>NC_091487.1:33848521-34162271 GCF_947461875.1 Haliaeetus albicilla | reverse complement strand
ACAGTTTACCTAAGGATGTGATGTCTCCAAGATATAAGCCTAAGAGCAGGGTTATATTTCTGTTTAAAAGTTGTAATTTAACTCAATCAGCAATTATGGTCTGGATCAGGGAATTCTGTAATTGCTTTTCAGAGGAGATAAGGCTAGATTTTCACAGTGGCTAATTCTGACCCTGATTGATAGTAGGTCATATTACCCTTAGAAAACACCAAGAAACTTAAAGTTGAATATATGTATAACAGTTTAGAAAATAAAATTAAATTAAAACAAAATCCCCAAAAGAAACCAACAAAAAAAACCCAACAAAAAAAAGTAGAGTTGTTTTACTGAGGTTATATTGAATCCAGAAACAGTGCTTCACAAATCAAGAGTTTTCTTCTAACAGATATTATTTGCTCACTATAGCTTTTCATTTATTCATGTTTACTTATGTGTCCTTGGATGTAGGTATTCTGTGCCACTGAAAATTATTCCCCACCAAAATATCATAACCTGTCCTGTGGGTCGTACATTCTAAAATAGCCTGACAAAGGAGAGAAAAGAAACCAGAATTATAATGTGCCTTTCTAAATGTAAAAGGTTTAATAAATCCAGGGAACTGAACTTCATATTATTATCAAGGAGGAGTTAAGTTTTCACTTAACTGCTTTTTCATGACTGTCATTTTCTTTTCTTAGTAGGGCTGAGCAACCCACTGGAAGGAAATTAATAACTTTTTTTAAAATTACACAAGTCTTCAAGTACTTTTGTGTTTTTACTCTGTCAGTTCTATAAACTATGCAAAAAAAGAAATTTTTTTTTTTTTTTAAGATTGCTTGTGGACAGTTTGGCAAAACTAACCATGGAATCATAGAACCATAGAGTTGTTTGGGTTGGAAGGGACCTTAAAGATCATGTAGTTCCAACCCCCCTGCCATGGGCAGGGACACCTCCCACTAGACCAGGTTGCTCAAAGCCCCATCCAACCTGGCCTGGAACACTGCCAGGGATGGGGCATCCACAGCCTCTCTGGGCAACCTGTTCCAGTGCCTCACCACCCTCACAGTAAAGAATTTCTTCCTTTAATCTAGATCTACCCTTTTTCAGTTTAAAGTCATTGCCCCTTGTCCTATTATTACATGACCTTGTAAAAAGTCCCTCCCCATCTTTCCTGTAGGCCAGTACCTTTAGGAACTGGAAGGTTGCTATAAGGTCTCCCCGGAGCCTTCTCTTCTCCAGGCTGAACAACCCCAACTGTCTCAGCCTGTCTTCATAGGAGAGGTGCTCCAGCTCTCTGATCATCTTGAGAGGAACATTATTCAACCACTAAAATATGTATACACCTACACCAAAACCACATCAATGGAGTTACTCTTTCACTTCAGAAAGCTTTTGATCCAGTCCCTAATATTTACCAAACTTTTACTATGATTCTAAAGGCCACCTTCTTGTTGCTTAAAATTATTTTAAAGTTTTGAATCAACTGCAATGTTTTCCATTAGAAACAGAGTTCCCATCTTTGGCATGGGCTTTTTCTCAACCATTTTAAGAAAAAGGATTCCTTGAATTAAAACCTGGCTCCTTCACAAGTTTTGTTGTATCTATTAAGTGTAATTGTATTTCCTTTTTCTAAGAACACAGGAGGTCTAGAGCAAATCCAGAAACCCTTAGGACAAGCGATATCTAATTTCCTTAATATGTCTCCAAATTGCCACTGTTGTGTTGGACAAAATATTTACGTCTGTTTCCTCTGTAGACTTGATACCATCAGAGACACCAATTTATTTTGAATGTGATGTCTAAGTTCTATTTTGAAGTCCCACAATTCCAAGATTATACCAGTCTTTAGCAGATATATACCTCTTTTCTTTCCACTCACTTATGTGAACTGGAAGATAAATGTATATACATGGTTTTCTACTATTTAATGGATTTAAGAATTCAAAGTCACTGATATGTTGTATAGAAAAAATATAGTGTCAATTTCATAAAGAACTAAGCTTATGCAGGATTGTGTCAACAGATACAGAGCTGGTGAAGGTAAAATAAATCTCCAGCAATAACAGTGAATACTTTACTGAGGTGGATTCTCAGTGATGCACATGATGCTGTGCAGCTTTTATGTCAAGGTTGAACAGCTTCCCAAAAGATTTCGAAAGAAATGTTAGATTTGATGCAGAAATTACTGTGTGTCATATGAGAGATACTGTTTTAGATGAGAAATTACAGCAGAAGATCAAAATGTGCCTTCTGATTAGAATCTTTGAGAATAAGCAGTTTTCACTTTCCCATACATCAGCAACAATTCTGAATGTTGTTGACCAAGAAGGCAGTACAAGGCAGTTGGGAGTTTAGATATTCCCCAGTCAGCCAGCTGCACTCAGTGTCTTCAGGATCTTGAGCAGGTACTGCAGATGGCCTCTATATTGAAAGGTGTAGGGAAAATGCAGGTGACAGCAATCACCGTTTAACATCAGAATTCAGCTTTGCTACACACAAAAACAAAATTAGGCCTGAAAATCAGCTTTATTCCAGCTCCAATAGACTTAGGTCCCTATGTGTCGTCCATGTATTCTCATTCTGAATTGTCTTTATCTTCATCTGAAGTAAACACTAAGGAAGGAAAACAAGAGCTCCTTAGGAGCAGAGCTTGTTGTCTTTCCTACTAGTCTGTATCAGCTTTGTCTCACAATAATAGCTGTTGTGGTGAAAGAACATAAGAGTGTATAGAAAAATATACAACTTACATGGGTTCACATTTATAGTTTATCACCCACTTTGATCCAACTTGTATGCCACAAATGAGGCCCTGCCATTCAAAAGTCCCTGCTGCAGAACTGCCTGTGGATAGCAAATAAAAACAACCCAGCTGTGCTGGACATATTTTTATCATTCCTGCCAGTGAAAATGAAGAGATGACAGCTCTGCATAGACTGCTCAGCCACCCCAAGCAAGAGAAAGAGCTGAGGAGGATATTTCACTACTTCATCACCTCAGCTTCCCAGGAAATATTTACTTCCTTCTTTCTTCCTAAAATTTCAATGTTTTCCCTACCTTCCCAATTTTTTGAAGCTCAAATTACCTGTGTCTCACTTCTTGCCCTTCAATAACTTGTACAGCGCATGTGGGAAGCAGTTTCCTCAGCTCAATGTTCACGAGCCTGGGAATCTTCAACAGTGGATTGCTTTTGTTTACACAGGATATTACGGGCAGAAAGGTGAAGTCTGTGGCCCTTGTTGGAGAGTTAAGTTCTTCTTCGATATCTGCATCATCTACACCTTTTCCCTACCAAAGATTGAGGAAAAAGAGTTAGTAAGACATTTGAACATTAAAAGGTAATTCTGAAGAAAATTCCTGTTTCAATATACTGCAAATTTATGAACTTGTTAGGAATAGTGTTGACCACCAAAAAGCCTTGCTTCCTTCTGATGGCAGTGCCTTACTCTGAGAGACAGGGAAATAAAAAACAATTTCAAAAAATGCTTTCATATGTCCCTCAAATGGGTCTGAAACAGAACTACAGAATCCAATCCCCCCAAAACACTGAGATCTGGAATCCAAACCTGGCTTCAAACTTTCATTATGGTCTCAATTAGAAAAGATATTCCTAAGTGTCAGCAATGCGTGATTGTATCATAACATGAATCTCAGTTTAGTATCATCTTGTTTGCACTGTTCCCATGAGGTGGGTATCTCTCTTTTTTTCAGCATTGTCTGTCATGTCAGCATTTTGTATGTCAAATGGACAACGCAGATCCCACCAAATTCCAGTTAATTCTAGGGTGAGCAGCACAACACATATTCTACCCCTTTTCTTGTCCCCTTCAGACAAAGGAGGTCTTGGTGTGGGTGGGACAAGCAGAGTGGTCATGAGCACATATTATTTGCAGCTAGTTAACACGTGAGCAAGTGTGTGGATAAGAATTAGATTAGGATAAGCGTCATTCATTGGGATGAGTAAGATGTTTGAACCATTCACACAGGCAGCACCAGTGCTGTGGTATGTGGTCCCATAGCCAATGAAATAGTCATGGCTGCAGGTCTTCTTCAGTTAAGCTAGGGATGTTAAATTAGGGATGCATCCATGCTAATAGCAAGCACTGGGAGGATTCAAGAACAGGCCAGTGACGGGAGAAGGAACCCAAGTGGGAGCTAATAAAGAATGCAGAGATAATTTAAGTTTTCCTGCAAGCAGAAAACCTTGAAAATTTCATGGCACATAAGTAAAAGTAATACTGCAGAAAGACATTTAATTTTCCAAGAAAATCCTAGTTCCAGGATTCCAGATACTGTGGAACTGCAGGCTCTGAATGTAAGCTGTTACTCATACTACTGCTCTTTCCTTGGGGGGGGGGGGGGGGGAAGTTATCTATCTCTTCTCTTAGTTTCAGTTTGTGACATTTTACATTTTCCTGCCATGAACTTGGTTTTGTTGTCTCTCTGTTATTATAATCTCATATTTATCCTTGAAGATATGTGACTCCTATTTCATCAATTTTTATTACAAATACTCCTAGCATCTGCCAGAAGGCAGTGAGGTTTCTTTCAGCTAGGCTTTGTTTTACTTTTACCATTTTGCCTGCAATGTCCTCTTGAGCATATATTTGGCATTGTTGTGTACTTTAACCTCTTCTAAATTTTTATCTTCATTCATCACTACTATAATAATCCAGCCAAGAATCTAGCCATTTCCCATAGGAGATTGTTTGGATTTTTATATTTTGTAAGCAATGCCCTGGGATAAGAATTTGTATTATCTCTGTTTAAAGCTGAAATAAATAAATGCAGTGTACATAAGTGCATTGGTTTGAACAATAGATATATAGCCCAACTCATATATATTTTTTATCCCCCCAAAAGGTATTTGAGCCTTCTATCTATTCCAGACTTGCCAAATATTTGGCCTGTCAAATATTCTGAGTGAAATCCTGACCCATTGAAACTAATGGCTTAATTCCCAGAATTAGAATTTCACACGTGTTTGCTTTATTTTATTTCACAGTAAGAGGTTTTAAGCAATCTAAATTATGTCATAACATTGACTTTGTGGCATCAGTATTAAATTCCTTATTAGGATATATGCTTAATTTGCTTGCCACAATAAGTAGAATTTAGTCCTGTTTTATACAGCTGGTGTAATTTAGGTACTATCAGCTGACTTTTTTTCAGGTTTGTAGCAACCAGGAGAGAGATACAGGTCAACAGATTAGAAGAAAAGATTCAGGGGACAGAATTACCCAAATGCTAAAACTCCTCCCAGGGCAGGTGGAAGAGGCTGGGTATACAGGGAGCAGGATTACTTAACACTAATCATTTTACCTATTTGTGAATAGCCCTACAATAACAAGACCTCACTGAAAAGGTATCTCCAATATATTTTAGCTGAGGTTTGGGGTCAAATAACAAAAGGTGCATACAGTGCTTGTATTCTCTGATTTCCGTGTTACCTGCTCAGAGTGAATTGCATACGTATGATAGTGTTCCTTGTTCCTCCTGTCTGAAGCCTCAACGTAAAAAAACCCCAAAACCAAAGAACATTGTGCTTTGAAATTTCAGTTCAGGCAACTGAAACAAAAGGCAGAAAATTGCAGCACTATGTGTAATAACTAAACCTCTTGTTACATGCTGCTGTATTAAATATAAAACATTTTCATTTCCTTTGTATAGGAAATTCAATAGGACCTGAAAAAGGGGTCAACCAAGTACTGTGACTCCCACTATAAAACGTGAGTGGTGCTAATATTCCTTTTTCAACTCTCATGTGACTGCAAAGAACCAAACAGATAAAATATAGCTTTCATAAAAACTGGAGGTTTGGTGGAGAATTAGCATGAGAGTTGTGCAGGCGACTTGCAAACGGAAGGCTGGCCAAGAGCTCAGATTTATGCTATGAAATTTAAATGGTTTTCTCCTGAGGTTTTCTTGAAAATATCACTGCATGTGGTCATGTTGGTTTACTGGCATATTTTCCTGAGATTGTTTTCAAAGTGGAGGGGGGGGAGGAGGAAGAGAAAGAAGCCTGTTCCTTTAAGAGACACATAACTATCAGAGCATTAGGAAAGCATATAAAAATGCATATTATAAATAGCACAAATGGGAATTTTTAACATTCAGGCATATCCAAACTTGGACTAAGGAACAGTTAAGAAAATATGGGAAACATCATCAGACCAGGGTTGAAAATTTTATTTTATTTTCGATGGAGTGTTTATAGTGTCACATATTTTATCTCTGTAGATTTCAGCTGTCACACACCAACCCTAGAAAATTGTAAGGACCAAAATTTCAGTTCAAATGCAAGCTTACAGAGATTTTTCTTGCCTACCTATCTGAGATGCAGACTGAATTCAGACACAGGTATTTCAGTAGTCAAACTACATTGTTCCTGGTATACCCAGTGCAATTTTAGTAACTCAGAAACAAGAGATCACAGACTGAAATTAAGGAGGAAGCTTATAAGCAATATAAGCCTATAAGCAATTCAAGCAGAATTTAATTACACAAAGGGTAGCTGAATTATGGAACACATTGCTGAAGGCAGCAATAGATGCAAGAATTATAAATCAGTTCAAGAAGGAGCTCAGAGAAAGGAAATCAAAAAGTAAAACAAATCAGCCCTTTTAAAAACATCCCAGGGTTAAATGGGGCAGGCCACAGTGGACTCAACAGTCAAGCCCTTTTCCTTTAAATGTTCCTGTGTTTCCTAAGGAAAAAACTAAATAGTCCCTCCATTGATTTCCATAATGGCTGTAGTTCAGTACCAGAAATACATGAGTGTGTCTTTTGTGCTTTACCTGTGCTTACAGAATTTTGTTGCATTTCCTTTTATTTCAAACTTCATTTACACTTGCACTGCTTTACATGACTCTGGCAGTATAAAGCAGCCATGAAGTAAGTGTAAATATGATTTATGCTCCCTTTACACTAGCAAAGTGATGTATAGTGTCCTTAGGGAATGTGAGAATCAAGCCCAGTGCGTGTGAAACAGGCACATAAACTCTGTTTAATTTTATTTAACAAGCACATTTCTATTTAATATTTTTTATATCATTTTAAGACTCATATTCTTTTCTTCTCCTTAAAGTAAACTGACAGAATTGAATTCAGCATTCTCAGTGTATTAATATTTCATTAATCTTATATATATATATCAAAAATGATTTTTTATACCTACACATCTAAACAAGTCACTATTAATAGATCTCTGTTAATTTTTCTCATCTGTAATACTTGCAGTCTTAGGAATATTAAACGTAGAAAGAGGTGAATGAAGTAATGATTACTCAGGATGATTGCAGTGGTATCATTTTGATATCAAAACAAGCATTTCAAGGATGATTACTGCATAATTGATCAAGTACCCCACCAAATCCTTCATATAATTGCAGTGTTGATCTTAAGGTTGATTAAACAGAAACAAAGAAATAAAACTCTGCCTTACATGTGAGAAAATTAACAAAATAGAGTCTTCTGGAAAATCTGCGTTTGCCTAATTTGAACATGCACTTACAATAATTTCATGGAAAAAAATCATGAAAAATTAGGTGCATGTATTTTTCTGCAACTGTATTCACACTTTCGTGAATGCTGGCTGTGGGAGACATTGTGGCTGAAGCCAATATTAAATGATGCTCTGCACCTTAGTAACATGTTCAGTTGTTTGAATGTCAGCATAGAAAGCAACCTTTGTGAGTGGTTGCAGCGATATTGCCTCATGTCCCTTTTTAAATGCGTTACAATCTGATGCTTGAACTCTGATGTAAAAAATGGAGTCAGGTGCTTGAAAAATTAAAACTTAAGGGTTTTTTTCCCAATGATTTAAAATTACTTCCACAAAGATTTAAGATGCTGGCACTACAATGACTGGAATATCCATTACGTGCTTAGTAACCTTGTACTGCACGTTTGGGATGTTATTATCATCAGTACTGATCCCTGTAGTTTCTGTGGCATTCAGAAACTGGGGTGCTCAGTGACTCAGAAAGCCAGGCCTTTAATTCCATGCATATACAGAATATGTCTGTGTACATGTCTGCAATGTAACTGAAAACACAGAAATAAAAAAAATAGTTTTAGGACCAGTTCTTTTGAAATGGGGTGCATTGTCCTAGAAAGTATGAAACTGTAGAAGTCAAATTTAATTGTCCTGGTTTATTTAATTTGAAAAGCTTTTTTTTTAATATATATTTATTTGATATTTAGTTTTAATTTCATTGTACTGAAAAAAAATTTAGGAGCCTTTTGGATGGTGGTGATGTGGGTTTTTTTCATATGGCAGTTATTGACTCCAAAATGGAAACTGTTTTATTGAAAGAAACAAAACCATAATTTGTATTAAAGTTATAATGGAAGACCATTTTTAAAGTGGATGTGCATGGCAGCCATATTCTGCTTTATGCCTATGAATGTTGTTTTTTTCACCGCAAAAAGAGATAAAGGTTTAAGAAAAACACAGAAGAATAAATAAAAGTGAAGAAACTGCTGATGCAGCCATACATGAGGAATAGCATTGCTTTTAGATTTATGCATGGGAGACAAAGAAATCTATATGAGCTCCTGCCTGTATCTTCCCTCCCAGCACTTATGTTAAAAAAAAAAAAGAGAATTAAATGTAATTGCTTTAACATTATTTTACAGAAACATTTTTTCATTCTCTCTTATTGATTTACACCTTCTCACTTTCCTCACCCTTGTCAAAACTTCATGCATGCCTCCTAAGCACAGGAACAGAAATCAGCATTGTCTTGTTTTGACTGCCATTGCTTTGCGATCTTAAATGGTCCCTCAACCCTTTTGTCAATATTTATTGATGGGATCCACAGGCACTCTGAGTGATCCCACTCTTGAGGGGCATAAACCAATGGCAAGCTGGGAAGGGAGGGAAAGGGGGGCCTGCTCCAGGCAAGAACTGGTTAGGAAATATCAGAAAGCTCAGGAGCCATTGACAAAATGTCAAACATTTCCAATCCTTGATTGTTTCTCTGGCTAATGCCATGCTAAACAGAACCATTAATCTACCCCTAAAGCGGAAACAGATACATATACATATATGCACAAAACATGCACGTACGCCCACCTACATGCACACATACACACACAAATGGTCTGCAGGGAAATTAAGCAAAGCCAATGAAACCATGTACAGAGAAAGTTCTTGGATAAATTAACAGCGCAATTACATTACATGACATGCCACAAGATGGATGAGGAAAACTTGGCTGGTATTATGTTCTGTTTTCAAATTGCAATTTATTTGAGGGTTTTAATGGATGCCTTATTAAAACATCTCAGCATTGGTCAGGTTTCAGCGTATGTCAGAGTAGCCCATGATTGATGACACCCTCTGCTGCTTCCCTTGCACATTTGCAGGGAATTTAAGCAAAGAGGGAATGAACAGAGCCTCAGATTCGTATTGATCGTGTGAAGGTGCACTGCCTGAGAGCACAGTCTAATAACATTCTCTTAGCTGAACTGCCTCACATGAAGGCATTTATTACAAGAACTAAAATGTTATATAGCTCAGGATAAAAGAACATTGTACAAACAAAAGAGTAAGCAATGAACAAGAGAGAGAAGGAGAGAAAAAGAGAAAGAAAGAAATACAAATCTATAACTTTAAGCAATGAAGCGCTATTATCTCCTAGGAGCATATTTCAGACAGTCAAAAGAATGATGAATTTAACTGTTTTCCATGTGTAGATATAAGAGAATTTTCTAAGGCAACACTGGAGACAGCAATTTCCTTTTTTTTTTAATCCATCTCATTTAGATGAGAACCTGTAATTATATTGGTAGCAATGAGGGTGGAGGTCAGAGCTAAACACAATTAGGATTTCGAACATCAAAATGGATAGCTTGACATTAATCATTTGACCATCCAATGTCTTTCTTCATCACTTTAAGTACTATATACTGTAGTTAATCGATCTGACCGTCACCCATTTGATAAGCGAAAAGCACTTGTACCTAACCGGTGTAAATCTTAAAGAATCCCCCACACTTTTAAAGGGCAGCTTCTTGATAGATTTGGATTAGATCCTCATAATATAAGAAACACTTCCTCTTGTGCTGTGAGATTTGTAAGCTACCTGATTGAAAAAGAGGAAATTTCCATGACCTCAAACTGCAAATGCACTGTTGACTTTTACCTCCTAAAACACCCTTTTAAAGAAATCCACATAAGTACTTCATCACATCAGCAATGCTTGGTTAACTGATACATTTTTTTTCATTGTAAATGGACTCAAGCTGAAGGTAAAATGGGATAATCAACTACAGATGAGGTAGAGTAGAAATACCCTTGCCCCTAGGTACCTCAAAACCACAATACTGATAACAAATAAAAATTCTGGTTGGGCATTAGAGTCCCATTCTTTCAGATGCTGAGTACTTGTCAGTACCACTACTGTAGCTGTATCCCATTCACTTTGACTTTCTCTTGGCCTGCAGGAAACACTCAGCATCATCCATGATCAGATCTCCAAAACAATCCCCAAATATCTATGCTTGCGGCTTGGTTAAGTACTGTCTCATTGCTCTCATCACTGCCTCTGGCTGTTTGCAACTCTGATACCATTCCAGTTTCAATTCCAGGTCTAAAAGATTATTTGTTTGACCTGCCTTGCTCATCATTATCTGAGCTGCTAATTTTATTATTCTGTTAGCACCCTGGGCTGCGTGGTGTAAAGCGGCTCTATAAAAGTGTAGTTTGATTATATTGGAATCATTCAGCATCACAGGCTTAGAAAAGAAAATGCAGCACTCCCACCCACACTGCTATGATAGCAAAGAAGAGGCAGTAAAGAAGAGGGGAAAGGGAGGATAAAAGCTGTAAGAAGGATAAAGAGGAATAAAAAAGCCAATGTGGTTGAGGAGCTTTACAAATTCTCTCAGGTTAGAGTTGGACAAATTTCCTATGAGCCTTTCTGAGTTATCATGTAGTCAAAACATTTTTTTAAAGAATAATAGTAATAAAAATTCTAAAAAAACCCAGAAATCTGCAAAACTTTTGCTGACTAGAAACAAAGTAAGAAATTGCTAAGTCTCTAGTTCTTAGAATTAACTTATAAAAAGATGACTAGGACAATTTAGAAACCTTGGTCAGAGCATCAGGTCTTGGTCCGAACTTAGAGAAGTCACTGTGCTTTTACAATTTTCTATTCAATGTTCCCCCTTCTTTCTGTCATAGCTTCACCAACTTTTTTTCATCTGCTTTTTCAACAGCTCCACTTGGATGTGCATCCTAAAAGTCAAATCACAACTTACCCTTGTAAGTTTATTTTAAATATAGACAGGGTCCTTTAACATTCCCCGGATTTAGTATTAGTTCATCCTTTGAAGTATTGGCTTCAGAATCATTACTGGATTCTCCTGCTTTTGTTTCTGAGCTTTTTGTCTTTCCTTCACCCCCGTCTTTTACTTTCTAGGTAGCTGACAAATCTGACTTGAACTTCTAAAAGGAAAAAAAGCTACATTTTAATTTTTCACATTGGTAGTCCACATTATTCTTGATACTGCAGACCTGATGTTTGTTTCATTGTTGGAGAAGCACTAAAATGGCTGCCTCATATTGCAGGCATTTTATAGCATAAGAAAAATGGTTTCTGAAACAGAAGAGTTCATATACTTCAACCAGAAAACTTACCACTGTGATTAGCCTCCTGTGACCATTTCAGATCAGTACATGTATCACCTGAGCAAGCCATGCATAGGTAACCTAGCCAAATCATAAACCTGACTGTGATCCTCAAAACAATTCCACATCAAGAACCATGGTTTTCAAATATTTTCTAGCTAACATAATTCAATTTCAACTATATTTATGTAGATGAAACATAGTAGAGATTTAATGTTAATAAACATTGACTTTCTCATTAATAAGAATTGAAAATCTCATACTAAGTGTACCTTAGAAGATGCAGCTCCAATAATTTCAATTCTTGCAAGTCACATTGCTCTCAGCTTCTTGATTAAAAGCAGTAACCATGTCTATTATAGCTAAGATAAATAAACAGATATTTTCTGGCAGTTTAGTGCACAAATGCAACCTCCTCACCCTCACCATCAAAAGGTCAAAAGCTGCAAAACCTAGTCCATTAACCTCTGTAAATGGTTGTGATATTAAAAACTGACTCTCAATATCCAAGGGTCATGATCTAGTGCAATAACCATCAGCAATAAAGAATTATGACTATAGTACATTATCCGTCTATAAAATGGCCATTTATGACACAAGCACATTGGCTATCTGTAACAGGAATGGACCACCCCTTTCTAAGAATCATTGCACACTTTCAATTATAAGGTTATGATATAAGCTGCAAAAACTTATTAAGTTTTAAAACAGAGCACAGAACTACTTCCTGTATATTTAGCAAAACAGAAGAAAACCCCACAGGCTAATGCAGCTTAATAGAAAATAACAGTTTAAAAGATCGTTCTCAGCCTGCGTTCTGTACTGCAATGTAGAAATTTCAGATTTAATTAGATATCACCTCATTACCACAGATCCATGGCTACATAGAAGCCTATCAAGATGCAGTGGGGCTCTTTCAAGAAAAGGGTTGGCTACTTTGTTCCTGTAGCAACCTTTTCTGGCTGTTAAACAGAGCTGTAGCTCTCCAAGCAAAGCAAGGTGTTTGAGAAAGTTGCTGAGAGAAAAAAAAAACAACAAACAAACCAAATACCTGATGATCAGTACAAAGAAGTGGCTCTGAAAAGAAATAGTATGAAGCATACAGCAACAACAATTTTAGCGCTGTAAACATCTCTTTAATCACAAAAAGTCTATTTTCAGTGAAAGAAGGTAGGGGGCATGACAATTTACAAAAGATGATAAATGTGAAAATTTATGTATTTTTTAGAATGTTGAAAAGACTGTCAGAATGCGTCAAAAATAAGTATCTTTGCTACATGTCATGTTTATATGTACAAGAATATATGGATGGATAGAAGACTTTTTTCAATTGCATGACGTCTCTTTAAATTGCTGTGACGTCTTATCTGTAGAAACTTAGGCCAGCGAGTTATTTAATCAATCACTAAAACTTTGATGACACATTAGCTTGGAAGACCTGCAAAAATCCAACCCACTCTCCCTTTTAGAGAGCAGCTGGTCTTACTAATTAAAATGGAAAACCTCCATCCATCTTCATTTGCAGAGAAGTCACCCAGAGAGAGACAGAACTTCAGCACCCTATTGTAGTTTCACAGGATGTCTGAAAGGGCCAGAGAGGAAGTAGAAAATATCCATTATTTTACTTTTGACAACAGATACAGAGAAACCTTTTATTTGTAATTAGATGTGAGAGGTTATCAAAGCTAAAAGCATGTAACATACGAATGTTGTTTGCTCTTTCTTTTTCCTTTACATTTAATGAATAATTTACCCAACCATGGAGTCAGCAGCTCCTTCTCAGAAACGGACTCAACTACACCTACATTGTTTTGCCATTTTGTTCCAGTCACTGAAAAATAAGGAAACACCAAGGTATGAATATATGATGCAGATTTTAAATGAGTCTCTATTCATTCAAGTTTTTGCTAGAGAAGGTCTTTTTTTTTTTCTGTAGTCTGTAGTAATAATAAATTCTCTGCTAGAACAATACTTATGTGCTCTTTCCCGCTTCTGTTCCACCAATGAACTTTTAAATTGTTTTCTCCCTCTATGAAACAGAAGAAACATGTGGCACTAAGCAGGTCTGTTTACCAATTGACATATGACTAGATTCGGGGTCACACTGAGCACTGGAACTCAGAAGTAGAGGTTAAGATGAAAATTATCTCCAGCACTCGGTCTTCTGGAGAACCTAACTGGCCAGTGTTGCCTGCAAAGAGCACAGAAGTGGTAAGAGAGGGTGCCTGAGCAGTATCCTGGAGATATTGAGACACTGTGATACCAAACAGATCAAAAGTAGGCTACATTTCAGCTTATAGCCTCCTTCTTATTGAAACTCTGTGTAAATAGGATTGCATGAACAGCAGCTACTTTTGCCTCTTCCGTATCTCTCCCCAGGGTCACCCTGAAGGCAGAGGTCACTGGAATATGCATCCTTTTATGGCAGGGGACACCATTTCATCTTCTGTTCTCCAGGCCCTTGTGCTGAAAGGGAAAGAATAGAGCATATAGCATGTTTAGTTCAAACATGGTTTTATTAATGAGATTCAACACCAGGCATTTACCAGCTGAACACCTCATTTTCAATGGGCTTAACAGCTGGCAAGCTCTGGAGGATGCTTTAGAGCATCTTTTCCCTTCTCCCTGTGCAACACCTTCCTGCCAGGCGGGCCCAGCCTATGGTCAGTGTGCCAGATCTCCTTCATTAAGGGATGTTAAAACACCACATCAGAATCTGTCCTCTACTGCCGTGGTTAATAAAAACTTTAAAGCATAACTTTGTTTCAGATGCTGTCATCTTTCCCAGAGATGGGCTTAATTGCACCCGTGGTATCCCATCAGCTTTTGCCCTAATTCAAGTGCAGTACTAAGCAAGGCAGACAGACATATATAAATAAAGTGTCATGGTGCACATGCACAAGGTGCACAAATGAACTTCATTTGGGCATGGTCTACATTTCATATACAGGTTGTCTTTGAAACCTTAGTACATTTTAAGCATGTTTTTCTGTGAAATATATGTTTATTTTCCCTGCTTCATGCCTTTTTGTCATTTCTTGATTTTCTTAGCACTACTGAAATGTGGGGGAAAAAATCTCTTTTAGTCTAAAATATCAGGGCCTAAAATAATGTAAGTAATATCTATAAGTTTTTAAACTGTAAGAAATACAGATTTTCCTTGAATGTTTTTCTGTCACATAATTATAAATTTCCAAAGTGTTGATCAACTGAATGACTACACATTATGGGTTTTGTTCATTGGTTTTTACCAGTTTTATAGGCAAGAAGGAACATAAAGTCCTTTATATAATCTGTCCAATGTAGCAAGTGTTCAGCTGTTTAAGTTACATGAGTTGCTTAAGTTTCTTATTGATGATAAATTGTATGGCTCCATAGCAGAGACCATCCTCATTCTGATGGAATAGTTTGAGCAACAGGTGGTAATAATACAAGTCAGTTAAGTCATAACTTAACTGACTCTAGTCCTGGCCTAAACAGATCCTGACATTGTTGTGTCAGTGGATATTTAGGGTTTGTGTTTTCAACATGGAGTAGTTTTGGTGATTTTATCTCAAACAGTACATTCCAGTAACAAATTCAATTGCAGCTATTGTGCACATGGACATTTTTACAAGCATAAATGAGTTCACAGTTTTGGTTCTCTCAAAGTATTTGTAGGAAAAGCTTCTCTAGTTTATCAAATTCTTAAAAAATGTCACATCATGACTAGCTAGCATACCTGACTAGTCATGTGGATTATTTACTGAAAAGGTAGGTATTTGTCTTTGTCCAGTTCATTTGCATGATATTGCTCTGTACAGACATTCCTCTCAGCAGTAAGGTATTCAGGACTTAAACTTTTCCTCTGTTTCTTTGTTTAGGTAAAAATAGATTATTTTTATGTTAATATTGCAAATTAGGAATAGTAATCCTTTAAACATTACTGGAGAAATGGAAACAGGTCAGAACACCACACCAAAGACACACACACACTTAGTAGTTAGCTGAAATATGATTTGACAGGTGGAGCAACCACAAATGGCAAATGATTTATTGAGTATATATTACTGCATAATGGACCTTCAGCTAGTTATAATAATTATAATAACCAGATATATTCCATGCCACACTCTGTCAAGAACACTCTTCAGATTATCTCCCAAAATGGCAAGGTTAACCAATTCTTTCAGGAGGCACAGTTTCCTGAGACTTATGTATTCAGTCATGGTGCAAGCAACAGAGCTGATCCCACTAAGGCATTAAACACAGGTTTGTGAGCTGCATAAATCTTGATGCTTTAAACAAAATGCCAAATTTCAAATTATCTCTATGAAGCTATTTTCCCAATTGCTGAAAATGTTTAATTTCAGTAGCACCCTTCAGATTGAATTTAGAAAATAAATTACAATTATTTCCACTGTAGAGATCTAAGTGCATTAAAAAAGCCCAAACATTCAAGTATGAAATGCAACTGAACAGGAAAAACAGTATGATCCTTCAATTCCAAAACACGCATACACCTCAGCAAAGCAATTATTGCAATTATAAATGCATTACATATTGTTAATGTTGATCATTAATAATTTAGGCTCTAATTTGGCAAGGTCAAAGCTTCACTGGCATTCCTTAAGTTGTTTGCTGTATTTGGGATGTTTTGTTAGTTCTTTATAAAGCCAAGTGTAAAATATTCAGTTGAGATACCAGTATTTAGTTATAAAGTAAGCAAGGTCTGCTTTGCTCAAATCTTATACACTTTCTATATTTTAATCTGGTTTTGATGCAGAAATAATCATGATAAGCAAAAATGGTACCAAAGACATATTCCCATAAAACATCTTAACATAATATGTAAATAAAAAACTATGAGGGTTTTTTTTTTATTACTGAACTCTGACTTTCCTTTGTGAACAGGCACTTTCAGGCATTTGATTACTTTATATACCATGTGGCTGACAGAAAGCATTTTTATTCTGTTTAGAGCTGTACTGAACTGCGAGAAAAATCTGCTTTGTGACCTTATGGGAATTTGATATCTGACTAAGCAGGAATATATATTAAATCACATCCTTGCTCATAGGTACTTGTGCAAAGTAACTGTTTCAAGATTCTTCTTCCTTCACACAAAGTCTAGATATGAAACAAACCTTAGACAAAATGCTAGGGTCTTGCTCAGGGGAAAATCGCTGTGATATACCACAGAAGATGCACTCAGGAAACCTGGTATATCCCTAACAGACTCTCTTCTCATCTCCCATCTTGTACTCTATAAGTTGAACATTGCACTTTCCGTTTTATTTTATTTGGATGTACCAAGAGTATTTTGAGCTTTTATGTGTCTCTTTATTTTATTGATCCTCTCCGCACTCTTAAAAATAATGGGCTTTTAGAATCCCAGCGCTACTAAAATTTATCTTTCTCACTTTCTTGCTCATTCCTTTTTAAAACATGCACATTTAGTGGATAACCTTTTACATGATCAGATATGATCAGCCAATTACGAACACCAAAAAAACCCTTACATGCTCCTTGTTGTCTCCCTGCTACCAGGTTACCCATTAACTATTTTTCTGAAATCTTTGTTGGCATAAGGCTGTGTGATAGGCATGTATGTCCTCCTCATGCTGCTGAATTAAAATTCCGCTTTCAGTGAGTAAGATTAATTGCCCATTTAACCAAAGCTGGATTCATTCTCTTATTGGGGCAGGGGAGGGGGGAGAGGGGAATGCTGGAGGGCTGAAGGTGGGAAAAGCAAGGGGCAGAGTGCCAGCGAGGCTGCAGTATTCAGTTACATGTGAAATGATTTGTAATTCTGAGTAATCACTTAGGACAAGCCCTTGCACCATTTTATCTATACATGACTCTAGGCCAAAGTCAATACTCATAGTAAAATAATGAGATGAAGCTAACTGAGCCCTTTTATTAATGCTCCAAGGAACAAATCTGATGCTTGAGCTTCTCCCATGGAAAGTATCCACTTCTTCCTAAAAATGAACAAGTGGCTCATGATGCCCCATAGTAACCAGGGTTCTTGTCTCCACAAAATCAGGGAAAATTTTCCTTTCTTATTTATGCACCTTATCATGCTTTGCCCAGCTGCAGGTGGAGGCATATGAATTTTGCATTACCTGTAGGCTCATTAGAGAAATCTGTCTCTCTCCTAATAGTTTTTCCTGACTTGGAGAGAAGGAAAAAAACCCACACAGTAAAAGTCCAATAAACCAGAAGGAAAAAAGCAGTACACTGTTTGAGATACGTGTTTTTATTCTTACTACTGTCAACACTATGAAGCAATTCAACTACACAAGGAACTCCTTGGCAATGTAAGGAAAGAAGCCCTCGCTGTTGTTTTTTTGAAGTGTAGTCATGTTATCCCAGGAAGCTTTTAATACTGCAGCAACTGGTGATTTTATTTACAATATCATCAAGAAATATTCTTCATCTTTGTTTCATTCTTCTGTGATTGTCCATGACGTGAAATCCTACTCATGCAGTGATCTTTTGCCCTGGAACATCCAGTTGCTTATCCATAGTTTTGTAACTTGTGATTCTCCCATTCTGCTATAACTTTCTGTGTAACCTTCAGTGTTCTGCATCCTGATGTATCTCCAAATATACAGCAACAGGCATTGGAATATCCCAGACTCAACATATATTAGCATATGTGAAATGCTATGTGATTGTTCCGTAAATATAACAGGGACACAAAATTTCCCACAATTATATTACATACAATCAAAGGTTTTGAATAGAATACTGGATTTTAGTCCCTTTAAGCATGCATTTTTTCAAGTGGCCATAAGAAAATTAGTGAACTAAATTTATCTGGATTTTAATCAAGCATGTCTGAAAATCTTGCCTGCTTTTAAAAACAAGAATTAATGTAACACGAGCTGAAATGCTTACATCTACAGATGCAAGTTTACCTTTCAGAGCCAAGAACAAAACTGCCAAAACAGCACAACCCTTTAATCTTCACAAATTCAGATGATCTAAAACTATTAAAAATGTTTCAAGTATCAGCATTAAAAGCAAAAGTCTGATTTTTTACAGCATGTGGACAATTATAAACAGGTATATAAGAGGTTGAAACTCATGATAAGCTTCAGTTTCCACCTTCCACTCCTAAAATAGGAAAGGTTAGAATTAGAAACTTAAAACAAAGTTCTGTAGATTTTGCATGAAACTGATAAAATATGTGGTGATTTCTTTCCACTGCTCCATGAGGAATGTCACAGATTGGAAGGGTGAATAAAGTTTCTTTCAAAAAATGCTGGTTTTCATTACCAAAATATTTCTCAAAAGTGTGGTCTCTTTAATGAAAAAAAGTCAAAATTGATTAGTTTGTGCAAGAAATCAGTCTCCTGTTCATTTCATCATTGTAACATTTCATTCCTGTATCATTTTAACTTCATGTAAAACATTTTGTTCAATCAATTATAAAACTTGACATGATTGCTATCTTTGAATACTGTGTAATATAGCAGGATTAATGCACCGGCTTTATATACAGATCAGAACCACATTGGTTAAAATGCATGTAAACAAGTTATTTGATTTGTAAAAATAAGTAAATAATTTGCCATTCTGTAACAAGTTGTTCTAGCTGTGCACCAGAGCTGAGTATAACCATTTGTATCACCCTTTTCTGGATGATCCTCCTTGCAGTGTACGAAGACTCACTCACCTCGTGGCAAGAATGAGGACCACATTTCTATTCAGAACCTCCACTGCTTTTTTATGTAGATTCCTTCTGTAGGTCTGAATCACAATCTGTGCTGAGGAGGCCATTTTGGAAGTGATTTAAAAGTATACACAAAGGGATTAGAGAGAATCCAGTAAATCCAAGTGGATCAACCAACCCCATAATTTGAATTTGAGAAAGTGAGGTAAAGAAGTCTGATGGATACAACTGCTCTGCAACTTAGCTGTAGTCTACTTCAATTCTAATCAAATGCTTGCTTAATTAACTGGAAGTAAAAATTACTTCATATTCTTTTGGATGTCATTTGCATGAAATTTAACAATGAGGTTATTTGCTGCTCATATATTTATTTTTACAATTATTTAATCAGAATTATTGTTCCTCTATGTACAGCTTTTTCTGATGCTGCACATTATAGAAGATTTTCATAAAGTTATTTCATAGTGTGATAACTTGGAACTAAAGGAAGGATGGGCTATTCTGACAAGCATGATATACTCAAGAAATGCATTGTGCTTTTAGGAAACAAATAAGCACTGGTTAAAACTTACCCATTTTTTTCTTATCTTGTTAGAAGAATAGAAAGAGAACGTGAAAGCAGGACAGAACAATATGTTTTGTGGAAGGTGGAGAGAACCAGTCTTACAGGAAAGGAACCAACATGTATCATGTAAATTTATCATGTAGCTTAAAACAAAGCAAAAAAACCCCACAAAAACAAACCGTGAAGTCTTGCATAGCTTGCACAGGAAGCCACAACCTTTTGATTATCTGAGTTCCTGCTGAAGTAGGAATAGCGCTTAATAATGCTTCATAAAGATGAATAAGTTTGTAGGCCCTTATATCCAGGAAAAACACTAAAAATCAGATAGAAAGTTTGCACTTTAGAGATGGCAAGTCTATAAGTGCATGTTCTACCCTGATAACCAGAATCTTACCAACAAAACGTCTTTCTATCTATATATCTTGGGAAATCTTTTTTTCCCAAGCCTGAAACATATGATTCCCTTCTACTGAGGGAGAAACAAGTAATTTGGTTCTCACTGACTAAGTACCACTGGGTAGGAGTTGGTACAAAAAAAAAAAAAGCTGTCTTTACAAACTGTGTATGGTGAACTAAAATGATTGAACAATTGAACAGAAAATTACAGTTAACTTGGGGAAGCTATTGATATGGACCTGGCTTTAGAAAGCCTATTTGCAAAAACCTTTTAGGCCTACTAACCAGGAAGGGCAGCCCTGTATAATCCTTCAACAAATGGGTTAAAACCCACAGAAAAGAATAATCTAGAGCCTAAAAATGCATCTCTCAATTTCATCTTCTTCCTGGTAGAGAAACTTAGAAACAACACTGTCTTGGTGTGAAAACATCTATGTGGGGCAAATGCATCTAGGTCATGCAGAAAACAGTATGTTGCCATAGCTATCATTAGTGTAATACACTTCACAGCAAGTCCTACTGTGAGCTAAATTCAGGCCCAGTGGGTGCTGCACTATTGACTTCAATGAAGCTGCACCTGCTTATGCCCTATCTGAATCGGTCCTTGCGTGTACAATAAGAACAGTATTTCAATCACTGCCATTCACTGAACACTATTTCAACAGCCTCTCAGTGTGAATTCCTGCTATAAAATATCTGTTGTGCAGTAGCTGGCTATTCCTTCCCACCCTGCTTGCCCTCCCCTCCATCATTCCTCAGAGCAGCCCTCCATCACATTACAAACTGCTTCTGGCAGCACTGATCCAGTCACTGGGGCAGGCGAAAGTCACATCTAATATGAGGGATGATTATCTCGTGCCTTAGAAAGCTATTCTGGCTGCTGACACAAAGTTTGGTCACTTCTAAGGAGTGCTAGGGGGCACACATTGCCATTTTTCCAGTGTACAGGCTAGTGCCTGTTTATCTAAAAATTGGCAAGAATTTTACAATCTTCATTTTGAGGAAAAAAATTGTTGCATATCCTTTTTCTCTGTATATTTTTTAATTGCTAGACTACAACAACCTATTAAATCTCTTTCTGGCTAAGAACAATCAAGTGACATTTAAAGATGTCACCACCTGAGAACTAGACTGTGAGGGTGACTAATGGATGTTTCTCCATCTGCTATGTGAGGTGATCCCACCACTTACCCATTCTTCTAATTGTATTTGATACCTGTAGCTGTGTTCCCGAATATTTCCTTCTTCCTGGTTGCTTTTTCTACCTTGTCTCTCTTGGTCTCTTCAGTCCTGCTTCATCTTGCTCTGGACCCGATCTCTGGTTCTGAACAGATTTTCTCACCTTGCCCTTCAAATGCTTATGGTGTTTTGCTTCCTATTGTCTTAGTGGTATGAAGAAAAACTAATCTTTGTAGAAACAAGTTTTTATTTCATTCCCTAATCTAATGGCAGAACATAGGTACACTTCAGGGAAAAAATGCCGAATCCCCTTTTTATGCCTGTATGTAGAAAGCTCCACCACTTCCTCGTGGGCGTAGGATACTCCCAAAGGAGAATAATAGCATGAACGTGGGACCATGCCCGTACAAATGCTCATGCGTTAACATGACATGCCACAATGACACAACACGGTAAATACTCCATTCCTCTTTCCTGGGAGGTGAGGAAGACTTCAGCTCCCCACAAGTCAATTAACCCTGCAGTCTCCTTTACATGACACAACAGTTACGGTAACATCTGTCAAATGCGTGGAAACCAGTCCAGCGTAGCAGAGGTGGGCAAAAGAATGGGAGGGAGCAGCTGAGTTCCAGCCTGCATGAAACCTTCTGGATGAGACTGTTCCGAAAGGTAGGAAAAGGGTAATTTTTGTGTGACGAGGACTCTGAACTTTGCTCTTCTACTTCGCAGGCAAATACCATAGCTAGCAGACTGTCATGGAGAAGATAGGAATCTTCTTCCCCTTCTATGCCACATTGATCTTAAAAGATAAGCATAAGTTAGTTTCCTGAACTCACATGACCTCTCTGTAGGAACTCGACTGTTCTGAATGCTCTGCCCAAGCATCAGGAGAAGTACTTAAAAGCTTGGAAAGTGCCGAAAAATTAAGCCTAGTAACACACAGTGTTACAATGCCTGTCACTGGCTGATCTGCATTACAGAGTCCTATTTTTAAAAGAGCATAAAGATGTCAATACATCAGATTACTGTGTGATTTTTGAAACCCTACTTGTCTGCATCTGAAAAGCAAGGAAAATGATTCTTCAGCATGCATATTTACTTTTTTTTTTCTTAAAATAATTTTAGGGAGCTTCTTAACTTTTAGGAAGAAATGTTTTTAGAGCTCTTGGAACAGAGCTCTGTTCCATTTCTGGAAGCTGTACATGTTCTCTGTCATCTACTAACCTCTGAAAGCCAGTGTTTCAACTGAGTGAAATAGGGTATCCCCTACAGCATTTGCGGTACAGCATATGAGGAATGGATAAGATGACCTTGAGACTTTCAGCTCTTAATTTTCCATGGAGCGACACTACTCACTTATGTCTTTTTGGGGAGCATTTTGTTTTCATAGAACTGAAATCTGGAAAATGGAAAAGTGTTTTTAAAAAAAACCTGAGCCAGTGCTTGACAGTAGTTTAGTTGCTGACAGTAGTTTAGTTGCTGAACTTCTATAAAAATCGTACATTGAAGGTTAGCAGTTTAAGACTGATTGTCAGACTCTGTCAACATAGTATGACATCACAGTAATTCTGAGTCTTACCTTGAATTTACTTTTTCTGAACAATTTATTTCTTACAACAGAATACTGCTGCATTGCAATTTATGGGAGGAAAAACATAATTCAGTGGATTGCCTACTTGTGAGGCTATAACCTTAAATGATATGTAACCAAAAGCTGCAGGATCTTTCAAATATGATTACTTGTATAAGTTTGACAGTTCTAATGTTACTCAGTAGACATACTGAATTTGAAATATTCAGGGATATGGTTATTTACATTTTAAGCTGGTTTATCTCTGTATGGTCACCTTGGCAACACAGAGGGATGGAAGGAACACATAAAAAGACTCCACTTCTCAATAAATGTTTATCATACAATTGCTTGCATTTACAACTCAGCACAATACTTTGTTAAATCCAGCCTGGGCAATGCTCTTTAACTTAGGTACAGAAGTACAAAACATCATACTGAATAATACTTCCTATATGAGCAATAAGAGCAATAGTACAACAGAAGCATCAAATTTTATATTGAGGACAAAAAGATGATAACTTGCCAGTATTTCCATCCTACAGAAGTTCTGAAGTCCACATAAAAGTTGTCTACTAGATATTACAGGTCAAACTTTTGCAATCTTTGTATATGGCTTTTATTTTCCGTAGTATGACTTTTCTCACTTAAAAATAAGAAATGACTAATGATAGTCTGGAAACTATTAACTTAAAAAAGAAGAGTTTTAAAGTGTTTGATCCTCCTTTGATGAAGTGTGAACACTAGACCTCTTTCCTCGAGGTGTAATTACAATTCTCCTTCTCTGAAGGAAGAGAGGGGAGGGAGCGAAGGGAGAATGAGTCTCTGTTACTTTGTTTAAGAGAAACTATTTCCGGTGATCAATTTATTAAGCTATTAGTAAAAGTTACATTTCATGTTTCCATTTTACATGAATGTTGTCAATACTATATAATCTCTGTCAAAAATGTCAGTCATTCTGTGAGTCTCAGAGTTTGGACCTACATTTTCCTTCAAAAAAAAACCCACAACACAAATAAATGCAAAAATCCAAAGTATTTTTTTAAAACATGAAAGAAAAATATGATACTTTTAAAAGCCAACAGTCAGAAAGTATGCTTGTAAAAATATGCATTTCTCACCTGTAGAATATGAAAGGAAACTGAAAAGAACATCAACGTTAACTCTGTCTTCCACCAGCATAAATTAAGAACAGCTCAAAGAACTAACTAAAACAAAGTCAGTGAGACAAAGGTTCTGTTAATTTTGCTTTAGGTGCAATTGTTATGCTAGTATCTAAAAGTTCCAGAAGCAACCTGGACCCCAAAGATGCTGCATGAGCAAATTGTATCAATCTGGTACGGTACCACATAGGAGCTGATAAACATTCAGCTGTACAGGTCCAGGTCAGGAGTCCTAGGGCTGGCATTAGCATATGTATGAACAAAATATAGCCTGTCAGTCTAATCCTAAAAAGTTTATATTCCATATAGAAAAGACAAGGGGAAAAGACAAAAAAAGACAGACAAAGGGAAGTGACTTGCTTAGACTACACAACAGATTAATGACAGAGTAATATAATTGTCCTACTATCTGAGTAGTGACTCATTAGCACTTGCATGCAGTGCAATAGCCTAGAGCAAAGTTTAAGACAAATACTGTGGAAGAATTTTATTCCTCCTTACTGAATTTCTTCTGCATTTTAATATGTGGAGATCCAGAGCATCAGATCCAGAACTCTGAATTGTATCAACTCATAGCAGCTATATAATACATGTAAAGTACAAGAAATCTCTGGTCTTACCATTTCCTTTTAGTAGTTCCCTGGACAGAAAAGAGAATGAATGCAAAATAATTGGGCCAATGCCATATCACCTTGAGATTCTTTCATGATGTTAAAATCTAGTCCTAAATTTACAGTACAATTTTTGGCTGCTTTAAGATGCAAGGATGTTTATTTTACAGGACTGTTATATTCTCCTACCAGTCCTAGCAGTTTTGAAGATGAGTGATTGACAATGATGCTAAAAATTGCTGTTGTGCAATAATTCTCTCTTTCTGATGTGCCATAGACCAGTTAATGAAGAATGCATCCTTTTCTGGAAATGTTTTGGGTATCAAATTTGAAAGTTAAAGCTCACTCTGTATAAGAAAGGTGCATCTGAGGCACCCTTGCGCCAAATTTCATTACCAGTTCTGTAACAATATCCTAATACAAAGCTACTTTTTGTAACTTGAAGATAAAATGTCTGTGAATCATCATTTCCAGTGGAGCTGGCTACACAAGTTCCATAGACAATTGCAAAGTTTTAAACTTACAGAATCGGGCCTTCGCCTGCAGAGTTCTATTGGGCTAATATATAAATGCTGTTTTCTTTTGACATGGAATTTTTGCATATATTTTATATATACAGACATATATATACATACATGCACACATATTACACACATTATATATATTAATTTGGATAAATTGCCTGCTGGATCTATTTGAAGATACAGAAGAAAATCCAATTATTTTTTTCTGTATACATACCAGACATACTATTTTAATTTTAATCATGTGGATTCTGAAGTGAAATGTGCTTCTAGGTTTACCTTAGGGTCTCCCTGGTGACAAATAATATAAGCTCCCAAATGTGTTTTGACCCTCATAGGCTAAAGGCCAAACCTTCAAAGAAGGGCTTCTAAAAATCTTCTAAAGGAGGCAGTTTACCACAGTGCCACAACTCATAGTTCAGGTCTGTGTGAACACCTTTGACAGCAGATGATAGCTAAACAAAAACAGAATATGAAAAAGATCCCTGTAAAAGATCTTTTTAGGCTACTCTTTTAAGAAAAATAAAGGAAATGCTCTAAAATAACTTCCCTCACACAATCAGATCAAGTTAATCAGAATCAGTTTACAAATTCCATCTCTGATTCAGCCTGCTCCCCTTCCCCCCAAATAGCAATCCCAGGGCAGAGAAATCAGTGGTGGTTCTATTTGCGACGCTATGAGAACAGTGGAGATGTTCTAAGTACAGTCACACAATGTGTGTTTTTTAGACACCGCCATGGCGTTACAGTACAAAGGGGGACAACTGACAGCAGAAGTTACAAAAGTACGGGCTGTTCCTTAGGGTTCTGCCTCTGAATGAACTGGAAGGTAATTTAATTTTCTAGCACTGCCGGGTGAATGGAGCAAACTACTGTTATTCGGTAATTTTATTCTAATGGCACCTGGGAGTGAGAAGCCTAAATATGATAAGGTGATAACAATTCATATTAAGGGAACCTTCAAGAATTTATAGTCTAAAGAGAAGTATGTGGAATGGACATTGTAAATCATGGAGTCCAACCACTTTCTACCAAAAGGGTTGGGTACCAGAGACCTATTCAAAAATACATTAAGATAGAAAAGGGAATTCCCATGATACAGCTGAAGGACAAGGCACAAAAAGGTGACTTCCCTAATTCTTAACTTCCGAGAGTGGGTTTAATGTCTCAGACAGAAAACAATATTTCCTGGTTTTACTATTATTTGCCAATAACTAAGTTCCAACAAACAAAAATCAACATAGTTTTGCTGTGCTTGGCTAGCACTTCCATAAATTTTAGAAAGTAAAAGACATTCAGGAATAAATAATCATTCTTTTCATACCATTTGGAAACAGTAGAAAGAGATGCATTATCACTTAGGCAACAATTTCTCGTTCTCACATTCATGCAAAATTGGATCAGCAACATCTGGAAGTTCTTTTGGTTCCATCTGAAAAGTACCTAATGATCTCAAGGCCTAGGTCATCCTCTAGGGCTTGTAAAATTGAGTTTGACAGAGAGACATCTTGCAGGAACAGATTTTTACATGGAATTAGATAATTCCTACTGTCACTTAGTATTGCTTTTCTCATAGTACTTCAGTGTATTTAGTGCCAGAAAAAAGATATATAATTAAAACAATAAGAGAATTTTAAGTTGGTTAAGCCTTAAGAAATGATTCAATAACATTTACATTTTATGTTTAATCTTGTTTGAGTTAGTTTCCCATTAATTAGGAAAAAACTTTCAAAAAGACTTTTCCTATGATCTTAGGCAAAGCAAATTTAAGCCAAGCTTCTGTAGGTTCCATGGAGAAACCAACATGATGTGTAAGCACATTAAGTTCTCCTTTCAGTTCTGATTTAGTTGGACAATGACGTATGTTCATTTTCACCTTGTTCTAACGCTGGCTGCAGCAATCCTTTTGCAGAACATTGTGCTGATGGTGAAAGGAGGATGTTAGCCTGGAGAGGAAACAGTGGAGGTTTGTAGCTGCATTTAATATTGCACAGTTGCCTGTAGAATTGTCTTCCACTTTCACTGAAATTTTCTTCAGCCTTGAAAGCCTAGTTCATAACTAGGCACCCCAGGTTCACCGTCTGTGTTCACAGTTTAAGGATATAAACTCTTTTCAGGCAGGCCTGAATTTCAGCCCATTAGAAAGCCCAACTTTTTGTAAGAGTAAGTTTTAGCTCTTACCTGCTGCATCTGCCAGAAACAATCAGAAGAAAGCTGCAGTAACTACGCGGCCATTCTAAAATGGCAAAATCCCCTATCTAGCAGTGGGAATGAGCTTAAGTCCCGTTTGGGAAGTTCAGCCCAAGACCTTCTGGCCCGGAACAGAGCACTGCCACCTGAGACCATTGCACAAGCCAGCTCCTAAAGACAAGACTTCTGTTTGCCACATAAACAGACCCTGAAAATGCTATGGGCTAGCAGGTCATTAAGGGATTATTTGGGAAAGAGCGGATTTGCATGCAGCCAAATGAAAGTGAGTGTCCTGTTCGTTGCCTGCATCTATTAAAATGCACTTTTGTGCCTCCATGTATGCCAACTTTCTCAAAGGAGCAAGGACTTTGTGTGTTTAACAACCACTATTTTATTTTTTAAACGCAAGCAGGAAATGTAAACAGAATCCAAGGCTTACTGTTAAGCTGCAGCCTTTAGTTTATTGGCTGAGGAATCAATCCTGAAGGATGCTGAACCTTCTGGCGCTGATCCAGACCAGCACTTCAGCACATGTCAACTTTAACACGAGGGGCCTAGTCCTATGATTAGAGTTAAGCATGTGTTTATGTGTTTTCCTGGCCTTCAGCCAGGGTGCTCAGCACTTCGCAGGATCATGTCTTCAAAAAGATGTGGCAGTATCTGAACTTCAAAGTGAAGTGTGACCTATTGCTCTTAAATCACTTTCCACACATGCTGGATGGTAATGCACACTAGCCAGCTCAGGTCATATCCTCCTCACACCTTCCTTTGTCTCATGTGTTCGAGAGAAAGAAAAATGATTAAAAATACTTCAGTGTTTTCTGACCACATTCCACGTCTTGACTCCCATCAGATATCATTCAGAACAAAAATGTGGTGATCAGACTATACCACACTGGTTTCTCTGTAGTCTTTACGGTGAAATCTCCAGGTGTGAGTGCAGACCCAGATTTCTGTGAAGTGTCAGTGCTCCTACACTGAACATTACTTTGAATGTTAAGAGTTCAGGCTTGTAGAGCATTTTGGATTTTCGGCTAGATCAGTGGAATAGCACTACTGTAAGGTTTATTACCGATTGTAAGAGGCACTCTCAGGTTTAGCAGTAAGGGTAAGCCCTAACATCTGAAAACAAAAGGACAGGATTTTAGGTCAATTCTGGCAATTTTGCACTGGTTTGGTGCAGGAATATATTCCATTCTGCAACCAACTTTCATTTCAGGATAATGCTTTTCAAGACCAAGTTTTCTGAGTGAACTTTCATTTCAATGAATTCAAGACACAGTGATAATATAGTGGTAGGTAGTGGTAGGTAGCTGACCTGAATATAGGGTTTGATTTAATCTCTTAAGCCTGGTTAAAGTTTTAGCTTTACCCAGAGCCCACTATATTAAGAAACACAGTTGTCATGGTTTTCCTCCAGTTCTACTTTCCCTCTGAAGGTACTCCTAAACCCAAGACTAATAATACATTCATCAGCTAAATTAACTTGGGAAAATAAAAATGGCAAGAACAGCATTTCCAGACATAGGCATCCATTTCTTAATACACATTGCCACCTGGGGAAACCTGAAGATACAGTATTTGCACTGAAATCTAACACGTTAACTCTAAAATTCATAGTAGTTTCTAAAGTTTGTTAAACATGCTATTTCAAAGCCATTCTTGATGTATATTATTATTGATTTTCTTAATACAGTGACACGTGAATTTTCACAGAAATGATACTTTCTTTAACTTAGTGGAGGTAGTGAACACACTGGACAGGAGGTAAATTAACTAAGCTAATTAGAAGAAAAACATTATGCATTTATTTTTTCATTTATTTAATAATTTATTTGCAGGTGTAGCTGTATTTATAACAAATAGACAAATTGATCTATGTTAGTCATATGGAAACATTTAAGGACTTCTAAAATAGAAATCTGTTTTCTAGGAAAATATTCCAACACTGTTGAAAAAGTTTGAGCAAGTTGCTGTGTAAATTGCTGTGAGATCCTAATGTAAGAAAAGGCCTCTGAAAATTAAAGAGCTGCTGACACCTCATGGCAAACTTTAAAAACCATTCTCAGCAAACACAGCACTACTTCTGTTCTATCTGTCTCATTTTCTTTACAGTAAAGGGCATTTGTTCGAAAACAGTATCTTTGTTTACTAAGCCCGCATTTTACAATAGCAGCTAGGTCAAAATAAACTTGATGACAGTGCCAAAGAAACAGTTTCAATTCAGGTAAGCAAAAAGTAGCAGGAGCAAATGGACTCTTAAGAAGGAAATGTTTTTCTTCCAACGTTTTCCAGGATGCAAAAGGATGGAAAAGAGATATAGAGACAAAACTGCTTTCGTGTATGAGCAAAAAGGTTAGCTATTCCATCAATTGGTCTACACTAGTCATTAATAAAGAGGTGCTGCTAGTACTATACATACTTATATTCCTTTCAGTATTATAATCCTCTCATTTGGGAGTTATTACCTCAGCTGTTTCAAATCCCACAAAGCTGACATTCCATGTAAAAAGTTGTCAGCAAGTTACACTTTTTAATGGCTGAAAGCTGCTGAAAACTTTTAAATCTGTGGAACACAAAACAAAAAGGTATTTTTGCAATGCTTCTGATGTTTTCTCTCCTCCTCCACCACACCTTTTTTTTGTGCTGTGAAGTATCTTGTGTTCCCTCGGATGATGTTTCCTGACAGAGACACCTCTCAATCTGCCAAGGGCTAAATGTGTGCTGGAATGTAAGACAAAAATCCAAAATAGAAAAAAATTTAAGTCCCAAAGCAAGAACTTAAAATGCTGGAAAAGTCATTCTTCCAGTGCAAATAGCAGCTGAGAGTTAAAATGTGCCATTTTTCAAAACAAAGCCTTCAACAATCAGTCTGAGAGGCACCAAATGATTGTGGAATAATTTTGGAAATTAATGACTGACTTTCTTCAATAGCGCATACCTGAGAAGGCAGCAAATAGCCCTGTGGTTGCCTGGAATTTCTACACATGCGAAGGCATTATGGTCAGTTAGATCCGCAATCACTGTAAGAAATGCATTATATATACCACACACCCAATAGCTGTTTTACCCTTACCATGGGTACAGCTACAGGTATAAGCTGTTTCAGGTAACTATAGGGCTTTTATTCCCTCCCATAAAATTCTGTTAGTATCTACTCATGCAGTGCTTTTTCCTAAGACTTCTGGCTATTTGACAAACTGATTCTGAATGAATCCTACCCACAAAATGCAGATAAAATATATGGAACACGTGCATTAGATAAAACCTTACTTTGGGGAAATAACTGAATAGTGTTGGAAAAAAGTTTCAGTGCGCTGCTCTATAAATTGCTTAGAGTAAATTAGCCTAGCATTGCCTGATGTAATAAATTAGCTTCTTACATCAGGAAAGGCTTCTGAAAATTAAAGAGCTGATGACTTCAAATGAGTTCCAGACAAATCAGTCTAATTGTTGAATGTATCTAAGGCCAATGTATCTAGAACCTGTAGAACACAGTTTGTGCATACTGCATGAAGATCCAGCTCAGGATTTCTTTGGGAGAAATCCAGGAGCTATTAACGTATTCCTGGACCATGCAATGCAGTGTCATGTTAGCAGCTGTGTAGTCCCTTTTTTTGGACTGATCTTTGGTTATGTAACTTACTTGTAATAATATCATTATTACTATTGTCATTATTATTATTTCTGTGCTGTAGTGCCTGGGCACGTTGATCATGAGCAAGCATCACATTGAGGTAGACATTGTACCCACAAACCAAAGATCATTTCTTCTTCTAAGAGTGCTTCAAGAGTGGAGAGTTTTGACATACACTCCATTGGTCAACGAAGATCAACATAAACTTGATCAGCAATGAGCCCAGCTTGTCCTGTCCAGATCTTTTTACTACAATATGAAGGCAGTAACCAACACAGGCCATCTCCGAACACAGGCTTCCAAAAAACGGTAATACCTGGCAGTATGACACTGATGCCTTTTATTAAGAATATAAGAGCTCCTTTTAAGTGAAATGGGTTTAGACTCTTTTAATAGATTTCAAGAATTTGACTATCTGTATATTCTGGCAAAGCAAATACCAGCTCCAAAGATATGGCTGCATCTGTCCTCGGGCCTACATTTTACAGTCCACTACTGCCGTCACCACTCATTTCTGTCTTGCAAATTCGTATCAGGACCCCTCTTCAGGAGTGAACTTCAGCTCACATTAGGTTCAGCTTAATTTAGGCACATGCTGAGCTTTCTTGTCTGAGCAGTACACTTTCTCTGGATCAGGACCTAAACTTAGCTGAAATTCACTCCTCGGCTCAAATCAAGGCAGCACACAGGAGCAGGGGGACCAGACTCAACCCACTCCCCCCTGAACCCAAATGTTTGAGTGCAGACCTACCCCAGCTACTTTTTCCATCCTGTAAAATACGTCGAAGTGAGTAAGAAAGAATCCCATGGCCCCTCTCCCAGCTCATCCACAAGGGACTCTCACCTCTGCCTACTGGCAGCAGCAGGCAGAAGCACTCCGTCCTTTGGCTTTGCCCACCAGACTGGAGACTTTAGTAATATGAAGGGCCTTGTGCAAAGCATTCCACATCGGTATAACTTTCAAACATATTGAGAAACAAACACTGGCAGAAAAATTAATCTTGAGTAAATGAAAACATTCCTCATCAAGTTTCATTTACCTTCTGGCTGAATACACCTTGTTAATTATTAAGAATGAGAAAACAGCTACACAAAGAGATGGATAAAAAATATTGAAAATGTTTAATTTGAAAGACTTCATGAAATAATTTTAGGCAGTGCTACAAAATCTGATGGCTCAAAAAAGCTATTTCAGTTATCAGTGTTAGTGAAATACATCTGAAAAGAACTCTTCCAGGCAGTTCAGATCCTCTCTGTTTTTTCTCTGGAAGTCCTGAAGAGGAAAGAAAGCTAATATTTAATAGTGAACCCTTTTGCTTAATCTTAAAAAAAACATTCCCACTGATCAGCCTTTCAATTACTCTCCATCTAGTCTGGATATATGTGTTCATTAGTTTCTTCTGCTAACTTGCCTAGCCATGAAATAGTAATGTTGGCATTTCTGGCCTTTTTTTTTTTTTTTTTTTTTTTAAATATTTGAGATGTAGATTTCATGAAAAAAGATCTGTATCTGTAAGAATAAATGAGTAGTCATGAATCTAAACAGCAGTTTTCATATGCCATCCCTGATTGTCTATTTGCAGTGACAATACCTACATGAAAGTGAATGCAAACATGCCTTTGTACACAGACCTTACTTCAGGAATATAGTCATGAAGATGAGAAAACTGACACTAAGCAAAGCTGCATTTCAGTGATTTCCTCCCTGGACGTCATAACGAAGTATATTGTTCCATAGTTTTTTATTCAGAATACATTTGCAAAAAAGGTTAGCCACTTCTTGCTTGCATTCTGCAGAGACTGACTAAGCTATATTTAAAAAAAAGAGTCCTAGAGCAATCATAAAAGGATTGTAAAGAAAAGAGTTCCCAGATCCATAATCTGGCATGAAATTCCTTCAGCATGAAAGTACTTCAGATCAATATGCTCTTGTGGGTCACTCTTTGCTTTACTCCTTACCAGGAGGACAGACAGGAATGGTAACCTGAAGTGAATATCACCCTTTTGTCACTGATTTTAATAGTAATTTTGAATTCCTACAATTTTGAAGGTTTACACCTACCCTGGAAACTACTTGGCTTCACTAGAAGCAGCAACCACAAGAACAGAAGGTCATTTATAATTACAGGATCCACCTAGTTACAATGATGAAAAGTTGTGGAGCGAGGAGCAGTATTCCCTTGTTGCTCTGAATTAAGGAGGAACACATTAAGGTTCCTCTCCTGGCATCACAGGGCTATCACCCATGCAGTCCCCTCTGTGATTAGTATACACTTACATACATCGCGCTAAGAGACATCCATGGCAAGGACCCATCTGTACTATGGCAGTTCCCAGAGGATCTGGGCCTTGATTCAAAACTCCAAAGCATGGATTTTTCTATTTTTTCTACCTCTTATTCTGTTATTGGAACAATAGGCCCTGAGGCCCCTGCTTTCATGATCAGACCTGGTTCAATATGTTGAAGATCTCCATTCTTTTGAGGTAATTTAAGAGGAGTAATAAACAAGGTAGACTTTCACAAGTCACCAAAAGACCAGTCTGTACAGGAGGGAGAGTCCTTGCAGAAGTTGCAGAATTCGGTAGAGACTTCAAGACCCAGCTCAATTTTACAAGTTTAGAATATTTTCTTTTTACTACTTGGAGGGCAGTTAGTGAAAAGCCTTTATTCCCTTAATCCTTATTGTGTGTTTTACAACACAGAGGTTCATTTGCTCCAGAGCAGTTTAACTCCGCATGCTTTTAGCTGACAAATTTAAAGTGACTTGGTCCTTTCCTACTGGTTAACTTTAGGAGCTGTTTCTGCTGAATGAAATCGGATCCAAACGTTGTTCCCTTTTGGATGTATGTTTAAACTTTGGAGGATCCAACATTTTACAGGACTACTGTGTAAGTCTTTGAACTCTAAGGTTTTCAAAGTTTGGGGATTTTTTCGTTTTTCCACATTAAAGATATCTCCATTTAAACTTACAATATACTCCTCATTGACTTTTGGAGATTTTCTTTCTACATTCAGGAACACTTGCTCAGCCCATGCAAGAGTTGGCTTTTGTTGTCAATTTTCACAGAGAATTAAAACTTAGACCCTAGATAATTTCTTTTTGCCTTTGATATAAATTTCTATGATTTCTGGATTAATATAAAATATCTAGGTCAATTGGTGATGCTTACATAAATTGTATGTGGAGCTGTAATTTAAATAATCAAAATGCTACCTAATTTCCTCCAGGTTTGAATGTGAGAAACTGTGCCATGTGGGAAAGACTCCTTTGCATAGATTGCAATCTCAAAAGAACAGAGGACCTGATTAGCAGCAAAGTCCTAGTGCTTTTTACATTCACATATGCTGGGCTATGTCCTCAAGGCTGTTTTTCACCTGCAACTCCAGTAGCTTTCTAGCCTGTCACCACAAGCTATGGAATTTCACTGTCCGATTATTTCTTACTTTTCCCTTTTAAAAACTACACTACTGGCCTGCATTAAACTTTGCAGGATTTCACTCTCTTTGGAAGGAAGGTGGAGTAATCACAGCTTTTCAGTGCAAGGATAATAATTTTCCACTGTTTGTCTACTGTAAAAGGCATTTACAGAAGAGTTTAAGCTATGCTTGAGATGTGTTATGTGAATGTGCTTGCCATCTCCTGTTGTTTTCACCACATTGATGCAATTGCCAGACATTATTAATCCTGGCACTAGGAAGTTAGAGGTAAACCAATGCTTAAACTGTTCCAGTAACTGCTACAAGTTATTGTCTGAAGTATACTTCACCTTGCAATCTGCATACTAGAGCACTACTTGTCTCCTGTGTGTGGTGGTGGATAACATACTGTGGATAAAAATAAAATTAAGTGAAGCAACAGATATATTATTAGCACAAAATTTGTGTACACATTGGAGACTATTAAACCCTTCTTTCCAGACCATTCCACTTTCTTTACATGAATTCTGATTACCAAATAGTAAAAATAGTGCAAAATTCCTTCACAATGTTATGAAAGTTTTGCAAAAATACATTTTAATGTTGTCCATATGTCTTAAGTATTTTTTCCTGAGAACGACATAAGAATATTTGCCATTAATATTTTAGGTAGCTGTTGAAAATACTGGTACAAGATGAATTTTTGATGTTATTGTAAAATACCCAACTGGATTGTAAGGGTTTCATTATGTACCAAACAGATACAATCAGTGACCACACTGTCCAACCAAACCTGCTTGTTTTCATATTACTGACCTCCCATAGACAAATCATTTCTGATAGAGATTCAGAACAAAAAAAATATTTCCAGGAATTCTTCTGTAAATAATCCACAGATCACACACATTCTGAAAATACTGGAAATGCAAAATACTAAGTACTCAGTTAAATAGACAGCAGTCAGACAGCACGGGGTTTAGCTGATAATCATTCCTGGGAGTATGGAACTTCCAACAGCCATCATTCTACAACGTGTTTCAATTTTAAGTCTCCAGAGACCCTATTACAAAGTCAAAATTAATAAAAAGAAAATAAAGGAAGCTATAATGTTGTTTAAAAAAACATGTGAAATTTAACACAAAAGCTGTTAAAATAACATTACTGTCCGACATAAACCTAAAAATACAAGGGAATTCCGAATTAGGGCAGATGCAATAACCTTAACGCAACCCCGTTGTGCCTACCAATTGCATACATATGGTATGTAAACTAACCCGCTGTTCTGAGACCCTCTGCTAAAGGACCATATGTGCTGCAATTGGTAGGCACAGAAGAGCTGTGTGAAGGGTGCTTTGTGACTGCTTATACTAAGTTTCTCCATGGTCTTCCTGGGTCACATTCAAGCCTTCATTACACCATAACCTGTTTGCTTCTACATTTCTGTTTTCTCCCTGACTTTCCATTTATTCTACTAGTTTTAGTTTCATTTGGTTTGAACATCAAGATAAAAATCTTGACAGTAAGATTTTCCTGCTGAACACTATTTGCCAAAGTAATCACATTAGCGGAAGTTCGTCTCTCTTAATTGTAAGAATTTTCACCTAAATAACCTTCACATGTCCTCTAAAATAAATGGCATCTATCTTCTTGTTTTGGTCCTGTCACCCCAGTGACAGACACTTTTACCCAAAGTCAGAGATGTTTGTTTGGGTCCTCTAAACTTTTTTTATAAATCTGAAAAAAAAAAAAAATTCTATTTGTTCTACCAGATTTAGCAACAACACAGTCTCCAGTACATGACAGATTCGAGTTGTGGTATTTCCCCACACAGTACTTTTGTACTTTCCACCACTTTGACTATTCTCTAGGTAACTCAGTGCAGATTAACATCACCCATTTTCCTGTAAGCAGCAACATAAACCAAGATGTATCTTTTACTCCATTAAATATTAATAGTTATCATTTAATATTAAAGAGGCTGCATTCCTTTTCCAACCCGATCTATACCATTTTTGAATGTCTTTTGAAAATAATTTAATAGGTCTAATGTAATACCCTGGAAAGAAAATGTTAATCCTCCTAGGACACTATAGATGCCTACAAGCTCTAACCAGCATAGCAAATATGTGCAGGTAAAGTATAGAGTAAAACACAGCAAAAAATTTACTAATTAATAAATAATATACATGGTGGGTGCTCATGACAACATACACAAAATAAAACACAAATGAACTGGGACAGCAGAACCTCAAATGTCCAAGGTATTTAGACATTTTTGTGCTTTTTGTGGTTACACTATCATGTATAAAAATCACTAAAAGAAACAAAATGAGCAATAAATATTGCTCTAAAGGTCTGTTTATCTATCTGGTTCCCCAAATCCTTCAATGAGTTTTGAGTGCTTATTTCAGCACTCAACACTGTATTCAGCAGGGTGGGGATTGTACAAAGGTGGTTCTGTTTTTCTGTAGTCTTAGGACTTTCCTAGTGCCGAATCAGTTAGGGTGGAAACTGAAGCAGCCTCAGGCACTTTGCTCTAGGCAGTTTAAGACAGTTACCAACCGCCTCTAGGGGCCAATTTATGTGTAAGGTGTCAACTAGAAATATGAGTCATATAGCCTCCCGTCATGGACTGGTGCAGAACTCTTGCAGTGTCTCCACATGAGGGAAGGGTTCCTTTTTCTTGGCAGGATCCTCATGGGACTGGAGTTGCCACTGTTAAGCGGTCCTGTAAGTGCACACTCCAAAGGAGTACTGGAGGTTATCTACCTGTGTACAACCTGAGAGTGCAACCAGGACATTTTAGTAATCAAAACTAAGAAATGAAACTGTATAAAACCATAGGATTTTTCAGGAAAGGGGAAGGAAATTGGATATGTTCCATGTCTTTCAGGTTGGGTTTCATACTTCTTCTTATTTTGGGGAAAAGTTTTAGGGTGGTAGGACTTACGTATCTCAAGCTACTATATTTATGCAACTAAATGGATCTTGCACAGTGTTCCAAAAAAGTCAAAAACAAACAGGCCTTACGCTGACATTCTGCAATAAGAAACTGCAAGCAAATAAGTTTTCTCTGATGTTACATTATTTTAGACTCCTGCAGGCTCTCTTTTCACTCCAGTGATTCCCCTCATTTGCTGACGTTGTTCCACATGCGCTACAAAAGGAAAAAGGGTATCTCAGATTTCTAGGATGAAAGTTATTGCAAGCTGTGTAGATGAAGTCAAGGTCAGAACCATGTCTAGAAGTAAGTGGAGCATCTAAACAATGTAGCAATTACTAATTTTATGTCTTTGTGAGTACCTTTTCTTCTTAATAATAGGTGATCTTGCATCAACGTTTATAGCTGTTCTCTCACCGTTATGGGGTTGAACTGAACCTGAAATACAAATCATTGCACAGAGATGGGCATCTAAGAAGCTTAGGTCCAGGTTTCTTGTTAGATGGAAAATGCTGAAGGATTCCTGGCCATGTGCAAGCTGCTAGGATCTCATGGACATAATGTTGAATTGAAGTAGACCCTAAGAGATGGATTGGTTTCAAAGAACACAATATCTTTCATGAAATGTCTGGTTCTTCTCCAGGTTACCCCTGAAGTAACTTTGAAATTAATTTACATTCTTTTAAGAATGCCTTTCTACTTATCTGACTACTTTTGAAGGGCTGAAGTCGACTATATCAGCAAAGGATTCATTTTAGGTTTTGGAAGCTACCTCACACAGGATAAGATTTGAGGGGGTTTAGTATAGTATGTGCCATACTATGTACGAAACAGGTAACTCGTTACATCTGGGAGCATTAACCTTAGGTTCTTTGCAATCTGAAGTATGAAGATACGATAATCAAGGATTTGTTTCTTTATTTCTTAAGAAATACCCATATCTGATGATAAAATACTGTAGACAGTAACTCGACAGGCATTGTGCTAGACGAGATGCGCTTTTCAGTCAACTTCCTCCTTATTTTCAAACGTTTCTCCTTTCACTCTTGTGGCCTATAGCTGTACAAGTGGATAAGTGGCTCTTTCAGATCTGATGCCAACATCAGTCTACAAATTGGCAGATGGTGCCGTGAGGCGAGGCAGTTAGTTGGCAAGCCCCCCACCCCCTGCCCTGCAACCAATTTAGCTTCTTATGTTGGCACGGATCCTGCCATCCTGAGCCAGTGCCCAAACTAGGCCTTCTAGTGTGTGACTCAATATGCTACTGCTTAGCCTTAGGACAGCTAATCATGTATTCTTTCAAAATTGATGTGAATTAATTAGGCACCGTGGGCAGGGGCTGAAGGGGAGAAAGTGCATGGTCTTGCTCAGTAAAGCAAAGCAGAAAGGCATTCCCTGGTAAAACAATATGCCCTCCCCTTCTGCCCATGGCTAAGTGCTGCCCTTTATTTACTCCTACACCACCTTTCTGTTGAGCAAGATCAGGTTTGATCTGCCGGGTACTCATTAAGTGACAACGTATTTGTTTTGTTAATTGGCACCAACTTTCAGGATTTATTTTTTTTTTTCCTGGCAGATATAGATCTTCTTGGCAATTGTGCACCCCAAGAAAAGGAGGAAGTGGAAAGCCCGGTGCTGTAGAAGTGTAATTAGCTCTAACCGGAGAAACAGAAGCTGGAGTTAAGACAAGCTTGCTGGCTGAGTTATGGGGAAACTTTATCAGGAAGTGTTCCTGTGTCAGTGGGAAAGTACTGTAGCTATGGATACTGGGATTACTGAAATATCATTCAGCCACATAAAGGCCTAAGCAAAATGAAACAAATCACTTCCTTTCCAAAACTTTAGATATTAAACCCACAGCGTTAGGCCAAAACCGGAAACCCTTTCAACTGATAGAATGACAGGCTCATAAATTTCCCCACAAGACCTTGCAGTGGGAGGGACTGTCTCCTGGAGCCGGGTTTCTCACCAGGGACCCTGTGTGTACAATGGGATGTTTGCTCAGGCATTTGGAGCCGGGTTTCAGACACGAAAGAAGGTTTGGGTCTCTTCTGGTGTCTCAGAGTTTCATTCCGACTTGCCAGCAGACGCCATGTATGCAATAAAACTTCAAGTGGTGGTAAAACAGAAATATTCTTGGACGGCTTTAAATACAGAGGAGGGAGAAAAATAGCCTTCCGGTTCCATTTTTTTTTTGTTAAAGTAAATGAGTGCCTCATTGGGAATACCCCACTACATGAACAGTAAAATTCTTGAAAGTTTCAGCTGCAATTTTCTAGTGAGAGTTTGTGCTTTGAAGGTTTCAACAGTTCACCCTTGTGTTTACTTTGCTTCCGGTTGGATTAGAAAAGCAAGCAGCTTGTGCAAGCAATTCCTCTAACAATCAGCAAAAGTTTTTGTATGAGGCTTATGACACCACAATTCTTGTTGTAGCCCTTGCATGAAGCACTTTCAGGATGGTGCCCAAGTAATTCAACAACCTCTCATGTGACCCTGCTACTCTATTCACTATGCAGCATTTTATAGGGACATATAAAATTGCAGATGGAGAAGAAAAGATTTATATATGTTTTCATACAGGAAGTGTGCTGGTAAACAAAGCAAATTTGTTATTTCTTCTGGTGAGGCTCAAGGAAGGCTTTTTCGCAACTTTAGCTGTCTTCCAGACAGAAACATAAAGATTGTATATAAAGAACTATTTGAAGTATTTTATTAGGGTTTTGGTGTGGGGTTTTTTTCTGGATCCAGAGCGTACAAAAAGGATTTATAGAGGTTAAACAGAAAACAAGAAATACAGGAAAGTAATGCTGAACAGTTGGATGTATTAGCATAATTTTCTTTTATCTTTTTTTTTTTTTTTTCCCACTAGGGAACAGCCTGATCAGTAACACGACTGAGTTATTTACCTATCTATATTCTCCCTTCTGCAAATCATTCACTTAAAGAGCATGTCAAAAAATGCTATTCTCCAGAGCAGCAAGAAAGTGAGATTAAAGACCCATGGGAATTATTTCTTTCTAGCATCTTGTAAAAACCAAAAGTCACAGGAGAATTCCAAAGGTAAAGGTCTTAAGCATGACAAAGAACAACAGGGAAATTAAAAGCATCTCCATCAGAAAGCAGTCAAAGTATAGAGGTTGTACAGGTACCACACATGTAAAAAAGTGAAATAGCACAAGTGACTTAAGTACAAATCTAAGAGGAGGAAAAAAAAAAAAAAAAGGCAGCAAGGTGGAATCATGTAAAGGCAGTGGAAAGCTCATTATCAGACCTGACACTGAAGTTAAAGCTAAATCATGAGAGCACAGCCTAAAGCAAGGGCATACTAGCAACAGTCTTAGAACACAAGAATCATAATTTTACAATAAAGTACCTAGATGCACAGATTCAAACAGATGGAACTAGATTAAAAGTAACCTTCTATAAGGAATAAAAATGACCTCAATATGGAAATGTTCTTAAAGTATTTTATAAATGTAAATATTAGGTTAGAAGTCAAATTAGGTGTACAGTTGTAGACTTGTATGACTATTAGTCAGGTAAAGTTTCGCAGACAATAATTTTTGAGAGGGGAGAAAAGGAAACTTTTGCTTTTGAGAACATCTCCAATCAAGGTACTTATTTAATAAGTATTTAATATTTAAAAGAGTTTGATCAATTTTATTCAGTCGTCATTGAAAAATTACCCAGCAATGTAACCTTGGCCACCCAAATTTAATAGCCAGTGTTTGTACTAGTGGGAGTGACAAAGCTGAACACAGATCATGCATTTGAAACTGTAATTTTTACTATAGACAAAGTACCATTATGTGCAAAAGGGGCATAACAAAATGTACTACTTCATCATTAATGCTGCTTTCAGCTGATGAACTAATTTGTAAGTCTAGAATCAGAGCCTATGTCCTTGGTTTGGTCTGTTATCTCACATTGTACATTGAGGTAGATACTTAGACTCAGAAATATGCCTATAATTTTTCAAACACTGGAAGTTTAATATTAATAAAATCTCTCCAGAACAACAAAAGTGAAGGCCAGTGAAATCAGTAAATCAGTATTACTGTGATATGCCAAAATGTTAATGTGCATTAATAAAAAAAAAACAACTGGGGGGACCAGATAAACTCTAAACTGAACCTTATAGGCAAGTTTATACTTAATTTTAACATACTCAGTGTGTAGAATCATCTATCCAGTTCACACATTCCTAACCTGGGTTTCTAAGTGAGAAGTGAGTTGGTAGATTGATTTGGCAAAAGGATTTTGACATCTTAGTAGGAAGCAGAGGAATAAAAAACTACGCACTTGTAAAGCTGTAAGCTCATAAAATTTAAATATTTAGTGTCAGCAAGTCCAATATTGTGTAATATATAGGCTCTTTTGTTCAATGCCACTTTTCAGCAGAATTACAAACAAAATTTGGAAATTGGGAGACAAATAACAAACCTTCAACTTGTATGTGCGACTGCTTCTAAGAATGCATAACAAAGTCAGAGTTATTTTACCAGTAAAACCGTAAGTCCAGGGTTCTGGCTCTGTCAGAGGAGACTGAATGTTATATGTGGAGAAACCCATATTTCACGAGGCAGTGTGGAGTTAGCTGATAGGAGACCTTCCCTTTAGTATTGCCAAGTGCAATGCATGTCCTATGCGTAGGGCAGTTGCAAAAGCTGGGATGGTGTTTGCTCCTGCAAACAGATGATTATGAAATAACTCCATGGTGTCTTACATAAATTCTGATTCTTTATGGCATTTTCTTCTTAAATCATGATTATTTCAAATCAAACTGTTGATCTTTTAAGACACTGCAAAAAATGCTTTGGTGATTTCAAATATGAAAATACTCTCTTATATAAAAAAGAATGTATTAAACCAAAGTCAATAAACTAAAACCAATAAGTTTCATCAATAAATAAAAAAATGAAGTATATTCTTCAATAAACAGTTGTGATTTATGCTTTATCTTGTGAAAAACTTGTCTTCTGATTAGCCCTGTTAGTCTGAGTTTTTCTTTCTAATTAAATATGTTGGATGAGTAGTTCTGGAAGTTAAAGAGTCCTTTTGCACACACCAATGACCAAAGCAATGCAGATGACCTTATATTGTTCAAACGCTTTTTGTTGATTTGGGATTTTTTTTTTTATATGGTTACCTCACTTCTAGGAGAAGCAAGTGGGGCAAATTCTGTGAGTGGTCAAGTGGCTGATCTCTTCAAACTAAAGAGGATCTAATATTGCCAGTTGTGTTGTGCTGTGCTTTTATGCTGTGAAGTGCTTTCCAATAGAAGACAGAGTTTAACTAACTGTGTTTTAATTATTTAATTAAACGAATAAAAATTATCAAAGCCTAACAGCTTTGTAAATATAATTCATAATCCAAAAACTGTTTTAATGTCTTGGCTCTAAACTGACAGGCTGACAACAATTTATTTTGCATATATTGTTACCTTTAATATTATTTGAAACACAGATAAATGTAAGGAAGAAGTACTATTTTAATAATAATAATAAAAAAAACAACAGAAAATGGCTTCAAAATATAGAGACATGTTAAATATTTTTTGAATATCTATTTTACTGCTTGGTCCCAGACAAACAATGGAACTATTAGCAAGAACACATTACTATGCTTGGTGATATTTCATATGGTATTTGACAATCCATAGGGGCTACTTCTCCTTCTCCATAAATAAGATATATAATTTAATGGGTCTCTTTTATCTTACACATCATAGCAAATCTACATCACTTAACCTCCTCTATCCATCTTTCACCTGCCATGTTCTCACAGACGTGAATAAACTGAAATTATAATACTTTAGATTTTGTATTATGAATATGTATTTTCACATTGCACATGTTAAATGTTTTCCCATCCGCAGCAGATTTGAGACTGTCAAGTATATTAAAAATACTGATTTGAGGAATGTATATGACTTCCAAACATCTTGGGGATATGTAAAACATTATGAAATCAAGTGACTGTGAGCTATGACCCATATACTTCAGCTGTAAATTTCCAAAGTCAAATATGTATTGGAAATCTTATGCTAATACTCTCTTGTTCTTTCTCATGTAACTGCCTCAGCAGATCAACATGACAGGTGTCACATACCATGTTTTGTGAGCTGCAGCACTGCTGATTGCAGTAAAATGACAGCAGGGCAATTGATCATCTATTTCTTATTGATGACTATGAAAACCCAACCTCACCACCATTCTTGATTCTTTTAAACTTTCATAGCAGTTAATCACAGAACTCACTTAAGCCCTTCCCTCTTCCTTAGGAATTTGGAAAACATAAAGAAGGATCCTCAGTGGGTGTAATTTGGCTTAGATCTTACAAGACAAGTGACATCCATGTCAAGTTATATTATTTGAGAACCTGGTCCTCATACCATTTCAAAAAATGCAGAATGGCTAGATAGATAGATTAGAGCCATTTGCTTAGGTGATATTCTTTCTGACACTATTTTAATTTTTTGTGACTTTTTAAAAGAATCAAGCCTCTTTCTCATGTTAGGCAAGAAAGTGATGAATCTTTTAAGAATATGAACTTGTATAAAGCCAGGAAAAGCAGAAAAAACCTGAATAGTTGTATTCTGCTTTCAAAACTAATGTAAAGCAAGGTGTACATGAAATGTCCTGAGAAAGACTTTTCCCTAAGATTTCTGTTCTGCATAACCTTCAGACACACACCTGACGTTATGGTTGGTTGCTCATACAAGCCTCAACATCTAAATCTTGTGATTTTAATTACTTGTTAAAATGCTTATTCATGACTTATTGCTATTCACTTTCAAAAAGTGCAGCATTTCATATGTGATTTCTATTGCGGTAATGTTCAGAAACACCAGCCAAGATGCTATGTAAATGCAGAACAAGGAAGTGGGTCTCAAGCGGTAGACATCAGTACAAAATAATTTATCTTCCCATTGCAGTTGTTCAGTGTCATACAGACGCCTATGCTAAGACACTAAGAATTGTGACAATCACATTTTGCAGGTGATAAAAATGGACACAGCTGCTTTTAAAAGACATGAATGTTTTCAAATGATCTCTGTGTTTCCTAGTATATTTTACATCTCTTTCTGCTATCCCACATCTATGCTATCCACTTAAATGGTAACTATTTTGTGCTGTTGCAAAACAGCATTACATGTTTGCCCAGCATGCAGGTCCTTGGATGGTCCCTTAGCACTATTGTAGTAAACAATCAATCAGAAAAATTTGGCTTAATGGGGTTATAACAAAGCTAGGTTTGTCAGGATACAGTAAGTTCAATGAACCTTTTAACATTGGTGTGTCATAGGGACATCAAAAAGCCAGCAAATTCTCTCCACTGACCCATAGCAGAATAAGTTAAACCTGTGTTACTCCTGAGAGTTGTGTGCCTTGTGTGCTCCTGGAAAGTTCCAGTCACAGTGATGCTGCTGTCTTTCAAGGTCACATGTTCTACTTTAAGAATATTGTTCCTAATATCTAATCTGATTCTCCTTTGCTGCAATTTAATTCCTTTTCTCCAATGGACAACGGAGAGTAAATTCTTCCTTTTGTTTTTCTCTTTGGTCTGGTAGGCCATGCTTTCCAGATCTTTGATCGTTCTCCTTGCTCTCCTCTAGACTGTCTCATGGATTCATCACTTTCTTGACTGTGGTGCCAAAACCAGATGTCCTATTCCAAATGAGTTCTACTAGGACTGGTTACAAGAAAAAGACTATTTCATGTGTCCTGCATATACTTTCTATGGCATTCCCCTTCTTTGTAACACCAGTCTGCTCATAACACCAGTTTGTCACTAACTGCAAATACTAGATTTATTTCTGCAAAAAGTTCTTATACCATAGCTGTTTATTCTCTATTCTGTATTTATGAGTTACTATTCCAGCATAACTCCTCATGCTTCTGAAGACATTAACTTAATTATTTTAAAAAACAACACCTCCTTGTCAAGACCATTTTGAATTCTAATCCTGTTTTGCTGTTTACTTCTAGTTGCTTAAGAAGCACACTCTGTTTCCATGAGCCAAATCATTAGTGGCATCAGTGGTATCTCAGATCTAAGGTATTGTCTCCACTTCTCTTGAAAAGACATACAAGCTAGCTTGTATATATTCTTTTGTATATTACCTACAGAATAAAATACATGGCACTGATTGGGCAAGCCAGGGTTTTTTTGATTCGACGAAGATATGTGGAGTAAAGTAGAATTAGGGAAGTTCATGGAAGTCCATAAAAACAGTTCTAGTCTCTGACTCTGGAGATTCTTAGAGCACAAATTGTTGTAATCTATAAATACATGCTGTAGTATATGTGGTCTGCCATAATATCACTGTCCATATTACTCTGTCTGCTCTGTTCCTGTACCTAGTAACAGCCAGTGACACTTACAGAAAGAGGGCTAGACAAATTTTTAGTGTGACCCAGTCTTACATTTTAAAGTAGGATTCCCTACCCAAACCAACCCCTACTGATGTAAATGAGGTATAAATCAAAACTGTGGACCCTAGTAAAAATGCAGACCAGTGCATAAGAAACAGAATCAGAAAAAGTCTCAGAGAAGACAAGACTCAAGACTATTTAAAGTATTTTTAAAAATATAACAGTAATAATGTTAATGACACTGATGACACAGTTAATGATATCTCCAAATCAGTAGCAACAGAACCCCGTGCACTATACAAAGAGGGGAAAAAGTATCTTCAGAAGTATTATCTACTTCACCAAGATGAGAAGATGAACTATGAACTATGAAAAGCATTTATGCCATTATAAAATAAAAAGGTTCTCTTTCCTAACATTTTCTCTTGTTGTTTCTCTCATTCCTGCAGAAAAAGCACAAAACTGAATACAAACTGGACATTTTTAATCTTGATTTGACTGTGCTCCCTATACCAGAGTTTAAGTTATTTATCTCCAGTAATATCCCAGGGTTAGATTTACTGTTTTTCTGCAGAATTCTGAGAAAAAAAATGGTGACATTTAATTCACTTGGTGGAACAGAGGAGCTCAGCAAAGACAAAAATTGACAGAAATCCCAAGTAAGCTAGTGTTTCAAGTTGCAAGCCTAAATAGAGAAACCTATGTTCAAATAAAGTTTCTCTTACCACTAATCATATGATGGTTACAAACTGCCAGTGGCATCAAGCAATGGTGACTTTCTCAGATGCATACGATTAAGTTCATACTACATATAAACAAAAAATCTATTTCAAGAACTCAAAGATTTACATACCAATCTTCAGTGAATATCATTTTACATGATCTATAGTAGTTATAAGAGTACTTAAAAAGATCCTACAAAAACTTTTAATGTCAAAGCAAGAGAAAACACGAGTGAATTCCACAATTCTCGCTGTCATCTAAGGACCAAAACCAAACAACACTGGAAAGCTGCTGTGATTATTGCATACCCATTTTTTTGAAACTTAATAGGAGCAATATAGGCAGAATTTAAATTTCGTAGTGGAAACATAAGATCCTGAAACTATGATGTACTGTGGAAACTTCCAGTGCATGACTTCCAGCAAAATCAAAGGCATCCATTCAGGCCCAATGTCATTCGCAGACTGATGCGCAGGAGACTCTAGTGCTGCAGAGCACTGCTCTTGCTTGAGCAATCCCACTCTGAGCCTGTAGAACAAACTACCTTGTCAACAATCAAACAAAGTCATAGTGGCAGATTTACCCATGAGCTGGGTGTGCTCTGAGTCACGTGCTGGGGAAGGAGACATGCTGTTGCCCAACATTTCTTCTCCTTTTTTGGAGAATTTTTCTCCTTGCAATGTGTTTATATTGTAAGGCATTCAGCCCTGACTTGCCACTTTCCTCTTTCCACAGGATTTGATACCGGTTCCTAATTTTCATGGCCTTCGATACATTCACTGCAGGTGAAATCCCTCGTGGCCAAAAGGACTGCTTCCCAACTCTTCGCTCCCTGCTCTCACATCAGGGTGATTTATAGAACAAGCAGGATGCACCCCTTGTATTGTCTTGCTGCTTGCAGTGGGGTTTTTGAACAATATGCTCAGTACTTCTCATTCATTGTTCCCACAAACAACCAACCTTAAATCCCAGGATATTCTGAAGCCTTAGGAAAGTTAGAAGCCAAGACAGAGCTGGCACTGCAGGCTCACAAGGCTTTTAGCCACCTTTACTTCAAAACCGATTCAAACAGAAGAGCAACACACAATTTCTATTTTTTTATTCTGACACGGAAGACAACTGTGATAGTTTGTCTTTAATTTACCAGGAATTCCCATTTGATGCAGGAGTACATTTATGTTAAAAAATAAGCTGGAAGATTTATGGCGTTTGCCTCTAAATTCAGAGGCTGGCCTAGAGATGGTTTCAGACTGCCTTTTCTGCCCCGGGTGATTAAGAGTTTTATATATGCATAAAAGACATATAAATATATGACATACATACATATATATATATATATATAAAGACTTCATAAAATATGCAACTGAAACAAAAGCATAAATAAATCATCCAATAAAATTTAAAGACTATACATATATAATCAACAGAAACCAAAATATATTCACTGAGGAACAATAATCTGTAATAGGAAAAGTTTTGGAAAATATGTAATGGGCATAATAAGACAGAGACTATCATTTCCTCTCTAAGTGTAACACATCTATACAACTTTCCAGGATGTCTTCAGTATGAGTAGGCAGATTAATGGATAGCTGGAAAGCCATGACAGTGCTATGAGTTGGAGGATGGGACAATATTCACACAAAGAGAAGAAGCCATGTCTCTGATACGATACCAGTCAACAGAGCAGGAGAAAAATACTCAGATGAACAAAAAGAGTGTGCTGTCCAGAAAAGTACAAATCTGCATTTACAGCGTAACCACAGATATCTTGGTTAGATTTGCATTTAGTTTCTATAAAAAGAGACATAGAGACAAAACTATCAATACAAATCTCAGTTTCTAAGAGTCAAACTAGGGCTAGGATTTCATCAAACTCCACACTTCCATATAAAAAAATAATTCTATTGTCCTTATGGTCTAAAACTAAAAGATATGAGCTTGCAAACAGCCTGAAACAATGGCTTTTAATGATTTATGTTGCCCTAGACATTTCACTGACATTTTGCATCTGAGATCCAAAAAGCCATGGGAAAAATATTTCCAAAGAGCACTTAATACATGACACAAAGAGAAAACTGTGTCAGTCCCAAGCTCTGCTTCCTTGCTGTGCTTCCTGTTCTACATGTATGACGAGGGACTTGGTCTTCCTTCTGATACTCCAGTGTGGAACAGGGAGTAGGGGCTAGACCTATGCCACCCGTCACATCTCTTCATGAGGGAAGAGGTCCACTAGTACTGAACTTAAAATAAGGGTTGGGCCCAAGTAATAGTATGGGGCTGACATAGGGGTAATCACAAGAAATTAATCCTAGAAAAAAGACTTTAACTTTTTTCAGTTTTATAGAATATCAACAGATGTGCTATGAATTACATTGCATTTGTTAAATATGGGGGATTTTTTTGTCTGTGTGCTTAGAAAACCATGTTTTACTGCAATCTAAGTGATTATAAAATGCCTGTTGACATGAAATTAACTATCAAGGTTTGAGACTTCATGTGATGAGTCATAACCTAAAAGTCAAAATGGAAATCGACATGCAACAAAGAATATCAAAATGTGTTCCCACAACATATACACCTGAAACTATTTGGAAGAGCAAAATACACTGATTTGCACAAATAAATGGAAATGTACTTATATGAACAGACACACCTACCTTTAATTGCTCAATTTACGTATGTGAATCTATGCTATAACTGTAAATGTAGATTTTTGTACATGTAATACGTCATGAGAGAAATTCATGAAATGTTGGATGCTCTTTGAAAAACTGGACAGGAATGTCTAGTCCGTCTGGTTTCCTCCCGTCACATCTTCTGTTCTTTATTTTTATTTGCTCCCCTGTATGCACTGTCAGTAAAGGTATAGACATTTCTAATGAGTAAGTCCATTTTCCTAGCATATATAAAGGGATGCATTTGCTAGATGATTCATTAATAAACACAGAGTGTTTTACGCTATGTTTTCAAATAATTTCCTGATGCAATATCCACATCCCATAATTTCAGTTCATCTTCAGTGGGAAGGACATGAGAATATATAAAATAAATACCCCATGATTTTATTTTACTGAAGGCCTGGAATCTCAACATATCTGAAACTTGCACATGCTGCATCAAGATACAATAGCTGAAAGAGCAATACCCATCTTGAACATTGCCACATTGACTTATAGAATTGTGCCCTTGAGAAAAAGACTGTGAGAAAAATGGAGAGTCATGCAGTGACAAAAATGAAATAGAACTGTCATCTGGCAGTTCTTCATAGTCCATCAAGTAAACTATTAAAGATATAAGAAGAGCCACAGAGTGCTTGGGCAAAGGTTGTTAAACCACTACTCCAAGGGCAGGTCACTGCACATTGCCAAGATTGTTAGTAAAAGATAAACCAGTTTTCACTATGAAACTTGACATTGCCGGTTTTCAGCCTCACCTTTAATACTATATGCTTGCAGCCAGGGACACAGCTGGGCAAACTAATAATACAAGAGTTTACAAGAACAGTTCTTGCTGATGTTAAGAGCATTCTGTATTGAAGAATCATAGTTTTCTCATCAAATAATGTGAACCTGATTTTCACATTACTTTACCTACATTTTTCATCCATGAATATCTTCTGTGTTACCTTGCCCTAGCTTAAAAAAATAAATATTCACAGTGAGATTATTTCTTTTGAAAGTAAAAACTGAAAGGTCAGCCTGAAATATAATTAACCCCAAATTACCAAAGTTTAAGTCCCCATCACAAGATTAGCTTGAAAAAATAGTAACTTTTAAAAATTGGTATCTCTGAGCTCTTTTTTTTGCCATCCAATTTTCAAACATTTTGGGTAACCTCGATAATATTCTTATCTTTTCTTTGTAATGATAGGAATTGGAAGCTTACTTAAACAATGACAAAAGTTGTTTTTCTCCTATACTCTCCTGACTCAAAGAACTGATAGTTTCAGTTAGTATGAGCCAGTATGAAACACATGATAAAATCATGAGAGGTGGCAACACAGAGAATGTGAATACCTCTGATGTGAATGAAGAGGGAGAGACGCTGGTCAGCCTTTTCCTGAGACAGGTGGAATCCAACAAACATAAGATGGAGACACAGCAGCTCCTGCCTCTAAGCCATACACGAGTCAGAATGCCAAATGCAGACAGGGCCCTGGTTTTCAGAAATGCAGAGCTCTTCTACTAACAAATGAAACTAGTGATTTTCAGCAGCTCTAAATCCTTTAGAATTTTACAGGAGTGTTGATGGATGTTAATGTAAAGCAAAGTACGTGGTCTATTTCCATAACAGAAAATGAAGTGCTGAAAACCATGCCTGGTTACCGTAGCATTCTCAAAATGTTAGTTAATTTAACCACTGTCCTGTCTGAATGTAAGTGTGCTTGTGGTTGCCTACTAGTTATTCCTGGCTAGCGCTTTGATACTTAGGCATAGTTTAAGAAACCGAAGCAGCTATGCCATTATCCTGTTTCTACGATTCTGCTCAGTTTCTATCATGAAATAGGAGAAGGATTAGGAATTAAAGAATTTAAAATTAAAACACACTGCTAATCTGACTATAGAAATTGGCACGTCTCTATTTACTATAACCCCGGAGAGCAAGAGTGAGATAAATAGGCATTAATAGAGGTACACTGCAGAGACTGCTTACACACATACAGCAAGTTGCTGCTTTCCAGTTTGTTTGGGGTTTTTTGTTGGTTTGGGGGGTTTTTTTTGTTCGCTTTTTGGTGGGTTTTTTTTTTCCCCAAGAGAATATAATAAAATCATCAAGCAAGAATTCTATGTTTGATAGTCTGTAATTTTTAGGAAGAAAATAATATTAGGTAACCAAAGCAAGGAGCAAAGGATGAAAATATCTGATAAGTCTGATCAGTCTCTCTAGTGCTCAAATGCCAGTGTACTAACTAGCTATTATGTGACTACTATTTAGCACACATACTTAGAACCCCCCAAAAAAATATCCCTGGATGGATGCCTGTAAGGGACATTTGCTGTTACTATCCTACCTTTGAATCTTCACTTTATCATTCATAGTGAGTAGGTCACACCAGCATTAGCTCTTCATCATTGTCTGAATTAAATCAGAATGGGGTGTCTGCAGTTTAGCTAGATTCTAACTGTTGCCCTGTATAGAGCACATGAACCTTAATAAGGCTGGTAGCTATCATCGTTCTTTTAGCTCACTTGTTAGAGGATAAATTTTTAGTAGTTGATAAGGTTAGGATCTATTTTTCCCTTCCCCAAGTACTTTATTTAACAGACACTCTGTATACGCATGTTGAGATGATCTTTCTTTCAAAATTACTCTTGTGCAATTGTTGAGATCTACTTGAAGTCACAGGTAAAATCATACCAACAATGTTATAGCACAATAAAGCATGCATTTAAGTTGCCATGAAACCTTGATTTTCTTAAGATGACACATTCAGAAATAGCTAAAATTAAATGTTTACCATGAGGACATTGTAAGTATTAACAGATTGAATCTCCATTTCCTTACACTGGTTTTGTACCAGCACAGTACCATCAGGATAAAAAGCAGAGAAGAGAACTCAGCCCCTGAGAGAGCAATGTCCTCTTGATTCTGTATGGTGGACCTCAGAGCTCTTCTGTTTCTACAGTGACAGTTTGACATCAGTGTATTATAATGAACAAGGAAGCTTTTGAAAGATATGTGTATAATGTAAAATGTATAAACAGCCCAGACCACAGAGTCTAGAATATGGGTGGGCTCCCTCACAGAAAGAAGCTCAAAGTCTTATGCTGGGTCAAGTTTTTGCTTTCTGTCTTTCCAAGCCCCAGTAACTACTGAGTTATTTCAAGCAACAGGTTAGCTCCATGATCAATGGGAAGCCTCCAACCTGCACTAGTTCATAAACTTGCAGTGGGGCTAACTGTAAATGATAAATGAAAGGGTAGGTAAAATAATTTGGTTATATTCCACTTAAAACTCTATTAAGAATTAAGTAAACTCGATATTACCAAGGTTAGAATTAGGTAATTTTCATTCAATGAGGACTATAAGTTTAAGTCTCACAGACAGAAGAGCTTATCTCTTTACCATCCTGGCAATCCTTTAGGTGCTTAAAGATGAGCATGTGAAGTCATCTTAAGATGCCTGAGGCAATAGCTTCCAGCTACTGCTCCAGACCCTACCACTTGCCCTGAATAGACAACTTAACTGTTAGGCCATAGTATTAAAGGAAACTACCATTTCCTCCTTTTCTGGTTGGTGATCAAAGTGTATATTATACTGTTAAAAAAGACCTGGAAAAGTTGTGACAAAGGTTTTGGACTAAGCATTCCAAGAAAATGGAAGTGCCTTTCCATTAGGTCCGAAAAAGGTGTGCAGGTCTCACAGAGGATGACAATTTTAGAAACACCAAAGTCCCTGACTACTTCTGTTGGCTAGCTCCCTGAGGCTACCTGCAGAGGACTTTAGGTAACACCAGTTCAGTTCTGCTCTGGGGGTCTTAACTTTTCTAGCACATTACAGAAGAACTGACCACACAGAGCCTATACTGTGATGTGATGATTATTGAAAGTTAAGAATTGCAATATTTTCCTTACTTTTAAAATGAAAATGACATTTACTCTGTGGTTATGTTTGGAATCTTCTTGTTGCTGGCTCTGCCACATTTAAAATTACTTGCATTAACACATTAGCTACAACACAGATCAGGAGAAAGATTAAATGTTAAATTTACACATGGTGCTAATTCCGGGTATGTGGACAACTATATGCTAATTTCTGTCAGGAGTCACCCACTCATAATCAATTAATGTACTCAGTTACTAGATGTCACATGATCATGGCTTTTATTCAAAGACTTAATTTGTTTTTGAAACATTTTGGTTTATTTTACTTTGCTGCTTGTAGTTTGATACAAATTTTATTTCAAAAAGTGCTTTGACAGCTTCCTCCTACTTTAAATCAAAAATCATGTTCTGCCAAGGCAAATCACTAAGCCTCCATGGAAATTTAATATAAAAATTTCATATTTATAGGCAGTTTCTTTGAACAATTACAGGTATTTCTTTAAGTGAACTGCCCTACTAGTCTGAAACTTTATGACATAAATTCTCAATAGCTCTTCAATTTATGTGCAATCACCTAGCTGGGGAAAACAGGACCTGCGTTTACACTGCTCTTTTTTCTTCCTTGAACCTTGTATTTTAGTCTCAAGTAACTTAGAATAACGTTATGTGGCCCCTGTATGCTGCCTATAGGTGGAATCATCTCATACTTTCTTTTCTTAAAGATTTCCCTGTCACTTACACAAGTAGCTTTGGCTCTGTCACATAAAAACAGTCACTGTGGGTTTGTGTCCTTTTACAGTTCCCATAACTTCAAGCACTCTCATCACCTGTGTCATTTATGCTACTATGTTGGCCTTATACAACCGTTTGGCAGTGATCATGTAAGTATTTGAGTATTTCGATAGGGGATGAGATCTTCTTCATATTATTTAAAGATGAAATGTTATCTGATTTTTTTTAAGGGTTTTACCAACACTCATTTCCAATGGCCTCACGGAATTTCCTTTTATGTAAGGTGCAAATCCCTCAAGTCTTCTTTATTCAGTTCTATAGTCATTCCCCCTAATTAGGAATCACAGCTCTTTTCAGCCATATTTTCTTGTCTACTACTCAGCCACTGTACCTGCCCAGAAAAGCTGTCATCCATGGAGAGAGCAAGAAGCCAGAGCTGGCTGCTTAAATTTTGCTGTTCAAGTATTGTTATTCCCCCCATTTGCACTGTAGGAATGAAGCTGGTTGCCAGTGGCTAAGCATATGCCTAAGCTTTCCTGGAGAAACTCCAGTACAGACTCTTGCTATTATCCAGATCATTCGACTCAGTGCATCAAGTGTTTTGATTTGGTTTTGTCATTGTGTTCTTCTACGACTAGCCAGAGGATATGTTGATAGTATCTTAAAGAAAGCATTTATGCAGGCCAAAGACTATACTTAATCTGCCTGGATCTTTCTGAGGAACAAATGAAGAGTTTAGGAGCCAACAACTTTCTTTCCTTCGGCAAAAAATGTCAAAGAAAATTCCAAGATGTAATCACTTCTTGTCAGATACTCAAATGTCTGAATTTTGCAGTGTAGTATTGATCATGCAAACACTCGCATGTGGTTTGTTTCTATATGTACAAATGGGAAGAGGCCAATCAAGATCTTTCCATGTTTGGAAATGTTTTCACATTGATAAACTAAAAAGTTAGGTTATTTATTTAAGGAGTTGCAAGGAAAAAAAAAAAAAGAAGAGTTTACCTTTTGAAATAATTTTGCTCCTTTAGTAACATATATAATATGACCATGTCTCTTGGCATGATCGGGTACTGCACAGTTAACTACATTATCTTGTTAGGACAGTTATATTCTCTCATATGACAATGACTTGCAATATGTAGTCACTGCCTTCTGGGGAAAGGGAAAAAAAACAGCAATTACCGTGCAGTACTCAAATCTGCCTGCCAACAGCAGAACAGTGATTTGTGAGACACATCAAGAGCTTCTGGCAAGATCAATCTAGTGAGATCCCTCTGATAGAGGAATAATGAGTTGACAAAGACCAATGTTCAGTTGGGCCCAAGCCCAATAAGATTACTGTACAGCATCATCAATATTGTCTGTGTTTGGAACTGACACAATCAGAATGGAATCAATTGTATTTTCCACAGCACTGTCACACATGATTTTTAACTTTGGCTCACAGCAGTGCAGAGAAGCTTGCAGATGTTGGCAGATTTTTGCTAACTTATGGGATGTCATTATTAAGTAGGAACCGTGCACTACAGTAATTTGTGGTTCTGCGTGTTCCGTCATATGGTCTCAGTGTTGAGGAGGGAGGAGAAGGAAAAGATGCAGTAGCCGGAGGGATTTATCTGTTATCACCCTCATTTTACTGTGATTGTTGAAAATACCATGTGATCCTAAAGGTGCAGATTGTTTTTCAGGGAAGGACTAATTTGGGCTGTGTATCAAAGAGATTTTACTCAAGCATAGAAAAATGCCGCTATGTTAAAAAAAGACAACAATGAAAACATTTTGATCCTCTGATAAATGATTTAGGATACAGATGACCCATCTCTGAATAATAGATGCTATCCAGGGAGTTACAAGCTATATTTAAAAAAAAATTTTTTTGGAAGCAATTTCTTCAGTCTTGCAACTACTAGAGTCAAACATTATGTCACAGAAAGCTGTCACCTGCACATGCTACGTAATCCACTTACATGTCTACCCATTTTTGCATATAGTATAGCTTAGTATACTCCATAGTAAGTAACTAATAACTCATTAGTTTGTGAGCTAATTGTAATTAGACTGTTAGTTATGAACTAACATCTTATTATTTATGGTATATCAAATTTCTATTTAATATATTTAAGAAGGAAGAGGCAACTAAAAAATAAAGTTTCTTGTGTAAATATGTAGGTCTCTTTGGATGCTAAAAGCTTCCTTTTTTTTCCTTTGTTCATACTATTGTCCCCATTATTTATTTCTGTGCAGTGTGTGTGCTTTTTTTTTGAGAATGGGATTTTAGTTTTCATGAAAAGTAAATCTGAAAGCCCTAAAGATAGAATTCACTTTTTGATTCATAAAATATAATAACACAGACATCAGAAGTAAAATTTCCATATAAGTCTGCATAGCAGAATTTATTGGTGTTCACATAAAGTTGTTTTGATACATTTTTGTATATTTGTCTAGCAAGAACTACTACTTCAGACAGAGAAGTGGATTAGTGTTAATGAATATTGTATTTGATTTTACTGTAGCCAAGAGTTTGAGTTTGAGGAGCAGAGATTAATGATTTCGTATTACACTTACTAGAAGCTACAGTACAGCGAACTATTTCAGAGATACCGCTCAAGAGCAATTAAATAATAGTAAGTTTTAACCACTGCCAATCTGGGCAGAACTTGAACCAGTATACTGAATATGGACTTTGGGTCACTCATGGTGTCAAATAACCTTTTAAACCTCTATTTCACTTGAATTTGTCTAGTTTGATGGTGTTACTACTTATTGTATCAGATTCACATTTTTAGTGGTATTGCTTCTGTGGTTTATACTGTTTCACATGAATATAACTGAATTCCCTGCTGGGAAAATGCCAGATAAACATTTAGTGTCTCCAACAAACTGGGAAACTTCCCAGCCAAAACAATTACAAAATTGGGCTAAAATGCATTTGCACTTAGTAGTAGAGTGTAAGTTTTAATGTAAGCACCTGATTATCCAAAACATCAGTTACTCACTGGGATATGTCCAAAGGAAGAGGGAAGCAGCTGGCAATATACAGCTATATCTCTTATAACCCTTCTTCCCTCATAATTTTTTTCTGACTTCCATTCCCCTCTTTTAACAAGGTTGAACTGAAAGATTGTTTACAGGGTCAGACAAATTTAAGGTTGTATTTTCTGAAAAGTATAACATAGTACATAATCTACTCAGGATTTTTAAATATGGGAAGTCTTCAAAATCTATTCATAGCAAACTACATCTAATGCAGCTTTTTAATTAAAGATAAAATTTAAAGATCAGCTTACTTCTAAAAACCATGGATAAATTTAAACATATTTAAGAAATATATAAAAATATAATATGTAAAATATGCAATGTAAACATTATTTAAAACAGTTTGCTTTTATCAGCTGAACATTACAGAAGTTGTTAATGCATGAGAAACATAGGCAAACTCACTAGAAATCAGGATTGTTTCCCATCACACCAGATTTTCCTATGGGTCAGATCTTCACATTTTTATTGGTTAATAAAAGTTTAATGCTACAGAAATTATTTATTTCTGTAAAAAAATGAGTCTAAACAGAATTTGCACAACTTTATATTGTATGGTGCAACTTAATTATAGCAGTAACATATTCTGTACTTAAAATTCTCATTGATATCCATTTTTTTCCCCACAGCTCTAAATGAAGTTTTGTCCCTTACTGAAGCTTCCTCATACACAAGACACCACAATTATTTCACTGTACATGGAGGTTCTGCAAACTTTTGCTAGATCTGAAGGAATTAAAGACTTCACTGAAATCTATCTGGCTGAAACACAAGCCAAACAAGCAAACAGGAAAGCGACAAAAATATTATCTGCCCTTTGGGAAACATTTGCACAACGTGCCTCCAGAGTAAGGGATTTGGTTTTTCATTTGTTTGTTTGGGGGGGGGAGGTGCTGGGTTTTTTCTTTTTTTTTTTTTTTTCTGTATCTTGTGACCATTCCTTTTAGTCAGAGGTGTTCCATTCCCCATGCTTGGTATTCACCTCCTGGCTAGGTTATTAAAAATGGCACATGCTCCTGTGTTATATCTGAAGACTATTTCAGATAAGACACAGTTTAGCAAGGATTTAAGCAGTGCACCTAATTTAAAGGACGGCTGCTCATGCTGGGGAAGTTAGATATGTTGACATCACTTGCCGGATTGGGGCCTAATTATGGTGTTGAATAACAATCATTTATTAAATTTTTCTTCTAGACTGCATGTGGCCCCAAATAATAACAAATTTTTGAACAGTGATTGCATGCTACAAATAACTCTTTTCTGTTGTCAGATAATGCTGTGATTAATGAGCGTCTTTTCTGTCATTGCCTAGACTTTAAACAATAAATAAAAATTTAAACTCAAACATATATAAATTATATTTCCTTTGGAGGTTTTTTTGAGAATTCAACAGTTCTTATTTGTTCCTTCTTTTTTTCATAGCCTACTGTAACATAACACAAAACATTTTTTTGTGTACATAGAATGTCTCTTCATATTGTTATGGCACATAACTCCTTTATTTCCTTTTCCTGTTCATCAGTCTCTCCCTGTCCCCCCCTCTTTTTTTTTTTTAATGTGACACCTCTGAGCTGGTACCCATAGCAACACCCACTAGTAGGGGTGAGCCTATGAAGCCGCTGCAGCTATCCCCATTGCTCAGTTCTGACAATGCCAGTCATTAATCTAGCAGTATCTGCCTACTCAGATCTCTACAGTTCCTCTTCTGGTCTTCCCTCCTTCCAGCAGTAGCTGCCCTGTGCACAAAGATCCAAAAGATTACTGTTAATGATTTTCCATTTGTTTAAAACAGCACAAGCTGGCAGCTCTGTCTAATCCACTCTCAATGGCACTGCCACATTAAATTATAGAACAATCGCTGTGTGAAGTAGTTTCCTGCATTTCAAAATTCAGCTCAGATATCTCTGAGTTTGTCAAGCATCTTCATTTTAATCATAAAATAAAATAATAGGAGGAAAATCAAATAAAAAATACAATTTCTTGGTTCTCTATTTTATTTATGAAGGTAGATCACAACCTATAGAAATGTCCCCAAAACATTTAATATTAACTTACTTGTGTTTTTCAGTCAATCAAACATTGAGGTGGTTTGGTTGGGGTTTTTTTGCTAATGAATGATATGCCGTAGTTTAATATCTGGCACATATTTTGGTCGAAGCCTGATGTACAAGGGAGCTCAGCTGCCATTCCAGCAGAGGTCTTGTGCTGGCCAGCTGCACACAAGATAAATTTCGTTCCAAGATTAATCTATGACTGAGATTTTCAAATGAGGCTATAGGGGTTATGGACACAAATCCCACTGAAATATAATGGGAATTCTGTCCCTAACTCCCTTAGGTGTTTCTGAAATTACTGCTTCAATTTTTAGAGTCAAATCCAGGATGGAAGAATTATGTTTTTGTTTCTGTGTGTTACAACCCATGCATTTAAATTCCATCAAGTTGAGCCTTTGACATTTGTCTACTGACACATACTTCATGTAAATAAAAAAGTGTTTATTACAATTAATGAAAAGTTTTTAGATAGTTTACTACCTTTTTGGTGTATATCATAATCTGTATATGACTAGGTGGATGCAAATGTGTAGTACAAGTCAATCAATTTTGCATTATTCAGGATAAATTTTCATCCACTTCCAAGGGATCACGCATAGGTTTCTTTTTGCCACTGTATAATTTGAGGAGGCCCTTCTGTTAAAATGTGTGTTGGTGGTCATAGCTGCAGCTGTATCCATTAAGACCAAAAAATGCAGATACACTGACAAGTCCTGGGAATGGCTGAGGGATTTAAACCCATACACAACCTACCAACAGTGCCTTTCTAAAATATGTCCTTGCATTGGGACTCTCTTTGTTCTCCAAAGACCTACTCATTTTGAGAAATGCAGGACAAAAACCTCGGTTAAATTTTTATATTCAGACTCATCAGAAAATGTGTGTCCTTGTACTGACCTGTCCTTCCAGAATGTGCAAAATATCCCAGTGTATTATTTTACCAACCAAAGCTTACAAAAGGTTTCCTTCAGGTGATATTGCCAGACAAATATGGGGACCAGCTTTTTCAAATGAAAGAAAGTTCCTATCTTGACAACTTAGCAGTAGCTTCATATCACATTGGGGGAAATCTCTTTGCCTTGATGATTTGGTTGGTATGGTTCTCACCATTTTGATAAATGAGTAAGAAGTAAGTGACAAAAATGAAAGTGATAGTGGGTTAAGCTCATCAACTAATTTGTTGGGGGGATAACTTGTTGGAACAGTAAAAACCAGAATTTAATCTGTATTTAATCACAAAATATCAACATTGGAATTAAAAATTCCAAGTTTCACTCCATTCTAAAAGGAAAAGTTGAGTACGCCAAATGCAGTTAAAAATCTATCTTAGTCAAGGTGAATGTTAACATATGTCCAGTGTTTTAGGCGTGATGTAGGTTAAAGGCAGATTTATCATTCACATTAGGGGAAACAGTATCAGACCAATGTAAATACAATCTTCTATATTGAAAAAAAATCTATGTGTTTTAGAAAAGGACTCCACTCTTCTGTGTGCTTTGGGGACATGTAACCAGAAAAAGTGTTCAGAATTTTTTGTTGTGAAAATAGACTCATTTAACACAAAGCAGATCCTTGTGCCTGTTTTTATTTTTTATTTTTTAAGTAAGAAAAAATGAATTTCAGCCTTAGTGAATAATTTATTAGCTGAATTTTTTTACCATTACTTGTGATATAGATCTAGCATATGTATGATGCATTAAACATCTGCTAAATATAAACTTTTCAGTTGTTTGAATGTGCAACCTGAATTGTACATTCAAACTTCAACATCCTAGAAACTAAAGAGCCACATTTTGAATTCACATGTACGTGTGCATCTTAGATTGACTGCACATCAGATTGGTCAATTTAGGGTACAGTTCGGACTGTACAGTTTTAAGTTAATCTTAAACCAGTCAGAAAATTGGGAAGGACTTTTCAGATTTCACATATCTGAAGCTATAAGTACAATGTCTTTTCATGGTCAATCCAGCAATTATGCAATATAGATTTCAGCATGTTATCTCAGAGGTATTAGCTGAGGACTGAGATTTGTCCTGGGAAAGGAGCTGGCATCTCTTTCTAGATATGGAGAAGATCTAAGGCTGATATGGGACTTGAGTTAGAGCATTTTTAGTGTAATTTTCTAAGGTCACTTATGTGTCTGAAGGGTCAAAAAAGCTGAGTTTCATGTCTGAAATACTGACTAGAACTCCCTTACAACAATCTCTAGCAAGTATCATGAAGGCAAATTCTGCTAATTAGTTCTATAAATATGAGAGATAAATAATAAATAACACTTCTTATTTAAACATTGTTGTTTCTCAGTAGCTGCACCAATTGAGAAAAACAGTTTTCCTTGCATATGGTTTTCATCTTAAAGGTAGAGAACCAATTTTTAAAAAAGTTTTTCTTAATGAAATTGAGTTGGACATCCCTCATAAATCTTGTAACTTTAGTGGACATTACTCACTTCACCCAAAAGCATGGATGGATGTTTTAAAGAGTTTCCCAGTCATTAAAATGAAAGCAATCTCAATATTACTTTCCTAGTAGCCAGACCCTTACTCGTGGTGAGATGTGCCTTCATTTGTAATAGGTCCTATTGATTTCAGTGAAACTATTTGATTCCTAGAGCATTGCTGAACAAAAGCCAGAGTGGTAAAGTCTGTCCCACAATATCTCTCTCAACATATTTTCATAAACACATTATAGAACCTGATCCTTAACAGCTTTAATATGTACGTTTCTCTTAAAATCAGTGCTGCTAGACCCATTTACATCAATGAAAAGTCTTCGACAGAAGCACCTTAGCTAGAGATTTCAAAGATATATATATAACATCCTCAGATTTTCTGGTCAGCCAGAAAGAGCTTTGGACAAGATAAACGGAATCATTTATTTTACCCTTTTTGCTCATATTGAATTAGTCCCCTGTGAAAGGGCTACTCAGATGGGTAGTAGGAAGCCCGGAGCCTTACAGAGAACCGGAACTTGCATAAATAAGGTTGTGCTGGATCATGCAGTGTATTACAGATGATTCTTGTGCTAGTTTACAGATTGTATAGCACACAGAGTGGTAAATTATGTTCAAGAGCAACTTCAGAAGCAAAGGAGGCTCTTTGTGTAATAAATAACTCTTTATATTAGGTGGAAATTAATTAGCTCCAAATTCTGATCAAATTATGAGATTACATCCACATTAATACAAATTAATTTATCATAATGAATGCTAATAAAATTAATTATAATTAGACACTGTTGCACTGGGTGAAATATTTCATAATGGTCCCATTCATATTAGTAGTAGATTATGTGCATATTTCAAAAATATAAAAAAGTAAGAATTATGCTAAATGTGTTTTATGGTGGAGGTATGTTAAAGAACCATGACATGAAATTTGGAGCCTAGTTAATGGGACAAATGAACTTTTGCCCTATTGAAAGCTGGCCTGTTACACTCCCTTGAGCTTTCAAAACCTGTTTACTTTTTTCTAGAAAAGCCACAGGACATCCAAATATAGCCTAAAATCTTGGACAGTGGACATCCTCTTTGCTTTTTTCATATATTCTGACTTACAGCCCCCACGATGCTTGATGCTAAATCATGATATAATGAGTACTGAATTAGTTAGGCCTTTTCCAATTTCCACAGAAAATGGACTTTAATTCAAAACTATGCTTGGTTAATTAAACTTTCCATGATCTAATTTGATCTAATTATTTCTATAAATTGAGATGTAACCAGAGTTATATCCTAAGGTAGAATTGGGCTATGGTTACACATTTTTACTTAGATGGAGGGAACTGACAAAAACTGCATCGTTCTCTCCTATTAACCCTAACCTTGCTGGCCACTTGACTCAACACAGTTCTGCCAACTAAATGGTGAACAAAGAACTGCATTTTCAGAATGTCAGTCAGCGTGAGGTTTTTATTTTTTTAGTAAGATTGGTTTTCCCATAGGCATTTGAAGAATAATGTTTCCCCTCGCATCTATCATGAATGGTTACAGCACAGGAAAAACATTTGATATAGTTCATATATCTTATTGACAGTCCAGTACATATTTGGTCTCTTTTTAATTTCTGTTTAATAATGACACTAAATTATAACTTAAATTCATTTTTCTCTAAAGAGCTTTTCTTTTTTAGATGATCTGCTCTTCTAAATCATACACAATATGATCTGAACCATTTACAACATGATTACATTCTGAATAAAAGGGAAAACTCCCTGCTAAGTTATTTTATTTTGCCATATCAAAAACGAATCCTGGATCTATTCGTTCATGCTAGCAACATTTGTTACTTCCTGAAAATACCTGTCACTCCTTCTTTGGCTAATTTCCATAAGCTGTTGATGATCTCCTTGAGTGAACTAGCACTGTTGCTTACCAAAATCTTGTCACGTCCAGTCAGCCAGTGTACACATACACTGTTCTTTGTATATACTATAAAATAATGTCTTTCTGAAATCTTTGCTGACAGAGAAGCAGAGCGCAGATGCTTGTATATCATGCTTTGCAAACAAACAAGACAATCTGACAAAGTATTCAAGGCTTCTGGCTGCAATGTCTGAGTTGGTTTAGAGGTTAAAAAAATCAGTTCCCTGTTATGTGTTAAAAATAAGTAATTAATTCTGGGAAATCTGTTAGAACTAGAATATTGTGCCTGGAAAGTAAGGGTAGAAGCCAGTTTGCTGACTAGAAATGCCTACTTGAGGCATATCATCACTGATAATTTAGATGCCCATTTTCAGAGAGGTGGGCAATCCAGACCACGTAACTGCCAAAGGTCTCTACAAAGTCAATGAAGAGAAAAAGAAAGCCTTTTCTGAAAAGTTGAAGGCTGCCTTAATTTAGTTACTTTCTTATCTGCATTGCATGGGGAAGGTAAGGACATCATGGGAAAATTCAGTCCACATAGGATAGGTGTTTAGCTCTCTATTACACTATTTCAAAATTAAGAGTAGGAAATTTTTGGTATTTCCATATTTCTATGATGCAATCTGCATTATTTTTTTTTCTGAATGCATGCCCAGGTGCTAATTCATTAGTAACCTGTGACCTACTGCTGAAGGGCGAGCCCCAACCAACCACCAAACCATGAACTGCCCTGAGTGACTGCCCTCCCTACTCCTGTTGGAAGACTACATTTTCTACCCTTTTTTATGCCAGTCAGTCATGCGTGACACAGGGCCCAGAAGGTAGCCTCACTCTTTGCTTGTGCTTAAGAGTAAGCTGGGAAAAGGCAGAACAGGACTTCTAGATCAATGTCTCTGGAAATGTGTACAAGCTGTACGTTATAACTTTACTGGATAAAACAAGGAAACAAAAAACAATTCAGAAGTGGAGATCAGAACTTTAATTCTTTTTCTACCTATTGCCAAAACTACTAAACCAACAGTTATGTTTCCCTTGGCTACTCTTCCCTAGCCCATACAAAATATACTCAGATTAAACACATATGTATTTGTAATGTGCCTCAGTGTCATTCACAACCGTGGATCTTAAACCATTCTGTTAGAGTCACATTCTTCAGAGGAAAGTTATGTAGTGTATTGTATAAAGCTAAGTAGTTCATTGACACCATTTTGGTTTTATGTACATAATTGTCACCTTTTAAATCTAAGATCCATTTCTCATCAATTTTTTAAAACTAAGATCCATACATCATCCCCTGAAAGAAAATCAGATTGTTTCTCTTTCTCTTAGAATTCCACAAATGAGAAAGATCTCTTCTGATTTGTTACCATAGAATCATAGAACAGCCCATGTTGGAAAGGACCTTGAAGGAGTATTTGGTCCAACCTTTATGAAGAAATTTTATGAAGAGCCTTTTATGAAGAAATTCACAGTAAAACCCCTCATTTATGGCTCCTGGATGCATACGCTTGATCCCTCAGGTTAACTGATATTCTGAATACTTACGCCAACATAAAATCCCAATGGTAAGGTGTCATCTGGGCAAGACTGTGAGCTGATACTTGACTATATAATTTCAGAAAGCAGAGGTTCCTTCTTTTATCATTTTAATTTGCTGACCCCCAGCAAATTTACTTTCTTGAAATATTTTATCAGTTTTGTTTCATTAAAGCCAATAATAAAAACATTTTTTCTTACTAATTATCTGTTTTTCTAAGGATATTTTATTATTCTACAATATTATCATAGAGTGGAAATATAAAGTTCATTTGCTTTCACCAGCTTTTCTTTGTATCTCTTGAAATGGAGTGTCACACCAAAAGGTGCTCAGCATTTCTTGTGAAGTATTTAGCACCTTTTAGGTACTCTGGTGGCTTAGTTTATAACTATCCTCTTTGCTGACAGGAAAAGTCTTTGTGTAGTAATATACAAAAAATCATAGACTCATCCATTAGGATTAGTTTAGTAGGTAATATATATAAAAAATTAATCCCTTTTCACAGGATATTTAATTTTCAGTGATAATGTCTTGCTCAAATATTACAGGTGTTTTGCAGGGAGACAGGACAAACAAGTCTTTAAGAGAGTTAAAAGCTAGAAAAAAGTCTATAAAATTAATTTTCTCCATTTAAAAAAAAAAAAAAAAAAAAGATGCAATTTAATGTGGCAATAGCAGCTACAACATAAGCTACCTGACCTTGCCCTTGAAATGACCCCAACCTTGACCTGCAGGGACACTCTCTCTAGGGATGAGAGGTATGTTATTACATGTTATTTCATTACAAGGCCCCTGCTGAGCAGCAACTGCCAAATGGACTCAATTAAGTGTTTCTTGTGATGTGGATTACTGTCTACTGGGGCGAGTTGATACTAGCAAACATATTTCATTCTCTTAAAGTTTGACTGGATATGAAAAGCATGTGCGTTACTCATTTGGTGACACTTCAGTGTATGATTTATATCTATTTAGAAAAATCATAACATGCAGACTTTAGTTGTGCACTGCCAGCTTTTCTTGCTCCTTGTCCTTCAGCAGCAAAACCCTGTTATCACACTCAAGGATTATCTAGCCAGACCTAGCCTTCGTAACAGTAAGCTTCCAAAAAGAAAAATTACAACAAACAGTTGTTGCATTCTGATGATCAAACTGCTGTTTAACATTGAGAATAAAGTTTAAAAATGCCACAGACTCAACTCTGTATGCTCTCTGATTTTTACCTCAGAAAAGTTGTATCAGGGATAAAATACTGAGCACTCATGAGGGCTGGGTTAATTTATTGTTTCTTTAAAATCAGTCTTCTACATTAAAACAACAGCTGTGTAGGGCTGTTGGTAAAAATGGAGAATAGTGTCTCTCTCTCTAGGTAGATATATATATTCCATATCTACAAATAAAAACCTCACCATTTTCACTATGTTTTCTGTATATAATAGTTTTCTAGAAGTTGTCTTCCGGAGTGTCTTTTGAAACTTGTGGAAAAATATCTCATCAGCTGCAATGTACTTTGCATCAAACAGCCAAAAGAACATTGAGCAAATGAACAAGGCATTGCATGCGGAGAGAATACATTCTATAGGACTTTCAAGTAACAATTTTTTCTTGTTTTTTATATCTCTGCATAAAATGTATTTTTTCAAAATTTATACATTGGCAAAGTAAGAAAATCACTTCAGAATCTTTGTTTTTCCATCCTACTTCTTTCCACTGTATTTTTCACCAATAAAATTTGGACTGTAAGCAATTTGCATGAAGACAGCTGGAAAAAAGCTAGTCTTATGGAATTCCATGGAGGTTTTGTCATTATTTCTAAAAGAGCCTCAACTTCTTTCTTTGATCTCTGTGAAATGGGAAAGACTAGACAGCATTCCTGTGGTCCTGAAGGTAAAAACAGGAAATACTTTGTAGAGGAAATAAATACCTGTGACCCCTCTTTGTACATCACAAAGAATTAATATAGGTTTTAAATCATAAATATCTTACCTTTCTACCATTGTTTCAGATAAAATGTTTTTTGCAAGTTAATTATTACTCACCACTTTGACTAGAACAAATTTCTGTCTGAATGTCTTCTCAAGGCTATTTGAAAATAATTTTTTCAATTGTATTAGGTGGCTAGAAATACTTACAGTTGCCCTTTAATTTTGATGTCGCAGTAACTTTTTTTGTTGTAAGTGTAGTCTGGATAAAAAAAATACCAAAAAGAACAGAAGTTGCTTTGTGTTGTTCAGTGTTTTCCCAGAAAGAGATACCCAACACAGTGTTGGAATGGAAACATTTCTTCCTGAGTCTAACTAATTCTCTTTGAGCACTCGCTATGCAAACACAAATGCAAAGCATTATTCTTCTGCTTGACTGCCATTGAAAAAAGAGTTTGTTTCCTTTTTTAAAAACACAACTACCCCACAAGTGAGAAAGGAGTGGACTCTACCGCTCTGTCACTACACTTTTCTCTACAATGGTGTGTAATCAGAAGTCCAGCGATGGTTATATTCTGATTTATTGCATATCTTTCATTATCTCTTATTCATAATATCTTAACTGGTGATAAGAAACTGAACCAAATTAATCTTTACTGTCCTGTGGCATCCCAAGATCTAATGCTTGGACTGTGTTTACTGCAAAATCTAGAAAAAATATGTGGGCTTGGGCCATTTGAGCTTGATCTGATTATCGTAGTTTCTATGACTTCATTCAAAGTAATGTCACCATTTACTGTTGGAGACCTAATATCTTGACAAATGTCATAAGTGATAATAAACCCTATGTTACTAGTATACCTTTTTCCATACTACAAAAACTAGTAGCATAATTTCATAGGATACAAACAGGCCAACCTATGGATTAGAATAACTGCCTCAAAGTGAAGTGGAGAGGAAGCTGCGGAATCATATGGGAAAATCCTGCAATTTTAATGTATAACATTGTTTCCCATTTTCAAAAATTCTAAATTAATTTAAGACATTTTAAAGGAAAAGCATTACACAGTCATCTGTCAGATGCAGTAACAGCTGTCTTTACAAAATAACTACCAATAATTACAATCATTTAATTCAAAGTACTGAGCCACATCATGCAGAACACAAGTCATTTATCATTATTGACCTCAGCAGAAACAAATTTACCCAAATCAATATGGGCTCAAAATATCCTTTAGAAAAGACAATGATTGCTTACAAATATTGGTAATTTCATATATACCTGTATTAATAAAAAGAAAGCAGGCCTGGATGTTTTCTGCCTAAGGAAGTTTTTCCTTCACTGATATTGTTATATAAAATAGAGTTGACACAACTGTCCTTTAATTAATGTTATAGAAAAAACAGTTAGTTTTGTTCAGTTGCACTAACCTCTGAAATGGAAGTAATTTGGAAAGTGTTACTGCGTGTAACTGTAAAAAAAAAAAACAAACCAAACAAATTTGAAAATATTTTCTTTGCTTGTTTAAATATTTGTGACTGGAATTAGACATCCAGGAGTTTGCTTACAATTATGGATTGGCATTTTCTGTATATTGAATACATGCGACAAATTACTACTCTTTTAGAGCTCACTTAAACCAAATAAAAATGTAAACTCGTAGTCTTCCCTGCAGAGTGCTATTGTTCAGTGTTTCCACATTTCTGGACATTTGGAATAGAATTTCGTTATCAGAGCATCAATTACTTTTCAAGAATCAGTAATATACCAAGTTTAGCAAGTAGTATAACTGCCTATAAGACTGTTGAACCTTGCAAAATGTAAATGCCTCTGAACAAGAAAAGTATTTTCTATTCAAACTTTACACGGAACTTTATGGGGTTTTCTCTTTTTCTGTCTCTGTTACAATGAATTTCTTATGCTCTTTTCTTCCCCTGCTTCTTACAGTCCTTTTGGCTTTGCAGCCTAGGAATGCTAGATCTTCCTTTTTTATCCATTTTCTTTTTAGTTCCTCCTTTTAGTTAACGTGCAGTAAGGTTTTGGCGGTGGGGGTGGGGGTGCTGCAGGGGTGGCTTCTGTGGGAGGAGGTCAGGGGCTGCCCTGTGCTGGACACAACCAATTCCAGCTGGCTCAGCAGCAGACCCACCACAGGCCAAAACCGAGCCCATCAGAAGAGTCTCTGGTGTCTCTGTGAAAACATATTTTTTAAATGGCAGAAAACACCAAGGGATAGGGAATGAGGGAACACAGAGAGAGACAAAGAGAGCAAAAGCAAAGAGATATCTAAATAGAAAGAAAGAGAGAACTAGAAAGAGAGTGAGAAGGGAACAACAGAGAGAACACTGAAGTCAAAGAGTAGAAGGTGCTCCATGGTGGAGCAGGTACTCCTCTGAATGGACTGCAGCCTTTGGAGGACCCACTGACACTACACTCTGAAAAAAAAAAAAAAAAAAGAAAGAAAAGAAAAAAAAAAAGCAGGTGGGGAATAGGAAGCAAGTCACATGTAGGAGGCTGCCCAACAATCAGAAAAATCTGTTGAAGTCAATTGAGACTAAATTAGTTCATTAAATTGATCAGAGTATAAATAAGAAAAGGAAAAAAAACCCTGTCTTGTGACTTGTTATATGTGCCCTTTTTTAAGGCTAAAGCTACCAAGACAAGAATGACTTCTGTGAAAAACTAAGCAGATGATTTATTTAGGGTTAATAGCTAGGAAAGGTGAAACATGTCTTGAAAGAGTGGCAGAGTTACAGGAAAAAATCTTAAAATCAAAGAAGGTTATTTATTGTTCCATACACCTATTTTCTTTGGCTTTTTCTGAAATACACCTAGCACCTACTCCAATTGCTGTTGTCTTTATGTCTGTTGTAAAAGAAGCAAATAATTTGTTTGCTTAGGCTTGCACAATCTCAATCTAATACTTTGCTAGTGTAAGGACAGATTAACCCTAGTGCGCATTTTAGATATCTATGCTTGTAATGAAAACTACTTGAAAAACAAAATGTGCACTCAGAAGGGAAATTAGTATAACTGCTGTTAAGGGAAACAAGTGTTTAGACTCTTCGCAGCTTCAGAATAACTGTTAATTAGATAATGTATTCTGAAAGCCAGAGAGAGATATTAAGATCATCTGATGTGTCCTTCTGCATAATATGGGACTTCGGACCTTCCTGAATTAATTACTGCATAAATTAGGATGAAATATATAGAAAAACATCCTACCATGGCTAAAATATTTACTGTGATGAGGACTCCACTTATGCACTTGACAAACAATTCCCATGGGCAACTACTCTGGTTAGAAGTGATTTATTATAAGCTAGAATTTAAGTTGAAATTTGACATGTTGACTATTTTTGTACTTGTTTACCATGTTCATGTGAGCTCGTGTTAAATTTCTACTTCCCATGCAGATTTTTTTATAGATAAAGAATGGTCATCAAGGCACACTTTAACCATTTACTTTGATAAGCTAATTAGATTGACCTCACTGAATCTTCATTTGTAAGGCACTTACAAAAAATCATTTAAACATTCTCATGGCCCTTCCCCTAATTGGATTCTGGGCTTCAGAAGTAGCTGCAATTTTCAGTAGCCACTGGAACAGTGTCCAAACCCAGGGAAGTGTGCTGTTATTTCTGTTCATCATTTCATTGTGTACACTACCCTATGTTACATGAGCCTTTCTGACTACAGCAATGTGTCGGGAGTTTGTGTCTTAGTAAAATGTTTTGCGTATTTTAGCAATATTGAGAAGAAAAATTGTTGGAGATGGTTTTCATAGTGGTCATGAAGCATTGTCTTTGATCTAAAAGCCATGACAGACCTCACTGAAGCTGAAAAGTGTCAGCTGTCTGTCAAATATATGAAAAAAAAAACCCAAACAAAAAAACAACTAAGTTTGCTTATCATAGAATCATAGAATGGTTTGGGTTGGAAGGGACCTTTAAATGTCATCTAGTCCATCCCCTCTGCAATAAGCAGGGACATTTTCAACAAGATCAGGTTGCTCAGAGCCCTGTCCAACCTGACCTTGAATGTTTCCAGGGATGGGGTGTCTACAACCGAGGTAAGTACAACTTTATGAAGTAAGATAGGGAGACAACAGGAGCGTCTCTCTAAATGTCTAAGGAGTCAGGAGCTAAGCTGTACCAGCTGGGACATTTCACTCTGGAGCAACTGTAAGTGCAGGAATTAGGGAAGTGATGAATTGCAAATTTTACCTACCTGAGAAAGAAATCAAAAAGCCCTAGAAAGCCCAAGGGGTAGGTATGAGAGAACACAGATGAAGTATTGGGTCTTTCTCTTAGAAACTGTAAGAAAGGAAGTAAGATATTGCTGCTTCTTACAGTGTTCAGAGAAACTTTGCAGATATTTCTGTATACGTAGCAAAGAGATGCCTGACTTGGATGACTTTTTCTTCCTAAAGAAGTCCCCAAGTTGTTATGTGTTAGGCAATTATATAAGCTACTGGACAACATGGTTGTTTATAGTATGGAAGATGGAATTTCTAATGATCTCTGAAGCTTGTACTGTAATGCAGTACAAATAGGCAGTTCAGCATCTTGCCCAGTTGAAGATGATAAGACAAATTAAATAATTGAGCAAGATTCCAGTCAGTGATCAGTCTGGAGTGAGAAACATGTCTCCCTTCTCTTTCTACAGTGCTTTACTAATTAGGCTATGCTGCCTTTCAGTAAGAGCAAGCATTACTAGCTGAAATGAGAACAGGACAAAAGGAAATGCTAATTTCAGTTTTTATCAGAATAATGACACATCCTGTGCTTGCAAAGCATAATGAAAGAGGCAAGTTTGGAAGAATATGCTGATAATGCTTTTGGTAAAGTCATGAGAATCTGAAGTTGATTGCTAATCTATAGATCCAAAAATTCCCCTTAATTGTCTGTGTAAATGTGAAGTGACTATGTCTAAATGTGGAAAGACTAAAATCTAAACCTGGTTTTCTTGTCACAAAGTGCCTTATTTACTGAGCTCTGAACTTATAATTAGTATTGTGAATTATTCTTTTAATGAATGTTCAGCTTTATTTACTGAAACATTTTTGTGTTTTCACATTTTGTTAAGGCAAAATTCTGTAACTATGTATTTTTTATTTTTATTTAGAAAAATTGTAGCTAGGTTGCACAAAAATTAGTATTTATTATACTTCCATTCACTGTGATAAATTTTTTAAATTTCTTTTGCTAGCTGCAAAGGAAACTGTATATAAGTATGAACTGCCTCCCTGTTAATTAGTCTTGGGGTTTTTTTCTCAGTATATTTGTTGGCACCTGCTGATTCGATGGTCATGATGCACCATTTTACAAACTGCATCTAGTTTTCTAAACACTCATTATATTCTCTTTGTGAAATTTGAAGCCTCTAACTAAAATATTTGCTAGCTATTGTTCAGAGAAGACAGGACTTGTTGGTTTTGTGTTAACTCTTTGAGTACTGTAGAAAAATGGAGGTTAAGCAACTCTCACCGGTTTCAATTCTCACTTGACACTTGTTGCCACCTTGCAAAAAGTTACAAAATCAATAAATGAAGGGGCTCATTTCATCTCATGGTAGAAGAATCTACAGGTTGTCTTGGGCAAGACTGGGTCGGGAATGAAATATAGATTTCTTGATACTTAAAGATTCAATGAACTGCTTAGATATGTGTCCCTCAGTCATGTTTTTGACTATATAATATTAAGTTCATCAACATAAATCAGTGCTGGTAATACAACTACAGTCATCGTCGTAAGGCACGGTTGTAAGGCACTGCAAATACATGGTAAATAATGACTGTGTTTGCCTGGAGTTATATTTATAAGGGATGAAATAAGGCCTGCTAGATCTGTCTGTTCTTTTGTCAGCAGATACTGTTCCATGTTTCTACATTCAATTCCAGTGAATATATTAATTCAAATTTGATTATTTCAATAAATTAAAAAAGGGAACTTTACTACTTACTTTTTCATGAAAATCACACATGAAGAGATTGGTGTAAACATTAGACTCTGTTATGAAGTTGCCCATAGAATGCTTATTAATGTCTTTCTAATTTAATATTAACAGTATTACTGTATTAATGGCCCATTTTCTTGTAGCTTGGGCGATAGGAGCCATGAGTTTCTTAGTATTGTTTCCATCAGGATAGAAGTTGGGTAGTGATCAGCCATTATGGCCACTCACAGCTTTGAAACTGAGGAGTCAAGTGTAATGGGAAGAAAAGTGGAGGAATGAAAGGCACTAAGAAACACGTAGGGAAGCATGATCCAGAAGGAAAAAGCTGAGGGGAATTGAGACTACTCTAATTAAAGTTGCAGTGTGAAAGGGAATGTAAGGATAAAGTCAGAAAGTGTAATGTATGACAGGTATAGGAAGCTGATGGCAAGGGCAAGCAAAACACAAAACAGAATGCACAAGTGAAAGCATGTGTGAGAGGAAACTGTGAGAAACTGCTGGATATAGGCATATCTGCAATAGAGGAGGAGTAGGCAAAAGTTATATTGGTTAAACTAGAACATACAAAAGAGTTAGTGGAGTCGCTGTCCAAGGGGTAATGGACAAATATCTAATTGACTAAATATTGTGCAATTTACCTAAAACTCCAGTGTTCCGAGAATTTTTAAAGCATATATGCACAGCACAGATCTACCTAATACCATTACATTGCTTTTACAACATTCTGTGATACTCAAAAGGTTGGAAATTTACTTGTGATTTCTGAATACTTGGGGTTAGAGGTGATGTTGCTATTTTTTTCCTGCAGTGATGTCTCCTTGAATGAATAATGATTATTTGTCAGTGTACGGAAGATTAAAGGAAAACTAGCAGTATCAGCATAGACACTATTTTCTTTACAACCCAATTAAGAAGAAGAAGAGAATCTGGATGGTGGATGGTATTTCTTCAGGGAATGGAAGAACGAGCATTCTTTCAAGGCGCTGTTGATTGCATTTATCAAAGGATCACCAAAATGTGTCGTTTAGGAAGAGCAAAGGTCAGTTCTGAAGCAGTTACTTTCTCAGTCTCTTCTTTTTTTTTAATGTGCTCTTGCCTTCAATTATTTAGTGATTGCATATTTGTGAACAGTAAAGAAAAATTGGTGTTGATAAATGTCAGGTGGAGAGGTGCTTCTTTTTGCCTAATAAAGCAGTTGAGAACTCACATAGGTAATGACATCAGCACTGAACATTTTAATTCTACACCCTGACTCTTAGCAAATTCTTTCTGTGGACAGCCTATTTTCCACCAAAGTGGAAAAAGTTGCAACATATTGGCAACTGCTGAATAGAGTGCAATACACACAATACTGCAATATGATGATCTATATTTCAGGTTTTTGCTTCTTAAAAAATAACCTGATGAAGTTTAAATTATAATGTGGTTTATTCCAGCTGCTAGAGATTGCAGAATATGCATCTAAAATGACATAAATATGATAGATAGCCTCCTTCTACAAAATGCTGTTGCCCTTTTTGCTCAGGAAGAGGCGTCAGTGATAGCAACACAACTTAGCAACCAATCACACCATATGTATTTAATACAAATATATATATTAAAACCTGTCATGTAAAAAATAGGCTACTATCTGTTTTTCTGTTCTTCTGTTATTTGTAAGCTTTCTTAAAACTTTGTTGAGGAACTTTCTCTTTATGATTCCTTGGATTTTGTTGAGTTTTTCTACTGACACCACTCTAAGGGAACAGTACAAATTTCAAGGAATCAGTGTTGTTATTCTGATAACATTTATAAAACATTTATTAGAAAACATAAGCCCACTGAGAATTAATTCAGTCAAAAATCACTGTAAAATTATCAAAATGGCTGAAGCCAGAACATTTTGCTTCATTATAGAAGGTCACCTATATAGCTTTCCTACAAGCTAAAAAAGACAACCCAGTCAACCAATGAAAAAACAATGAAAGCATTACAGTATCATTCCCTGCACAGTCATCCCAAAGGCAGGAGTCTGTTGCCTAGCAATTCTGACAGATGATTTACACTTTCCTGGGTGCCACACATACCATGAGGTCCAATAAAAAACCTCAGGACAGTACATTTTCTAATGTCAGAAGTGGTATATTTTCCAGGCATACTATACTGTTGCTTGGAAGGGCTCATATTTAATTTTGCAAGCAAAGTTGTTTTCCTCTTGGGCAAGCCCTTTCCTTTTTACTACTTCTTCATTCAGTCTGCCTTAAATAATAATGTTTTGCAGTTTTCCCCAATATCCCCATCTTCCTGATCTTTGAAAGAAAAGAAATCTTCTTTTGGTGTACCCCTTAGAACACCATGTTATGAATTTTGAAAACACTGTCAGTCAGAATTGGTCACATTTACCAATTTAAAGCAAATTCTGTTTCAAAGCACTTTGCCTGCCATCCAAGCTAATTGGAAAGCCAGTTTGAAAAATCTTCTAATGTGCTCTTTAAAATTGACCAAGGCTGCAGAGGCAGTTTCTTAAACAAAATATAATTAATTTCTGTCTGTCTAAGCTGATCAGTGCAGGCTGACAGTCCCTCTGTATTCTTTGTTTTAATGCATGTGAATTTTTTTCAATAGACTATACCTCCCTTTCATCTCCTTCTTTTCCTTGTGTAAATTGGCACTTTCTGTCTTCTAGGAATCTCATTACCATGTACTGATTCTCCATTGCTTCATAATAAAGGTGCCCAAGTGATGTACCAAAAGAACTGTAAATATGTATTTTTCTCTACCGAAGGTTTTTTTTTCCATATAAGCTTTATGGTTACCATGGTTCTAACATGCCAGTAGTTATCTGAATTCTCCCAACTCATGATATCTATTCAACTCATCTTCATTCTACATCTGTACTGTTTGATGTTATATAGTGACTGAGATGTTCCAAGGTGATATGGGTAACTTTTCCCTTAATCTCTAGAGCAGCAGTTAATTAAGAAAGATCCTGAAAGAACTCAACTACATCATCTGAAACTTTAAGTCAAAAAAAAAAAAAAAAAAAAGAGAACACAAGCCCTGGGATGTGCTACCAGTCCTCACATGGACTTCCTGTGTCATGTTTAGGAGTTTTCCATCAGGCTTCCTGAAAATAAAACCCGAAAACCTACCTGCTGCTCAAGCATGTTTGTTTCTTCATCTGAAACATGAAATTAAAATTTTTCTGACCCTCAGAGCTATCACAAAGCTTAATCCACTGTTCTTACAAAATACCTGAGAAGTGTCAACAGGAAAATAATTTCTCCCCTTGTTTTCAGCTTAGAACAACACAATACCACTAGTGCAAGAAATTTCTTTGGGCCTGATGACTGTATGGGTTTGCTTTTTACTGCATTGCTGGTCATTGGCTCATCCCAGCCAGTTATTAATCCCCAGAAAATGTCCCAGTTCTCTAATTTCATTGCTTAACTAATAACTTTTGCTTTCAGACCAAGTGATTGTACCAGTCTAACCCTAACTGCAGCAGCAGATAAATAGCATATTTCCACTCAATCTCAGAATTCCCTCTGATTGCATATATATTTTTAAATTTTCCAAGAATAGTTCCTTCTGTTTGCCTCAAGCTTTTTTTTTTTTTTTTCCCCCTGAATAGATTGATATTTTTGCAAGTGAAAATTAGCTGCTGGTGTTGGACTTCCACAGGGCCAAATAGATCCCTTTCTTCTCCCTAGTGCTATCCTCTATTTCTAAATATATCATTTATGACTGCTTTTTCACCAAGTAAAGCAGATGAAGAAAGATAATAAAATTAGTAGAAAAGACATAGTGTATAGAAAGGAGTACTAGGACTTTCTGGAGTCATTGCAGAATGTGAGACTTTCTTATGAAGGGATGTTTTTCCTTCCTTTTTTCATTAAGTTGAAATTGAGTCTAACTATTTTGAGGTGCATCTTTTGATCTTAAAGAAAGGCTAAAAGCAGCTCTTCCTGTGGGTTTTTGGAACTGAATGACAGTCATAAAAAAAAATTAAAAACAGCTGTACATTACTGGGCTTAAAATAATTCTGAAGTGTTGACTTCTTTATTCTGATAGTTTAAGAAAGCAGTAGTCTTATTATTATGATAGTATACAAAATGCTTCAGGTGAGTATCAGGAGGTCAGAAAAATATCATGAGCCAACAAAGGCAAAATAGAAAACTGCGCCAAACTATGGAGGAATTGATTGCAGAAAGAGACAGATGTTGGTCAATATATTTTAATTTAAAAACATTGAATTTGCCACTAAATTCTGTAATGTTGTTTCCAAATACTTTGTATAATGTCCCTGAATGAGGACTCAAACTCTGCATTGCTCTGCAGAGGAGAGAAGGCTTTGTTGGTACTGACTACTTTTCATAATATTTCTACTCCCGGAGGAGAAACACAGCATGCATGAGCACTTTATAACATCCTATAAAACTTCTGTTCATCACTACTAGCTTAAGCCTCAATAGAGTATGCCTTGTAACATTTGCATACCAGTCACAAAGTGACTAAACATCTTAATGAATGTATTTACAAGATGCAGTGGTAAAATACGACACAGACCACTGTATTTTGCATCATCCCTGTTTTTTTAGGAGTGATTTTTTGCTGACAAACAATATTGGCAGATTTTTTTTTTTACCTGGAGTTCTGTGAACTTCAAGATATTTTATTCAGGCTGCATTGTGTCCTATTGTATGAAGGTGAAAAGTGGCAGTGATCAAGTTTTAGACAATGAATGTTGGGAGAAAATCAATAGTCTGATTAAAAAAAGAAAGCTCAAGAGGCTTCTAACCCTAAAAAGTTGATTTGTTACTTCACTATATCTCATTGAAAGAGCAAACTATATTAGTCTTTAGATTTACCAGGTGCATTATTCCTTGTGTAGTTTCAAAGGTATTGGCAGTAATGAGAAAGAACATCTTTAGGTTAGCCCTTGTTTTCTCCTAATGTATATCAGTTAGATCTGTGGGGACAAATACTCTATACCATATCATGCAGGTGAACTATAAAATGCGCAAGAACAGGGGACTTCTTTGCACTATTTCTGACCCTGAAGATTAGATTGAAAAAATCTTGGTTTCAGATATTTTAAAAATGTATTGTTCCCAAAGAGAGAATGAGAGGGGAAAGGTTATTATACACAGTGCAGAAAGGAAGATTAAAATTAAATGTAAGTGTGTATGGGCCTGTGTTTGGGAAGAAAAACAATTTTAAATGCTAAATATTAAATTAAATGTTAAAAAATTGTAAATGTTTCTTTAAAGTAATAAATGGATGACAAAGGAAAAGAATGGTTTATAACTTGAAAGAGCAAAGTAAGATGTCAGCTCTAACTAGCTAGAGTTTCTAATAAAAAGGGATAACAGTGGCAGGGCATTTAAGGCAATAATATCTAAATAATTGCTGAAAAAATATTTTGGGAAAGTTTCCAAATGGTAAAGCAGAATACCCTAGGTCAGGGACAGAGTAAGCAGAGTTTCACTGCAAAGTATAGGCAGCTTCTGTACTAGCAGTGAACTTTTGCTGATGAACCTCTGTGGACTCTTTCAAGGAGGCAGGTTTCTGGGACTCAGTCCAACAAAGCACTTATTTTGGACTTAACTTTAAACATGCAAGTCAACATGCTAGAGTTAATTCATATAAAAGCATTGACCAAATGTAGCTTTTATCATGACATAGCCTGAAAGGTCTTGGTTTCAGTGAGATCCTCCTTTGCCTTCAAGCTCTTAATAAATTTAGACTGCTGCAAATCATTAAACTGATTCCATTGCCTTGATACACAATCAGTAAGTGTATATGGGCTACAGCCCAAAACCTCAGAGTATTTAAACACCTACTTCAGCTGAACAGTGTGAGCAGTTCTGGTCCCCAGTATCAAGAGAGCTACATTACTACTGGGAAAAAAGTACATAAAGAGCAGCAAACTTGATGAGAGTTATGTTTTGACGTAGGGAGAAACTAAGTAGATGAGGAATCTGTATTTTGGGAAAGAGATGACAGAAGAGTATGATAGATGTTCATAAAATCAAGTGAAGAATGACAATTTTTAATTTTTTTTTTTAATAATGGAAGAGATACAGGGTACTAATTAAGTTACCTGCAACATGTTTAAAACAAGTATTATGAAATGTGTGCACACTGATCTTATGTGGCTCTTTTTACTCTAGAATCAATAGAAGACACGTACACAAATAGTTTTGAGAACCTGGGCTCAGCAATGTGAAATCAAGAAAGCACAATAAAGCTGGAAGCGGAAAAAACTGAGTGTACCAAGGATAATAAAACTCAACATATATTTTAACAATTGGCATATCATTCATTAATGCAGACATGAATCAAGAGGATGTTTGTAAGGCCATAGAGTTACTCACAAGTTAACACACTTTAAGGAAGCAATATAGCACAGCTGGCTGGAATTCTAAAATATTTTTGGTGTCTGATCTGCTTACTGCAATAAAAAGAGAAGTCTGTAAGAAATTCTTATCTTTATTTTCAGTAAACAAGGACACAACAAGGACCAATAGTCTTAAACCTGTCAAGCAAAGTGATTGAGAAACACTTTAGTGGTAGGTAATGAATGTCACACTGGAGAAAGTTGTTCAGGGCAGCTTTAAGACCAGCCCAGACACTCCTTTTAGAAAGGGTTAGTACGTAAGTCTGTCCAATCCTCAATTTTCTTGCAGTTATGTTAGGATTATATATTGTCTGTCAAAATATCTTAAAGATCAAACTACATTAGGGTTAGGTAAATGTGCTGACTGAAGACCTGTTTATCACCATTAAGAACAAATATACTCAAAATAGTCAAACAAACATTTGCTATTTAACTTAGATATTAGGTACAAATAGGCAACCTGAAGATAGAAAGAGGTTATATCTTGGCAAGGTTTATATACCAAGCCAAAAAGTGTCCCAGTGCCCTCTTAACTTACTAAACTACAATTCTTTCAGAGACTGTGTGCTATAATAAAATATATGAAACAAAAGGAAACAAATCATAAGAGAAGAATTCTTTATTTCGGTGGAATAGCCTCAGAAAATCTGGGATTACGATATCATATGCATAATGATTGATGCATGTTAGGGTATGGTCTATGACCACTGCATTCAAGGATTCCTTTCATTGAAGCAAGAGCAAGCCTTTGCACAACCAGTTTTTTCACTCTGTTAATTTTTTTTTTCTTCTTTGAAATGTACCCTGATGGAGTTATAAATTTATTAGTAACCTTGGATTGTAGTGTTGAAAATAAAGTTTATTCTTTCCACTGTTCTATTAGATATAGAAATGAAAGAGCACAAAGTTCTTTCTCATTTTGGGAACTAAATTATGCCTACGTACTGATCCAGTATTTCTACTCTAGATAGGAATTACTGTATTAAGAACTGCAGATTGATTTTAATTACAATGGGCAGTCCACCATTAATATGAGTTGTGAAGCCTCCAAAGGAGTTGTTCTCTAAAGAGAAAAATTAATTAATTAGTAGTAAATTAATAAATTAATTGTGAGTAAATCAAAGCAACCAAGGAAGAAGCAGACAGTAGTAAAAAAACCCAACCAACTAAACAACCTCCCCAACAAACCACAAAACAGAATGAAAACTGTAAGCAGTTTAAACCATTCATCAAGACCAGAGAAAATTAAACTACATAATAAAACAGAGTACCTATTGTGATTGAAAAAGCAAAGCAATTCCAATGTAGATAATAAACTAAACAAGATCAAACAAAATTAAAAATGTGAAAAGCATGAAATGTAAAAAATATTTATTATGCCCTAAAATCCTGTACATGCATTCTTTAATAATGAGTTGTTAATAATAACAATTGCAAATTAAAATATTGTATTTCTGTTCCATGTTAACTTAGCTTGGAAGCAAACTCACTTAGGACTGGAGAGGCTTGGCATGATTCTAGATGTGCTGCTTTAAGGGAAAAAGCACCCATTTTTTTGTGCAGGATGGTCTCTGTTGATGAAATTAATACAGTGTACTGTATTACAGTGTATTGAATTGAGCTTTTGGGCAAGTGGTAACGTAACTTAAAGATGGCTCAATGAGAAATAATTTTTAAAATGACATTTGAAATGGAGTTTGTTATAAAGTGTATGGGGTGATTTGACTTAAATGGAGTCATCAATATGACCCACCACATAACCCAAGTAATGAATTCCTTCGTGTACCTTAGTCTCTGAAGAGAAACACATCCAAGGAATATGTCTTATCTGCCTAAAGTTTCCCTAGAGACAGCTATCTCTTTACATGCAAGCACTACTGTTTGCCATAGAATTACCTAGGAAGCCCCAGTTGAAGATATTAATAAACCACAGTGCTATTTCAGAAAGACAATTCAGGTTTGGTTTCATTTTAATTAGCTGGAATAAGATTAAATCCCCATGGGAAAATCAGAGTAAAGGGAAAGGGCAAGGCAAAGAGCTGGTCCAGATTATCTTTTAGTGCAACAGCAAAGGGAAGCAAAATGGGAAGCCTTGTTGGCTATCTTGGGAATATGCTTCCACTATCAAAAATATCTGCTAAGATGAAAATTGAGCATTGTTTTCCTTAAAATATAGAAGGTTCTGCAGCCTCTGTGAGGACATCTTGTTGAAGAAACAGGCTACAATCTCCTGAATAACTTCCATGACCTCGAGGAACTATTTCCTATAAGCTTCAATGAAAGCCAAAAGCCATCATCTACTATTCAGCATCATAAAACTACACTTGGAATGTATAAGGTTTGGACTGTATTTCTTTTATTGGTAGAGTATTTTTAGAAGGTTCCAAAATGAAAAGTCAAGTGGGGACAACACGAATGTTATAGTTAAATAACAGTTCTAACTCCTTTTCATTCAAATTTTCAGTTAGTTCACAACCCAAGTAGCATGACTATTTGGCTTTTTTTGCAAGCTTTTTAGGGATTTGGGTTTATGACCGTTTCTTCATGGAGTCGGTACTGTATCAGTCCTCCAGGGAAGTGCAATAGGGTGCTGTGCTCATTGGAAATTTGAGTTCCTCTGGTGAGACTAAAAGTGACAGGTTAGTAAAAATTCCCATGGCAATTTCTACAACATTTGCTGTAGCCAAACTCCAGCTGGACATTTGCATTTAGGTGACATATGACTCCAATAGTGGTTCAGTCACATATCTAATTTATTTTTCGTTTGGAGCTATAAGTGAGCCACTTTCTGAATGGTACTTCATTTCAGAGGTGACTTTATACAACATTATAGAGGTGACTGCCTGATGTATATAGTGAGCAAGGTATACAGATTTTGCAATCAGCCTGTAAAGTTAGTCAAGTATTTTGGCATCTGGGGAGATGTAGATGTAGAAATGTCAGCCAAAGAGTCATTGAAGGAGATCCAAACACTATCCTGAAGTGTTAAATGAAAGCCAATTACATGCCATTCAAATTCATTTATTTGAGATCCTCTCATATCATTGAGAAGGCGGTAATAAATAATAGATTAACTATATTTTTGCTATTGGGGAGACTACTTCTTTAATTATGTCCGACATCTTATTTAAATACCAAGTTTGCTGCAACTAAAACTGACAAGAATCATATAGAACTCTCTGCCCAGAATATAAAGTCCTTAAAAACCATGCTTGGCAAAAAACCTCAAACCTGAAATGTAAATCCTCAGCAAATCATGCTTTAGTATGAATGTGTCCAAAGAAATGTGGCGTCAGTTTGGAGACCTGCATCTGATTCACTCCAGTAGAGGAACTAATTTAAGGAACAGTGGAGATAAAAGACTACCTAGAGCCAGGATAAAGCAGGAATCCTGCATAACCCTCACTCAGTTAGAAATTCTGAAGTTGCTTAGTGCAACCCAAGCAGTGCAGAAGGCTAAGCAGGGATGTCTCTCTTCACAAGGTTTTGCCAGACAGGAATCCCAATCATCCCACCCACAACACTGGCCCTAGCAAGAATAATAGCCCTATCACATTCTGCTGCCTTCAAGAGACACATGCTTTCATACATCTATTTTATCTCACATATAATTTGCATTTCCCTGTGTCAAAGTGAGAGGATTAAGTCTCACATATGCTAATTTTAATATCTTTGTTCTTTTCTTCTTCGTGTAAGCAATGGAGAGCTCCTCTAGGCATTAAAGTTGAAAATCAATTCCTCTGAAATAATTTTAATTTCTCTGCATTTATCATGAAATAAATGAAGCAGACTTTGTCTCATTTGTCTCATATACACAGCAATTAGACAATCATGAAAGTGCATTTATGAGATTTTTACGAATTTATTCCCAATGTAAATAAGTCATATCCAGGCATAACTGACCTGCGTATTTTCAAAACTGAAGCACTGAGATATTAGCTAATTCTACTGGTTAATATCTAAACAACATGTAATAATAGCCAAATGTATTTCTCCAGTCTTCCTTCATAACATAATTTTTTTTTCGGTGATGTTAATTTTTAAACATCAGTAATTGCAGACCATTTCAGTTGTCTTTCAGGACAGTGGACAGTCATTTCTGCCCCCTAAAGAGACCTTGATTCCACTGGGAAATATCAGAAATAATTAAGAAGACTTCTACCGTTCAGTGACAGAGAAGAAATCTATCTACTGAAAGGTAAAAACACAATGAAAACCAGGTGACAGCTTACTTGATATTTACAGTTGGATATGACGTCAGTCAGAAGGGTAGCACTGATTGATTTTAATGGCAAGAAGCTGAGCATGCTTATTGATTTTAGAGACCAGTTACTTCACAAATGGCAAAGACCATTAATACACTAAAATCATAGCACTGATGACACAGAGAATAAAAAGGGACCTTGCATTTAAATCCCTTCCTTCCAGGTAAAATGCAGGGCTCTCTGTATTGCAATGTACTCCCAGATTAAACTTTCTAAGCATCATTATTAATTCTTTTTATTTATTACAAGGCAAGATCTCAAGATTGATAAAAAATAAAGGAGGTTTTGTTAAGATCTCTTAAATTAATTTTTTTTTAATAATAGTTTAACAGTTAGGTAAGGAACAACAAAATAGTATTTGAGAATTTTTTATAGGCTGTTATATTTAAGGTTTGGCCAAGCAGATAGAAGAAAAAAAAAGTAGAAAGACAAAAGTAAAGCAGGCAGGAAAAACAGGGCAAAAAAGGTAAGGAAATGAAGTTTATTAGAAACAAGGATGGAGAATGAACAGTGTTCCTTTTCAGTTCCTCACTTTCCTTCTTACCAACACAGTTTAGATCATTTTCTTGTTAACTCAAAGTATAGTGAAGATCTTCTGGCATTTATAAACTTTCTTTAGAAGAGGCCAGTGATTTTTTTGTTATTGCTTTCATTTCATGATCTTTTTCCACTTTCAAAAGACTACATGTAAGAGATGAAATGAAAATTAAAATATCTACATCTTGTCAAGTGTTCCCTGTACAATAATTTTGAGTTTTCAGTAATTTGTGTGCTTGTATAGGGCTGACCACAATTCTGTGCCTTACCGGTGATAGCAGACCACACCAGAAAATCAAATTTATACATCCATAAAGTCAGAATAAGTATATGAATTTTTCTTTGCTAAGTCATATGTAAGACATATGTGACAGCTTTTCACTCAGCAGGACTCAGTCAATCCTGTATTTTTAAACTAAGTCTTGTATCATTAAATGAGTAATATATTTCACATACTGCATGAAGCAACAAATGACCATCAGTTCGAGAACCAATGTTCTTTGACAGAATCTCTGCTCAGAAAACCAATATACTTTTCTATCAGCTGAAGAAGATAAATTCTCCTTTTGCAGTTAAACAGCTTTTTGTCATCTATCAAATTTTCTGTAAATGAAAATAGGAATTTCTCCAATTTTTATCAACTGTATTTAGGTTTATAGAATAAAACACCATGTCTTAAGAACATAGATAACTCTGGTTTCAGAGTTAGGAGAGATACCAATGTGAATGTCTCCAGGAAAGGATCATACAATTTAGAGAGAGACTAAATTGCAACTTTGTATTTATATAGGAAATAATCAGACAACAGCTCCTACAGAGTGAAGTAGAAGTCGGTCTGCCATCAAATTCAGGAGCCCCACAGTCTAACTCTAAGATGTTGTTTCATACAGTTGGCATTCTGAAGCAACAGTCAGCTCATTTTGTAAGGGTGTGAACAGAATCTTTGTTTCCACATGGTAAGTCACTTCTTGTAGGCCAGGAGCTGCTGAATGTGATGTATTATATTTGTTTAAGTTAGCACCGTTAGCGTGCCTAGCCTGGAGTAGTGGTGTGGCCAGCTTAGGCTAGCTTTAAGTAATCTATCAAACAAACAGCAGATGTATGATAACAGCTGTCAAAGTTGCAATTTAAGGTACAGGGAACTGTATCTTCTATTGTAATTATAGTCTTAATTAACATAGATCCAGTGGCTCCAGTGAAGCTATGCCAATTTGAACTATCAAAGGACATGATCCACAATTCCCATATATCAACATATTGATATGTATACAAAGCTAGCACTCCATAAATAAATATAAATTTTATGTATTAGACCACTTGAGAGAGGGGGTCAATTCTGATTTCAGAATTCTGAACCCGTTACGCCATACTATTAAATCGAATAACAGCTCTTGTCAATAATTAGTAAAATACATATTGTTGTCAGCATGTATGTGTGTATAATAGGTTTCCTCCACCGTCAAGCCTAAAGAAGTCAAAGCACTGAAATCAGCACATAGCATCCTGAGGTTGTACGAACAGCTGTTAGGAGAGGTCAGAGCTTCTCCTGACTTTTACAAGAAGGCAGCATGTGTGCTGTTACCTCTTGTCCTTTGTGGCAAGTTCAAGTTCTAGGGGGACCTAAAAACCCTGAACCAATATTGCTCACAGAGGTATTTTGGTAACTGCAGGAAGTTCTGGCTGTTGCCCTCTGTGACACATCTCTGAAGAAGTCATGTGTTGCTCATAGACAGTTAACGTTCAGGTGTCAGGAAATACCCTTTATGGGAATAGCCTCTAAATGTAGAGTCACCTTTCCCAGAAAAGTTAGATATTCAGAAAAAGTTTTGTGTAAGGACGAAAGCATAACATTACACAGGCACGCACTCTACTCTAGGGAACTAAAAGACAAGCAAGATGGTAACTAAAAAGTCAGCAGTATAACCTAAGTTAGAGAGAACGCTTGAAAATCATGGCTGCTTTATAGCCTTCGCAATGGCCATGAATATGTTAGAAAATACAGCTGGAAAAAGAATTTTCTCTTTCACTCAAAGGGTTCTTACAGCAGGAGAAATAAGATAGAAATACCTTTAATCACAACAAAGAAAGAAAAATAGTGACCTTAGTAAGAAACTAAGGGCCAGATTCTGGTCTGGTATAAATCAGATGTTGGATGCCTGGCCTGGGGCATCCTGTGTCATGTGAGAGAGCTTGCACAGCATATAGCTTTCTCCCTTATTCCCACTGCATTTGCATGCAACCCCAACTGTAGTTTTGTGGGGTGTTTTATTCCAGATTCCAAGCCTTTGAATGCTGAAGTCATACTAGGCAGAAGCAAATCTTTTTTCATAAGGTTTTGTATGATAAAAATAGACTGTATTTTAAAATGTAGCTGGCCAAAGCAAAATTTTTTTTTCTACCTACAGCCAGTGTGACTGTCTGCCCCTGCCAGCACAGCATAAAGTACAGTAAAAGCCAAAAAAGTCTATGGGGGTGGAAGGGAGGAGAAATCTTGGGCCAGAAACCTGCTCTTTTTGATTTGTTTGATTTCACCTTCACAAAGACAGCAAATAAGACAACTATTTTTTACACCAAGTCATTGTGGACTGATTGCAGTAGTCTGAAAGAAACAATAATTGATTTCAATAATTAATTCCTTCTGACTAAAGCAATGTTGCTGTTTATGCACTCTTCCTAAGGCCAAGTAAAAAAAAAGAACTTTAAGCCAGGAGTGCATAAACAGTAACGTTACTTTAGGGAGCAGAAGTCCCCTAACATACTGTTGATTTGGGAAAGACTTTTTTTTACCCCCAGGCTATAACAATTTTATTTTATATTCTCTCATGTTGCCTCAGGATGACCCCAAGATTCTCTCAGATTTATAAAACAAAGGAAACAAAGTAGTGAATTAGCTGTTTTGACAGCAGAGAAAGAGCCACAGAATTTAAAAAGTATAGTTTCTACCAAGTTGATCAAAATTCTCCTACATGTTGAAATAGACTTCAAAAATATGTTCAAGTACTGTAAAATTCAAGTGAGAACAGAAATGAAAACATTCTATGAGGAATTTCTTTCATTTATTGACTTTTTTCATGGGACTGGAGTTGTCTTTCTACATATTGTTATCTCAGCAGATTAGTTCAGAACAAAAATAAACTTCCAGTTATAAATGTTGTAACTTCTTTGTTGAAGTTTTCATGGTAGTCACACTGCCATCATGCATGGCCTACCCTGGGTCTAACAAGCAAAATCCTCACAAGCATTACTTTTTTTAAAAGATTATGTTGCTTATAACACAAACTCTGCCGAATTCATATCAGGAGCTAGCCCACTTCACAGCAGAATGATTTTGCTATCACATGCGCAGCTTTCTTGTATCTTGACAGCATTGCACTCTCTGTTTTTCACTTGTCTGGAATTTATTGCTTAAATCTGCTGTAATATCAAAGTTTTATTATTAGTGTTACTCCTATAAAAATGGTGTAATATAAATATAAAGCAATCCCTTATTATTCACATATATTCTGCATTAACTCCATGCAGGTACAGAACTTGACCTTGTGTGACTCCACTGGTCCCTTGGTGATCACGTTCCTGCTGTATACATCAGAATAAAAGCAAAACTAGACCAGATGTTTTTACTATTAGATAGATTAGTCCAAAACTAACATTAGGAAAACATACTGGATCTGATTTACTATCAGTATATGATCTGTTGCTGCATAGGGAGCAATGGATAGTACAGCAGAGGTAAATGGCAATTTATTAATGCGGGCATGGGAGTTCCATACCCTCACCCCTGACTGCTCTAAAAATGCTGAACAGAGGGCCCCAGTCTGGTGATGAAAGCTGGTTTTTGACAGTAAAAGCTCAGTAAAAACAACATGAAATAATTTAAAAAATGGTGCATGTGAAAGTACTGGCGGAAATACTTATCCCCACAAAAATTGTTTGTCTACAGATATATAAACACATATAATTTCAAATTTTGCCTTGAGCGTTTCCTTGAAAAGATTAATTTTCTTGAAGTATTGTGGTGAGCCACCAGACAGTAACATCCATATGATTCTGCTTGTGGTTAACAAGACCCTTTTTTTCACACTATGCTAACTGTGTTTGTTAATAACTTTGGATTTTGGATAAACATAAACTTTTCATAGAGTATTCCCATTTTGGCACAACTAAGTTACAGCATGAAAAGTTATGCTCTGAGGCAGGCTATTGAGAAGTTTGAGGAATACAAGAGATTTTGTCACAACCTGCATATTAGAAAATCCTTACATTCATATAGCAACTGCAATAAAAGGTTCTCAGAATGTCTCCATAAACCTTAATGAAGCTCCCCAAAATTCTGTGAGAAAGGTAAAGGTGATCAATAGAGTTTTTCAAAGCTTTTCAGCCAAATATTTTATTCACCAAAAATGTAGATGTAGGTGGACTGACACTGTTTGTGGATTCAAGCTCAATTCGTATAATTGCCCATGCTGAAAACTCTGTGTGGGTATGAGAAACTGTGTATTGCAGGACTGTTTTCAAAAAGTTGGAATTTAAAGAAAAATATACAAAATTAAATGAAGCTGTCATTGGTCTTGAACAAAATGAATCTGGGGAATTTTTATTGCATCAGGGAAATGACAAAGAAAGTAAATAGTGGTAAAAGATTATTTTAATTGTTCACTTTGATGAGTGAAGTAAAAAAACCCAGCAAAACAAAACCAGCCATGTGCTCTAATCATCATCTCTGTTTTGTGCACAAGTGAACTGAAACCTTACATGTGATTTTGTGACATGAACAGACAGGGGCAAAGTGAAGGCTGAAATTAAGGAGTTTTTTTGTAATCTGCTGGTTGGTTTCCTGGTTGGTTTCGTATTGACTCAGAAAGCACTACATCCTTCACAGTAGCAAGTACTGGATCCTGAATAGCTAGCTTTTTTTTTTTCCTTTAGGGCACAGCAATATCAAAGTCATTTTCTGTCAGTGTTAGGTGGCTGCTGAATCATGTTTTTGATTATAGCAGTGGCATGAGCTGTCCACATACCATCTCAGGCAAATCACTGCTTTATTAATCATTCCTCCAGTATGGAGGTAGCACAGACCCTTTTATACTCTAGCCAGACAGTCTTATTTCTCTGGTATCTGGGTTAAAGAGCTGATCACAATAAGAGTTGCCAGGAAGCAGCAATGTTTATAGCACGTAGTGCCAGGTAACTTCAAAAAGTACGCTTAAGGACTCCGCAGCTGGTGTTTAAAATCTGTCCTAGAGCAGATGGGGAATACTCTGTCGGGAGTCCATGCTCACTTCTGAAAGTATGTGAAGCATTCCCCAACGCTACTTCTGCTGGGACTTCATCTGCTTTAGAGCAAAAAAATACTAAATGGAGGCTTTTGCTCTGCAGTTACATCTCCACTTTGTGGTCATCTGCCTACACACATCTGCATATTTGAAGCAGTTCAACATATGTAGGCACTGCTGTGCTCTGCACCGTGCACTTATGTACAGCCTTGCTGGTCTTGGTGAAACAAGGGGTCTCCAAAGAGGTGCAGCAGTCACCACGTCTACCTCAGCAAGCTGTTCGTTTCAAACCACTTCTGTGAACAAGCTATTTATTTCTTGTATGTGATACAAAGTATATTCTGTTGCTGTTCTCCTTCAGACAAGCTTCTGCTGGAGAGGGAGAAGAACTAGCTTTGGAAGGAATTATGGTAAGAAAGAAGATGGTGAACAGTTTTCTGTTTGCCTCCATCCGTATTCCTCACATATTCTCTGTCCCACCAAACCTGCAAACGAACAGCAATAACACTGCAACTGCCAACTTGCTGGCTCTCACCTAATCTATCCCTTTGACTCTTGATCCACTTTTTATCACACCTCACCTTATTCTATTTATAATCAGGTTCACTGAAAAACTTGAAGTTCATTATATCTCTGTAAGATCATGTCCAAATTTTACCCATATTTAATGTAACATAAATATGCACATTTATGACTGTGCATAAATGCAATATGCATGCTTACTGTGACACAATGTGCAGTGATAACATTCTACATCTGGTTAAATCTAAGGAATTCAAAGAGTCATAAATGTTAGATGTGAGCAATATATTAGCATAAATATTTGAAAGTTTTTTGCCATTTGCAAAGCTACAGCAACAAGTGTTTCAGAAATGCAGATTAAGACATTGGAGGCTTGAGGAGTCGGAGAGGCTACTGAAGGAGATGCTGTCTGTTCATTGAGAACGAACTAATGAGAGATGCATTTTCTTCCTGTGCAAAGAGACTGTTACTGTTATTACTGCTTCCATCTACTGCTCTGCAGCCTCGCCTTTGCACACCTTTGGAAGTTTAAACAAGGATTAGACAGAGAACTAGAAAGAGGCTGTCTGCCATTATTGCTGGCTGCTGGTATTTTAAGTGAAGATTCCGACTGATTCTCCTCAACTGAGAGACTCAAATTAAGAAGATTTGCTGACTGTTAGAGTTCCAATTCCACATCAGAGGGATAAGCAGTGTGACACGCTCTGCATCACAGCAGTGCAGTTTTGGCCAAGCTCCAAGTGAGCAAGGGCAGACTTAGATCTCAGTGGGTGGTGGCCATTACGCATTTTGGGGAGGCGATTTAAAACTGGCATGTGAACTAGTTCTATCAGAGAGGAGAAAGTACAGGTAGTAAAGGCACCCTGTGACATCTGCCCTCCTGCTGTGGGTTAACATATAGAAATGGAGCTATCTGAAGCACAGAGCCATTCACAAGAGGGAAATCAAACAAAACAAATTGGAGATAATTTGATGTTGTTAAAATCAGAACTGTCACACCAAGAATTCCTATGAAGTAGGAGTTGTAAAGCGCTTCCGCGGTGACTAAGCAGTTGGCAAAACAATAGGATCGCTGCAGACCATGCCAGAATGATTTTTCCTACCCTTTAAACTGATTGAGGATATCAAGTAAGCATTTTGACAGGCAGTCATGAAAATGATGACCATTTCTAGTTAAATTGAAGTCTAGAAGTCAAATTTGCCTTCATTTTGACACAACTGGTAGCAGGTAAAATTTTTTTAAAATATAAAAGTTCATCACTGCATAATGCCTAGAATTATCATCCAGTACAGACCCTCTCTGCTATTAAAAATAGCATAGAGCACCAGGAAGAGGACTGCTGCTTCACTGGTGGTGGTGAAAATCAAATACTTCCTAATCCAGTTGCCATAGAATATTTTAAAAGAAACAAAATACTCAAAAGAAGTCACAGAGACATAAAATAAGCATCTTTTAATATGTTGTAATGTTCACTAACATGTACTCATTTTTTTGAAGTTATTATGAACTTACTATGAAGTAATCTTGTTAACTCAGATACTACACTATAGTGGCTACACACTAAGAAAAATAATATTGTAAGACAAAATACTGATGATAGCTGATATTAACCATTAAGGGGAAATCTTTTGTTGTACTTTTACATAGTTCAACTAAGAGCAGAAACACCATTTTCTTATCAGTATTTCCCAGAGTCATAGCATTGTTGCTTATAAAATTGTACCCAAGATTGTCATAAAAATCTGTGCTAAAAAGAAACCAATGGAACACTTTTATCTTAAAGGAATCCAGACTCAAGAACTGTAGTTGACAACTACAACATTTACTGGTAGCAAGTATTACCTCAAAGCAATTGGAGATGAAGAAATCCGCTGTGGGGCAAATTGACTTAATAATTAATTAATGGTAGTGATTCCAGTGAGAGAATGAAAAATATAGCAAATTACAAGAAATTATTACCAAAAAATTCAGTAATATATAGGTTCTTGCAAAAGGATCTCTTGGAGCAGACACATTTTCTCTATGAAGATAACAGCTACCAGGTGAGGCTATTGGTAGTAATAATAATAAAAATGTAACAAAATGTGAATTTGGCTAGCTACCATATGGACTAATAGAGACCATAACATTAATCTAGTAACTGATAGCTATTTTGAAAGTAAAGATATTGTGAAAAGCTGAATGCCAATGGCAGTTCATTAGTACAAATATAGACCTGCATTTTTCTGCTGAAAATCTCAGCAAATAGTGTAAAAATTTAATGACTATCAATAAATACTTAAGCATAAACACATGGCCAGTTCTGACAGAGCCCAGATTTAATTGCAGTCAATAGCACAATGCAAACTCATGGTGTGCAGAGTCATCAGCTATCCCTAAACAGGACAGATTACTGCTTAAGGAGGTAATAGGAGCTAAAAATCTCTAGACCACATGGTCTTCCTGTGCTAATACAACAAAAATTCTGGAAGAGAAGGCCCTAAAATCTTAGAAGAGAAAATAGGACTGTTTGTTGTTCCCAACCTATCTGCAGATTCAAAATTTGACTTGCCAGGAGCCTGGATTTACAGAATGGCAAGTCAAAGCAGGAGGCCAATTCAACAGCACTGTCATCATCACCTCTGAAAGAACGAAAGCTAGCAAGAATAGATCAAATGCACCAGTACTATCTGCTAAGTGTGAAGGAACTGTATTTACCTTGAATGGCCTGTTTGAATAAGAATGTCCAATGGGTATATGGACTCAGCAAGTTATATGAGTTTCTCCATGGTGTTGCCGTTTCCTTTCCTATGTTTTCCTTTCCTGGCCATGTAGTTTGCATGAAATTTATGAGGATATTTTTACCTCCTGAGGATTTTTTTATACTGCAAGAATTCAGTTGTATCTGGGAATACTCTTACTGCACTTAAGATTATCATTTTGTTTCTTACCTGTTCAATAGGAATATGTTTGTGCTGCCTGAAGAACATTTTGGGTAATTATTATTAATTGATAGAAACTCACTAATTATTCTATATAAGAAATACATATCTAAATCTGAGAATTTTCTGACATCAGTTAAAAAATTGTTACATAAGAAAAAGCAATATTGGAAAAAGGGGCTATCGAATAGTAAACTGTTAAAATACTTTGAAACATATGATAAGAGTATCACTCAGTTTGCAGTTCAAGAGTGTAAGAGTACGGTTAACACTGCTGTACATTGAGTTGTTTGTGAAATCAGTAGTCCAAATTTCTTCACCTGTTTATGTGTAAGGCATAAATCTAATTCCTGTTCAGTTAGTTTTCTTTGATTTCAATGTAGGGCAAACAAATTTGCTCTAAGTCTGTAAGTAGTTTTCTTTGTGGCAGACTTTTCACAGTGATTGAATTTCCTGTAAGAGAGTCCATTATTTCACTGTTAGTGATTGCACAGTTTTCTGGAAGTGGATAATTCTGCCGTTTGCAAGTAATGGTACTATAGGGATGAAACCTCATTAACGTCTAGTATCATACCTGAAAATAATCATACTGTAAACCCCTTGTTGTTCATGACATTTCAGTTTTACTGTACTATGGATATTGGGCTTCATTCTGATGTCATTAAGATCATTTTAATATTGGTCAAAAAACTACTGAAATTAAAGAATGATTACTACATATGTATGCAACAGTATATATGTTCTCAGTTAAGTCTTTCTGATTCTACAGCAATATTCCAGTAGCACTGAACATACTCAGAGCCTACAGAGGGGCTCTGCTTCCTGGGTATTTAATCTTTAGACAATGGAACTTCTGTATTGTGTCCGATGCAGTGATGGAATGTGGGCATTTCTTACACACAGGGAAGATGAATATGATAAGAAAAAGTTATCTAGGACTTCTCTTTATTAAAGTTAGCGTAATTCACAATGTCATCAACTCCATATTCTGCATCTAAGGTAAGTATATAGAAGATTCAAATCTTTAGTCTTTCTTCACCCAGTTGTTCCTTCTATTTATTATTTAGCAATTTTGGACTTTTGGGGTATATAATCTTCTGTCAAAATTTTCCTGCAACTATGATTTATAGTTTTAAAAATCTCTTTGGATTTTGAGACAGATTATTCCATTTCCACGTATTAACAATAATATGGCATTTTAAAATTTTATTCTAGCTGATGTTACCAGAAGTTCTGGCTGTGTTGTTTTGATTTGGCAAAGAATTACAAATGAGATTTTTTTTTTTTTCTTTAACACATAACCAAATAAAGGTGAAGATTTTTGCATATGGGAAATTGTGGGTAGTTGTTATTCTTCTGAAGCTTTCTCAGAGGTTCATTGGAATATGATTGATTTCATAATTTTTAACATTGAGATCATTTAAATGGTATCATCCTCGCAAAACATAGTCGATGTTGATTTTAGCTTTACTTTTAGAATTTTTTTTATTTCATGCACAACATTTGACATCTGATTGAATTCTCTTCAGTGAATTCTCTTCAGGTTTCCTTCATTAAACACTGCATGAGTATTTTACATTAAACATATTGGTTGTCTGCTGCAATTAGTATTGGCTGTTTGTTCAATTGAATACATCAGCAATTATCAATGATTCCTACTGCCATCTTAATACTGATATGCTGCAGATAGTAATGGCAGCCATCAATCACAGTTCTGGCTGAAAACTCTTCATTTAGTCTTAATAAAGAAAAAGTGAAATTCTCGCTCATTCAATGATTGCAAAGCCAAACTTCAGTTATGAACCTGTATGTCAAATCTTTTGGTAGTAATGAAATAAATGATCCACTAGTAAAAAGCACGGGTTAGGTTGGGATTTGGGTTGCAGTTATAGGTAAATGTGTTTTTCAGGAAGTGGGAAGCAAAAGCAAGTTGATATTGCAAGAGGGCAAAGTCCAGATTTGGCCCTCATAAAAAAACTCAGAAAAAGAGAGTCCCCTTTAGGCAAGCTTGTTCTTGATGCAGAATAAGGTTCAGAATAATGAAACTTTTTCTTAGTGTTTGTTTATGTTGTGTTCACAAAAAGCAAATTTTCTGTGCATTTTTAACAAATAAATTGGACTGTAGCCAAAAATATCTCAGTAGTCCTCATAAGCGTATCCTTCTGATGGAAACAGAAACAACAGGAAAGCCTTTGAGTATTAGCTAATTGATTGAGCTTGAAGAGACTACCAAACTATGGTGCTGTATGTTGGATGTTCATCTGTCAGGAAGAAGATAAGAGCCCTGCAATACTGACTGCTGGTAGACATCTTGAAGGAGAGTGAAAGAAACAAAAATGCAAACAGCAATGAGATGACATATCTTGCATTCAGGAAGGTAATCAAGTATAGTACTAAAGTCTTAGAGTACCACACTTCTGGAGGAGAATCTGTTCCCTTGGACAAATTTTGCAAAACTGGTACACCAGTAAAGACATCGAGTATGTGAAAACAGTTTCAAAACCACTCAAATAAAATGAGACTATTAGAGAGACTCTGAAAACTTGCAGACTCAAACATTTCTGAGAAATACAGCTATGTGTTTTTTTGACTAATTATAGTGTTAGATAAGAATACTTGAATTTTGAAAGATTTCAACCAAAGACACTTTTTATCATTCTATGCCAAAGTGTGATTGACTGGCCTTTATTGTATATGAAGGATAGATTTTACATTTTTTATGTAGCTAACACTTCATAAGGATTTCTACTGAAATTGATGTCTAAGTCCTAAGTGTGCTAGATGTGGAACACATAAACTATTCACAGATCATTAAGCCTAACCAGTCATACCAGTTATACTTTTGGATGCAAAAAATATGCTTTAAATATCTGAAAAATACCTGAACAATATAAAAATTGGGAATCTGCCTGCTTTTTCCAGTGGGTCTAATAAAAGATAATATGACTTCCATCGCTAGTATCTTAATATTATTGTGTCTACAATAACACCAATAGTACTAGCTAACCATATATACTGTCATTGTACCTCTCCTGTGAGGATGAAATGGCCAAATATTTATACATACTACATTTTCTTTATATATTTGTGTTTTGCCCATTTTGAAAATTAAAATATAAACATTCTGGTAAAAAAATCTGTTCTCCCCATCATGCCACACAGTCAAAGACTAAATCACTTTTGCCTTATTTGATATGGTGTGTATATGCATGTATAAAATACATTAAAGGTCTTTGTTTTACTGTATCATGAAATTAAAAAGCATGCAGTCTCTGTAATTACATTGTCCTTTGCCGTCTCTTTAAAAAAGAAAAAGACTGTGTTCAAATTTTCCCCCTGTTTTATTTGCACCCTATTAACAACTGTTACTAGAGCTTTAATTATGCCCCTGTGATTGCAGAGATGCGGCTGACTTGTGTCATTTTCCTCCCAGGGGATGCTTTATAATTACCAGCATCCATCGTGGCTGCCTGTAAGCTGATGCTTTTTTATTACCAGTTCAATAATCACTGCATCCTTGTGAACATCTGCTCTACAAGCCATGCATCGGAGGTCCCAGTGCCTGTCACTCGATGCTCCCTTGCTGTGGCGACCCTTTTGCCCTCACCTTCAGTTTATATCTAATTTGCTTAGCAGAAGCTTCATCCAGATTGCCTCACAGGAACGCAATTAATGCTCCAGATTTGCAAACAAAGAAATTTCCCCCCCCTTTTTTTTTTCTTTTTTGTCTTATTATCTTAATGTCATATCCTGTAATTTGTATTCACAGCAGGGTGAATCAATAGAAATCCACAGAAAAATATATTATTTGGTTGGTTATCTAGCTTCATAATGAAAAGTACGTAACTGGTGAGGATTTTTTCTCCATGTACATCCATATAGTATTCTCAAATAAAAGATAAATATCAAGGCTTTCTGCATGTATTTTCCTCCAGTAAAAGTTGTAGAAAACAAGGAATTGTTTTCTATAGGAGAATTTAAATGTTTTCTAAACAAGAATTCTTCAATACAATAATTTAAAAGGCAGAAAATTACTACTTTTATAAACATAAAATTGCTTATGTTTGCTTATATTTTTATATGGAAGTACAGAAAGTCTGAGTGAATGTCTTTTAGTGGAAGAGGTTTATTGTTAGTTACAGATATGGGTCACATAGAGATGTCCAAAATAGCTGGGAATACCATCAACTTGTCTAGCTGGCTTTGCCACTCCTGAGTGATGAAGCCTTTAAGCCATGCAGACTTCTGCCGATATATATTTTTATGTTGGCCTACCTCATCGGGCCTTCCATAGCCAGGCAACGTACAAAAGATCTTCAAATGAAATGTAGTGAACACTGTATAGTACAAAAGCAGTAATGTTGGTGTTTCTCTCTACACATTAATGTAATTTATACATGTGTCCAATTAAAGATTTTCATCTAACCTAGCAAGATCCTTAGAGCAGTGAACACTGATGTTATCTGTTAGAAAGAAGGATGCCAAAAAATTAGTAAGCACTGCACATCCATTTTGAAAAGTAGTAAAGTACTAATTGGAAACGCATACTTTTTCTTTGTGGGCACTTCTCTACAGTTTCTGATAATTTCAGCCGTGTTTCTTGTTGATTAGAACTACCTCATGTGATAGTATGATCAATGGTTACAACACATTACTTGGTGTGTTTCCGTAGCAATGCTCTACATATGAAATTATTCAAAGGTTTGAATGCAGCCATCAAAGGGCTTATTACAAATCCTTTGAGCCAGTTCAAATGAATATAGCTATAACTACTGTGCCTAGGATGGGCCTGAAGTACCACCACAAGAGAAAAGAGAAAGCACTTGCTTGGGAAACTGTGGTTATATGGCCATAGTCCTGCGTGGCAGCTTAGAGGGATTTGAAACCGAGAGCAGGTGAGGGAGGCATTTGTGTGCACTTGTAGGAAAACACAACCTCAGAACATCCATCCAAATCCTGTGTTACATGCCCTGTCTGTGCACGTGTCAAACTTTTCTGCCAGTTAATTTGTTTAAATTCTGTCTAGACTGGTACTGGATGAGGGAGGAAGATTTTAATTGCCTGTCTGAATGTTTCATATATATATATATATAAAAGAAGAATAAATTATTGGTGTGGGGTATACTACATTTGACTTTATGTACTTCATGTTTAATATGGTAGGCATCATTAAAAATTAATGGTCAGGATATTCTAATGTACTCTAGTAGTCAGAGGTCAAAGGGCTCTTTAGTATAAAATAGAGACCATCCCAACCTCTCCCTACCTTCGTCCACTGCAAAGATCGCAGGGGATGCGGAGTCCAGCTGCTTCCCCAGCACTTCCAGGCTTTAAAAAGTTACTATAGTAAGACAGCAGTCTTCTCATAAAGCACAGCAAGGGCACAGACAAGTTTTTCAACCTTGCTTCTCTAGCAGAAACACCTAGAAGATGAAACATCAAATATGCAAAAATATATTAAAAATATATATATATATACAAAACTACTATATTGCAAACATGGCTTGTCCTCAGAGATGGCATCCCAGAGGCCACTCTTGCTTATTTTGTGCCTGCCTGGAAGAACCTAACTGAAATCTGAAATCAAGCAAAGACCCTGCCTTGCAGGGAGATCTAGAAAGCCCAGCAAGGTATCGTTAGCCCGGAGAGGCATTGCAGCACCGTCCATTGCCCTCCTCTGAGCAGGAAGGGCGGCTCCAGGGCTGTAACTCACTCGTGGTGGGAATACCCTTGTGTCCCTTGACAAGTCTGAAAATACAGCCTTGCTAACAGGTCCTGCAGCTGCTACTGGTGAGGCGTAAATCTGCCTTTGTCTTCAGTAGGTGCTCTCTCTCCCTGTCTCTTCATTATTTTCCAAAGAGAAAGCCATGTCACCCAAAAAAGACCCTCAACACTCTTAAAGAAACAGTGTCCTGCTCTTTCTTGTGTTGAGGCAAGCAGAAGTTCAAAGCACCTCTCCTCTGAGCAGTATTGCACTGCTCAGCTGAAACTTTATAGCCTTGTGGGTTAAACAAAGCGGAGAAAAAATGATTTCATTAACTTATTTATTGAAAGACTTTGTCTGTATGACATTTAACACTTTTATAGACTGTAAAGTACAGAGTTTAGTCAGCTAGTTACTCTACTTGAGTGGTTTTTCATTCTGTGTTTTCCAGGATGAAACATCCTCCGGTGTTGGTGTTTCAATGCCATCTGTAGATGCCACCATCAGTACCTCTCTTGTAGGACATGGATTGTTTTTTAAATTTAATGCTTACCTCCTTAAGGCTTTTCAAATTAGATGATTGCTCTTGCATAATCTTGCCTTTGTGCAAGATGCATTACATGGTGAAATGGGATTTATTTTTCTAAAATCTGATTTTTTTTCCTTTTGCTTCATATTGTTTGGAACTTCAAACAATACAGGTTTTTTATAACCTTTTAATCTATCCTTGTATACTGAGATGTTCTTACTGTGACTGTAATTCATATACTTGGAAGTCATGTACATGAGGCCAGTTTTTCAGAAGACATAAATCCCATTGAAATCAGTTGGACGTAAAGAACTTCCTATTTGGCTAGATAACATGAAAACTTTAGAATCCTAAGAATAAATAGTGATAAGTCATGTGTCCCAACTTCACCAACCACTATAATTTCAGAAAATTGTTTTAAAAGACAATTACTAGATTTATTAATTCATCTTTTCCCATCAGAACTAAGAAATTGGAAAATATTCAAGACTAGAATCAAATTTCATGGTATGATAAAGAACTAAGATCTCAGAGAATTATGAAGTGTGACTGATCTCACAGTAATTGTCAAGTAACTGAATACTAATCTTTAACAAACAGAAGCACATAAGCTTTTAAGTAATAGCTCATTTCTAATACCAAAGACTGGCTAACAAAACAGAAATTATTTTGGACACTTACAAATATAGGTCAGTTCATTATACTTAAGATAGCTTAATGCTCTAGTGGACTAAATATAATAAAAATGAGAACTCTCTAAGTTCTAATTGCTACTTTGATATTTATTTTATGTAGCTGTTCTTAGGCAAGTTACACAGATTTCCTAGATTTCACTTTTGCTATCCATGAAAATGTATATGGTTCATAAGTACTCACAGCACTTATCTATGTCAGATGTTGTGATAATTTGTAAAAGTTTGTTCAGCTTTTAATAGTCATCTTGAAATTCTTAGTCAGTAGATTTCTACTTATTCTGTTCAACTGATCTTTAATTTTTAGATAGTAGTTTTGAGTAAGATAAACTGAACTATTCTCAGAAAAATAGTATTATACAAATAATTATTAGTAAACATAGATTTAATAGTTTAGAGTTAGATTTTGGAAACACCGGTTTGGTGCATAGATTGAAAATGAACTCATTTATAATGTTTGGTCTTGTTTCTTCCAATTTGAATATATGTCAATTATTTGTAAAGCAACTTCTCCAAACTTATAATGCAAGTGGGCCACACATATTTATAAGAGAGTTTATTGACTTACATGAAAAATTGCTTTAATAATTTATTGGAGTTCTTTGAAGACGTGACTGTTAAGTTTCATACGGGATGTATGGCAGATGGGTGCTGTTTAGAGTATTAAAATGATTTGAAAATAGTAACAGAGTGATGCACATACACACACACAGAAAATTAGATGGAGAGATAACAGCATGAAGTGTAACAAGGATAATGAACACACATATATGATGATACCAGATTTGGTTTTACAAAGTTATTAGGATTTTTTTAACAGTAAATATACTACTGTTATGGAACCACAGAGGTTGTCTGAGAAGACATCTTAATTTCATAAAAATAATCAATAGTAAGGATGTAATAGAGATCATTGAAGGCACTAAAAAGGGCAACATGAAAATAAATAAATATTCCATAGGATACTGACTAAAATATATTTAGCTACATAATAGAAAATCAGATTTAATGTACAAACATGAAATAATGGGTTTCGCACTAACAAACCAGGCAGTGAGTGTTGAACAATGTAAGTAGCGATAACTGCTAGCCAAGAGAAAGACTGAAAGTCGCCAGAGAAAATCACTATCAGGATTTTACTGCAGAAAATATCGGATGATTGAACACATGAAGAAAATACTATGGGAAACAAAGTTTAATAAACAAAATAAACTGCACAAGGCAGTGGACTGTTTTGTAAATATTCTGTTCATTTTAGTCATATCTTTTTAATGAAATGCCCCAATGATATCTATATCCCTATCTTTTAGGTGAATCCAAGCAGAGGGATTGGACATTTCTGTGTACACAAACAGGACCTACAGGAAGAAAGTACTAACTAGAAGGCAGTAGAGACAAGGTAGTACCTGAGCCTGAACTCTGGAAAAAATGAACTTTATAAAGAAGGAAACATAAGGTGTAAAAGTGGAAAGTATATTAGAAGTATATTGTGAAATTTAGCACTGTATTAAAGTCTATGTACTTGTGAAGACATTTGGAGAAGGACACCTGGAAGGAGTGGAAAAATCCTACAGGTTTTCATTTGGGATTTATTTTTCTTCGTTACAACTAATGTAAAATTGTTAAAAAATTTCCTTTCAAATATTATTTGAAAATTTCTGATATTATCATGAGAAAAACATAAGCATCCTGATACAATGTTCAAGGCTACTTATGCTACATTTCTTTTCAGAAAGCCAGCTTATTGAATGAGTTTGAAAGAGGAAGATATCTATATTACATACAGATAGGGCCAGATTTCTAATTTATTGAAGGTAATAATCATCTGTCTACTGACTCAGATGTGCTTTTGATCAGGTCTTTTGATACTTCTCTTTGCTTTCTTGTATTTTGTGCATGTAATTATTTGCTGCTACCATTACTTTGATTTACTAAAGATTCTTAAAGAAGTCTCCCTTCAGACTAATTATTTCTCTTCATAATATATAAAGAAAAATCCTAAAAGTTCATTCAACATACAGCAGTGTAATGTCAATCTTTTCCTGAAAGTGCAGTACAAGCACAATTATGACAAGTACTTGTGTTACATGCATAAGTAGTCAGATGGATGCTCTCTGCAACAACGAGCTAATACATGCAACATTTGAAAGAAAATTAGTAAAAAGCAAATTTGTAATTTTTTTACTGTAAGTCAAACAGTAAAGTTGAAAAAAATCCTTTTCACATTTTTAAGGCTGAGGAAAAGTTTTCCTCACTTATAAAGACTCATCTGGTTTTAAGTCAAAATTGCTCCCCTTTGTCAGAAAACTGAGGTATCATTCAAACTATTCAGATGTCTGTATTTCTGCAAAATGTTGGAAAGGGCTGTAATCTGAAGTAGACCTATCCTGCACAACATTTTCATTAACTGAATTATTCATCTGTTTTACAGAACATCCTATATGCTTTTGCTTTTTTCTTCATTAGAAAACCAGTGTTTCTTGCACAATACTTGTTTAAATGAGTGTCCCACTGGATTCTGGTAGGTTTTGATTATGAGAAGACAAATAAAAGCAGTGTAGTGTCACTTTTCTTCTTCAACGTGCACTGCATATCTCCTGTCCTAAAAGTGTACAATACTTTCTAGAGAAATTTGTATTACAATATGTCTTAAAACCAGTGAAATTGGTCAAACTGTCTCTTTAGCTGCAGCAACCCATTGAGAATCCATTATCCATGGACGTTGATGAGAATTTTTCCAGCTGTTCAAAGCACCCTTAATTAGGTACAAAAACCCAGACCAATAAAGGTATTTATATGGCAGATCCTCAGGACACAGACAAGTAAGGTTCTGTAACAATTCATAGAGTTAAAAACTCAAATGTGAGAAATGAATCACATGAACATATAAAACATCCTCAACATGAAGATTTTCTATGTTAAAGCACCAACAATATAAAACCAAAATCACTTACAACAAATCAATTAAATTGATTTGTTCAAATCAGCTTTGCTGATGTATGACAGAACTGGAACAGAGGAAAGATATAATGTGCCTTTTTTAAAAAATAAAAGATTATTTAAAAGGGAAGCATTTGGAAAAGCAGAGCTGAATTATGGCAATGCCCTAGCTGGAACTTGGGAAACAAGCAAACTACATTACAGTTTCTGAAAAAAATAGACTTCAGTCTATATGTTTTTTTAGTGAGAGGAGAGCATAAACTTTATTTTCATAATTTCATGACCTTTTTTATTAATTCTGTTCCTTTCTTCCCCCCCCCCCCCCAAAAAAAAATCTAGTAACTTCTAATGTGGTTTGAATGCAGTATTTCACAGACGTGCTGGTATAGTGGTTCCATAACTGCAAATAAATATATTTAGATTCCCTGGAAACAGAAGTTTAGATCTTGTCCAAACTAACTCAGGTCATTATCTTTCAAAAATGGATACACTGAGTGCCATGGCAAATGCAGTATGTAAAATTGCATGAATGTATTATAAGTGCAATTTGCAATTACATTTTTATTTTCAGTGTGGACAATAAAGGTCCTACACCATTTTAATGAGAAAAATTTCTGCCAGCAAACTCAGGCAAAAATGTCTCTTCTGTTGTTCTCCTTAGATTCTTGTGTGAAAAAAGAAAATGTCCTGCCTAAGCAAGGGTGACTCAGTTTGAACAGTGCCAAACATGATGGCATTTTTTTATAATCTGCCAAACATTTTGAAGTAACAGGCAGCATATAAAAAGAAATGAGAGACATTACTTCTTAGAAAAGTAACAACAAATCTTATATGGTCTCTTTATATTAGTTACTTTCAAAGGTTTTTTCCAGCATGTGTGGATTGATAAAGGTTCAATACCCATATATTCAATGGTATCTTTAAAGGAGTTAAGTCCCACCAAAAACTTCTGTGTAGCTGGCGATTATGGGGTTCTTGGATTTTATTTGTTTAATTGTTGCATCAAGTATTAGCTTTATCTTAAATTAATCAAAGATAATTATAATGAGATATATTAGTGGCCTATTACTTTCATATAAGCAGTTATGCACCAGGTCTACTATTGTCCCAGTGACACATGGTTGAACCTATTGAATCTTGCTTCTGCTGTTTGACAACAGTCCCCTCATCAGTGTTCCCGTCGTCAGTGGCTAACTCTCTCATAGTAGAAGAACTCTACCAGCTCCTTTGCAACCTCTCAGGTTTTAAAAATGCCACAAACCAGTTAGCAGTAGCCCCTGACTCCCCCACACCCAATCATTACACAAAGACAGAAAACAAATATTTCAAAACACTCTTCACACCATTGTTCTTGTATATTGTGTTCTCCAGAACAACATTCTCTTTTTTTTTTCCCTTTCTGTAAAAATACTTTTTTTCTGAGTATTCCCTTTCCTCAAAGCACCTGGGATTAGCAGCCCTATGAAAAAGGGCTGTAGAGCCCTGATCTAAAGACTGTGGGACAGGTTCTATTACCTAACCAAGGCAGATCAATAAAGAAGTGCTCAAGAACTGGCATGCTGAGCACTTTCCTCATGTACAGAGAGGTTCAGGTGAAGAAAATTCTAGTTCAAAACCTGTTTATACACGTTTGTAATGTGAGTAGCCCTTAAACAATTACTCTTCATTCATTTATACAATGAAAGAACCTCAACAGACTCTGGCATTTATTTTGATAGAGATAAAATGCTAAGCTTTGAATTAAAAGCTCTATTCTGCATGTTTATTGAAACTTCCTAGAACTACTTAGGGTTGGAAGAAAGAATAAGCAATCTCACAGGAAGAGGTTCCTTTTTTTTTCATTTCTACTAAGACCCAAATGTTTTGGGGGTCACTTCTGTTCGAGTTTCTAGTACAGGTGGCTTTGCTGATTTGGGTTTTTTTGGGTGGGTGGTTTTTATCTTATTTAAACCAGTTTGCACAACAAATCTCTGTCTGTGACATATAAGTTACAATCAAATGGAATCACACCTGCTCAATAATAAGCATTAACAAAAGAATAATAATGAAGAATGCTGAATTTTAGCAAGCAAGATGTAGTTGTCTAATTTTTTTGGCAATACGCAGGGGCCTCTCCACAGCCTGGAAAAATGCAGCCAATTCTATTATTGTGAAATTTTTTATTTGATCACCAAAGTGAGCAATAAATATGAAGTAACTGAGCAATAAATATGAAGTAAATATTAGCAATCATCTGAAATCTCAAAAAAATGGCTCTTCGTGTTCTCTTCATCTACTATGATGTTGCAAAACAGGATTGTGTCTCCCTTGAGCTAAGTACTGTATCAGCCAGGTTTGAAGTGTTAAATATAAGTCAACACTAAGAAAGCCTAGACAATACTCAGTTGCTACCAACATCAAACAATCTGCATGTTGCTTTAGAACCATCATCCCTACTTTCTTAATAAGCAGTAGTAACTAGGTATTTTTGGAATAACATTATTAGGTTGCTTATTTGCAAATCAAAACCTGGCCATTAGTAAAGAGAAAAACTCTTAACTCTTTTTCTGCTGGTCATGTCTTTCTATTGCTGTTTGTTTAACTTACCACTAAAATCAACAGATGGTTGGAATATTCTGCATTTCTTTGCCCAAACAAATGTATTTTATTTGATTGGCCTATAAGAGTTGATGACAACTCAAGAAATATTTCTCAGAGGAACTGTAGACTTTCTTTTATGCTTTATATATATATACAGGATTATGTATACAAACACAGGGAAGCTTTTGCCTAAAACACCAGTGCTCAGCTTTTATGTTCTCTATGAAAACTGTAGCTTCTCATGGCTTAAAAGAAATGCATTTTAAAGTATCCCATGCTACACTTTCAGGTAGACCAGCAGCTTTGAAATGCTTTTATCATTAACAAAAGCTCCAAGGGTGTTTTCACAGGGATTTTTCTGCATTTTTCTGTGGCCTTTGTTTGTTTTACAAACTGCTGAAGGAAAATAGTGCTGTAAACCTATAATCCAGGTTTGTGATATAAAATGGGCAATGGATTTTAGAAACACCTTCTGGTCTTAGAAATATATTTGAATTTAAATGCATTTACTAAAATAGCCAACTCAAATACACCCTAATTGTTACTGGCTGGAATGAAATAGGCCCAGTCCCACACCAAACTTAGCAAAGATGTATAAATTCAAAGATTTAGATTTTAAATGGAAAATTAAATCAAGGATTTTCCTGGAAAACAAGAAATGTGAATTATTACCTTTGGTTTTTCCCTGAAACAACCCAAGTACCTCAATCACAGTAAGTAAATCGATTTTTTTCCTTTAATTTATTGTCAACCACCCAGGCGAATGAGTGTAAAGTAGCTTACACACAAATGTTCAGCTACATCTCTTCACACTTGCTGAAGCACTGTATTGTGAATCCGTCTTAACCATGTACTTGCATAACATAAAACCAGTTCATTTTATACCAATAGCAATGGAGATAGTACTGGTTTTTAAATCTTCAGATCAGTGAGGTGTCCTCGTTTTTTTCTGATCTAGAAATATGCACAATGCCACCAGCATACAGATCACTAAAGACCCTTTTCCATACAGTACTGAACACTGAGCAAGATAAAAGAATGATTACCTATGTGTTACAATACATGTTGTATATTTATACACAGAAGTAGTAGTATATACTGTACTGTAAACATAGTTATGGATGTCATTTACTCTAGAGTTTGCACTAGTTTTGGAACTTTTAGAACTTAGTAGACACTAGTAGGAGAAAATCCATTAAGGAAGAGCTTATGCCAGCAGAGAGTTATTTGTGTAATTCATATAATATACTAGGTTGTAATGTTATTGAAACATTACTGTATAATGTTTGATTGTAATTGGTCCACTATATATTTAGAAGGTATAATAAAGTTTTATTATAAAAACACTATAAATAGAAATATATTGCATTTATGTTTTTTTCTTGAAAACTGGAAACAAAATTAAGTGGACTTTTAATGTGGGGGAATTTGTGCTCACTAGGGAGCTGTTTCTAAACAGGAAAGTCAATGTGGTGGGGAAAAAGACTGAAGATTTCCAGAAAAAGGCATTGTTCTCTTTCGGGAATAGACTAGTTTAAAGCATTCCTTTGAAAGAGAAGGAAGTTACTTAGCCCAGGAGGGAATAGAAGGTCAGAGTGAATACTAAGGATTGAAGATTTGTTGCTACACAAGTGCAGAAACTTTTATAACTTTTTTTTTAATAGAAATATCTTGTTAAGTAGCATTTTGGAATTTTCTAGTTCTAGGGACCTGGACAAATTCCAATTCATGTAATTACATTGTTACTTACTCTCCCCCTCCCTGCAGTTTCAATTACTTTCATCATTTTTCTTTCACATCCTGTACAGAACTACCAAAGATTTCTATATTAACAGGACCTATGTTCTACATAAAGCTAATCACAGAACAGGACCCATCTTCTAGATAGAGATAATGACATTTTTTTATCCAAAATGGTTGTTTGAAATCCAGATTCATACAAACAAAACTAGCCTCATTTTTGCCCAATTATTTGCAAAATAAGTTTGATCTAATAAGAAATACTATTTAATAAATACTTTTCTTGTTAAGTTAAACATTGTGTTTGACTCAAGGTGATCCCTTTTCAATTTTATCGCCCAGTGAAACTTTTGTGACAAGGATATTTGGAATTAGCCATGAATCAGTTATTTAAATCAATGGAATTTCAATCTAGATATGATTTCACTAGATAATGAAATATTGTCAATGGATTTTTTGTGATTTTATGGTATCAGCAGCAATATATGCCAAGGTGATTGGCATAATTAATCTGGAAGGTGAGACAATGCTTGCACTATGGCCCAGTTGAAATGTGGCACAATTCTCCCTGTACTTGCTGGTACTAATGGAGGGCTGAAACCCCTTAGTCTTCTGACATGTTGATACTTAAATAAAGCCTAAATGGTCAACTGGAGTTACCTACATGGCTTAAGCTCTAAGCATACAAAATTCTTTGAAGTTATTGGCAAAGTATCACTCAACTTCAGTAAAGTCAAATTTTCCTCCATCATGTTGAGACAGACACAAGACGTGATTACTGCAGCAGTACAGCCTGATGTCAGTGAAAGCAAGAGGATGCTAAGGGAACGCAACCAGCCAACACTCAGCCTTCCCCTTCTGGAGGCCTGCAGTTAGCTGCTGACTGTGGTCAGAAGTGAAAATGAACTGCCACTCCAGAGAAATTCAGCCCAGACTAACAATGGAGTTTGTGGGTTTGTGAAATAACTCGTCATAGTATTAGCTTTGTAGTAGAGATTTAATCTAAAATATGTGGAAAGCAACTCAGCAAATAGTCCTTTCTCTTATAAATGCTACTCAGAAAGTCAACATTTTAAAAACAAAAAAAAATTTGCATTAAAAATGTCAGAACCCATTTTCAGTGTGTATCGAGAGCAAAGGAAATCAGACACAGAGACAAATTTGAAACTTACTTTTTCTCTGCAACCTAAGGCAGTATTAATCTCTATTTATATAATCCTCTCTGATCTGATCTCAGTAAACAGTTCACTAAGTATAATAGAATAAGTTACAAAGAAAAAGACAATAAGTATAATAGAATAAGTTACAAAGAAAAAGACAAATTATGATACATACCTTAAGATGTTGTTGGGAATGTCGTCTTTGAAATCAAGCAGTGCTTTTATTCAAAGCATTTTGAATTGTTGGGCTCATCCTTTCTTACCAAGATGTTTCTCCCTTAGTTATGCCTGTGAGCCTGAGTTCAGTAGTCCACAGATCTCTACATTTATTTTCAGGCAAGCATCATAGTAATTCCCGAAGATACAAACACACCAGTTTCACACGGTATGGTGCAAATGTGGTCCAGTTCTGCAACTATATGTGTGATATCGATGTTACAGGAAAAGACCATTACTTAGCAGTGAAGCATGGACTTTATTGTGTTGCTAATGTGATACATGTAGTTCAAATGATAACAATCTGACTTCACAAAATATCCTAAGGAAAGAGGAAAATTGCAGTCTAATCCCGCTAATTCCATATAGTTCCTACTGATTTCAGGGAGTGATTTGCCTGTTAAAACACTGTACATGTGAATTAGGATTTGAGATTTTCTCCTTAGTTGTTCCTTTTATGTCATTTGGAGCATCTGTATGTTATTAGAAACTTTCAATCAAATCCATGCTAGGCTACATGTGACCAATTATCTCTATATTTGCTGAAACTTGTAAACACAATTACATAGTTTTAACGCAAAGAATGAGATAATACATTTCAAAACCTTCATATTTTAGCAGCAAACACACTCCATGTGTGATTTGTGTGATCTAATTTTCATTTTCTTGCTATTAGGTATAGCATGTCACCAGATCCAAAATATGTTAGAATGTAACCACAATAGACATGTACATCAAACATATACCATTAAAAAAGGATTTTGATTGAACAAGTCCTAAGTAAAAGCATGAGTAATTCAAAAGTTTTGAAGAAGCTACTGTTAAAAATGTTCTTTGTTCACTCTAAACAGAGAGATTTATTGTGGCATACATACTTCCAGAATGGGTTTTTCCTCTTGTTTCTGTATTTCAGTTATCTTACTGACGACACCAGCTCATTTTCATTTTCTAAACTGTAACACTAATTAGGATAAAAGAAACCTCAGATTCTTACCACATAAATGTATCTTCTGTTCTCAGTTTTACACATTTCTGCATTGACCTTATTTGTCAGCAGCAAAAGAAACAACACGTTTTAAAAGTTGCTGTCCCAGAAAGAACCAAGTAGTACAGTATTTCCACACTTATCTCCACAAGATCATAGTTTCTTCTAAATTATTTCTTAGTAACCAGCTAAATGTGTGGACCTAAAAAATCTCCATGAACTTCTGAACCTTTCAAAGCTGGAACAAATGCTAGTCATATCTCGAAATCACTAACATCTTCTCTGTTGTCATCTAAGCAATTTTTAAGGAGAATCCAAAGACCCTTCTACCTGTTTTCTGGAAATAAAACAGTAGAAATATAAACCTAATATGGAAACCTGTGCAGTCCATTATGTAGACATTTCCAAATGTCATCTCCTCCCAGGATCTGTACCTGGAATGGGGAGCAAGCATTGTGTCTCTATCGGTTATGCATGCAAAATCTAAAGATTTCCAGCTATTTCCAGATACGGTATCTTCCACTACAGCTTGCAGGAAAAACAGGTCCATGTTTTGCTGGAATCGGTGGAAAGATATGCTTTTATGAAACATTGTTTTTGACTCATTGGTATTTTCCCCCAAGCATCTGTTCATCTGAAAACTCACAGCCAACTGCACCCACTTCATCAGCCCTAGTGTCCTCAGTCCTGTTGCTCCGTACTGGTTCACTCAGTAATGAGTGCTAACTGTCTCATCTGCTGATGATTGCTCAGGACAAGTTTTCTGAGAGGGATAACAGCTGCCAAAAAGCAGTTTAGCGTCTGACAGAAAATTTACCGTGAAAGCATAATATAGTTTTTATTACGGCTGCGTGCTTCATTTAAGATTGTGCACTTCAAGCACATGTCTGTCTGCAAGACTCTATCTGCACTTTCTGTTGTGCAGAGGCTTCAAAGCGTATCATATCTGTATATTGTAGAAACTCTGGACATTTGGGAAACCTAATATTAGTCTTAACAGCTATACAGAGGAAACATACTGAAGTTTATCCCTGCCCATGGTAGAGGGGTTGGAACTAGATGATCTTTAAGGTCCCTTTCAACCCAAACCATTCTGTGATTCTATGATTCTAAGTTACTCTTTTCCCAGTTATGTTACAAACCTCTGTGTATCATTTACATTTTTGGGAACATTGTCCGTTGTTCTTTGTCCTGCAATAGCTTGAATCACTCAGTTTGAACGATATGTTGCATTGTTTTCATGGGGAACTGGTCTGTCTTCTGAGCTCATGGGGAAGATGGTGAGAAAGTCCTGAGGCTCTCAAAGTTAACCTGAAACCTTACAGCAAAGTATTTACCAAGGAATATAGATTAAGAGGAGGCACTATCCAACCTCTGGCATCTATATTTGAGTGTGTGAGTGCCAATTAGCCTGCACTGAAAGCACCACTAAACTTGAGGAGCGATTAAAGTGTGTCAATGGGTGGGGAAGAGATACACTGAAACACCACACATACTAAAGTCTACTTTAATTGCATACAAGGTGAATAATGATGATTTAGGTCCATTTGGAGAAGTTTTTCCTCTTATTCTTTCAGTACCATTCTGTATAAAATGGAAGACATGCTATCATTAAGATCTTTCAAATTTTTGCAAAGGTGCATCGATGCGCCTTTTTCACAGGTGGCCATGAACAAAAAGTTTTACATTAATATGTATAGCCTTCAGACTTTAAAAACTATTTTAAAACCAAACCTATTGTCCTTTAACTGCTTTCAGGCAGCAGTGATGGCTCACCTGTCCTTGCACATTGCATAGTTTGGTTCAGAATTTGCCCCACCAAAAAACCTGTTTAGTTATGGCAGCACTGAACTGCCAAAGCTCTCTTTCCAGGGTCCCCATCTGTGAAGCAAATGGACAGAGGATAAAGGAACAGCCCGTAGCACTTTCAATCATTATTTTCATTGATTATGTCTAGGTTAAATAATGGGAAGTATACGTTTGCCTACACAAAATACAACTAATTGCTTTGCATTTTACTTAGCCCCTTAGAATATACCAGTTTACCCAAGCATCTCAACATTGCTAACCTCTGTAGAATGCAATAGGAAAAAGTGGCCTAAACAAACGAAATGTTGATCTGCCTTTTATTAATTTCATTTTTTATCTTCTTGTATACAGACGTTTGACAGCTGTGACATTCATGGGCAATGCATTTGAAAAAGAAGACATAAATATTCAGAGACATATTAGAATGCTGTTCAATGTAAGCACCTGTCTACTTAGTGTTGACAGAAAATCATTTACTTTGCTTTATGCATGTTCTCTCCAGAGACTACAGAGGTCCTATTTTATTTAAAGAGCTGGTCCCAACATCAGTACTAGCTCTTGAAAATGCAATATATACAGTTAATTATATTTATTAAGGAAACAACTTTGGTTTATATTTTCAATAATACTTAAACAATTTTTTCAACCTCTACGTTGGAATTTCCTTCCCTTGGGGAAATGAAGGAGGAAAGGGAAAAGAGAATGAGGAGTAGAAAAAGTATGACCTCATGATGTCTTTATTTATGACATCACAAAAGATGATACAGAAAGCACAATATAATGAAAATAATATATCTTAAAATATATGTAATCAAAAATGGATTACTGCCTAATCTTCTTTTCAATGGCCAATGCTCATATAAACAGTTCCACTAACTTTAAGAATTGACAGGTCATTTAAGTATAAAAAATGAGGGAAATAGGTCCTCAATGGCAGGCTATTTTAAAAAAAAATACTTAAAGCATTATGAAACGTGGATGTTTTTCTGCTTTCTGATAGTTTGCCAAAAGACCAGTGGAAACAAGAATCATCCAATGACTGGGACTGCTAGAGCTCTCAAACAACAACAACAACAAAAATCTGTCCTGAGTAAAATAAGCACACAAATGAAAAATTTGGAAGTCATGAATTTTAAGCCTGCGAGAATATGAATTCCACAGCATGTACTTCTCCAAGGAGGGAAGACGATTTTGCAGTATAGTTGTATTTATCATAACATAAGTCAGAAAGAGTAGGATGAGTGCAAGCCAAGTCTGTACAGCCTCAGTGTGTCACTTAATCTTGTGCTTTTCTTTTTCTTATGATGAGGTGGAGGCTCTGGTGTATTCATGTGAAAATGATGTTTAAATCTCAGTACCCAGAGTCACAGACCAGAATGATAACTGTATTGTGTGGAAAAATCAAAGGAAGGGAAGGTGAGAGGAGAGGAGAGGAGAGGAGAGGAGAGGAGAGGAGAGGAGAGGAGAGGAGAGGAGAGGAGAGGAGAGGAGAGGAGAGGAGAGGAGGAAAGGAAAGGAAAGGAAAGGAAAGGAAAGGAAAGGAAAGGAAAGAAAAGAAAAGAAAAGAAAAGAAAAGAAAAGAAAAGAAAAGAAAAGAAAAGAAAAGAAAAGAAAAGAAAAGAAAAGAAAAGAAAAGAAAAGAAAAGAAAAGAAAAGAAAAGAAAAGAAAAGAAAAGAAAAGAAAAGAAAAGAGAAAAGAAAAGGAGAAAAGAAAGAAAAAAGGGAAAAGCTCAGAATGCACACAGCCTAATTTCTGGCCTGAACATTTCACTCCATTTTATTTTACCTGACGTGAGTATGTAATGATGTTAACTCAGCCCTGATCACATAGCGTGGGTGAGTGGGGGAGGTTTGAGGAGATCATAAAATTCTTGAGAGAAGCCTCAGATGCCACAAAACCTGACAATGCTGCCACCTATAGACCAAAAGTGACAACATCAGCTCCGCAGAGGCAGTCAGAGGGGCACTCTGAACCATGGTTTAAAAGGAGCAGGAATGTATGAACAAATTAAGACTCCTGCACATGGTTAATTCACCTGGTGAACTGATGGAGCAGCTACTTTGGTTTATCTAGTTCAATGCTTTTATATAATTTAATTAGGATCATCACACAGCAACCTAACCTGTCTACAGAAATTATGAGCTGCAAGTCCAGACCCCATATGAATTCTTTTGCTCAATTAAAGCTAAGCAGTTTTTTACAGAAAGATTTTTTTTTTTCTTTAAAGTGCACACAAGGAGCAATGGAGCATGATATGCCTTTTTTTTCACATTAAGGTAATTATGTAAAGGCAGTAACATTGAAAATACTGGCTGAAATCAAAAATTTACACTGCGATTGCAGACATTTAAACCTGTCATTTTTAAGATATTGGCACAATTTTCCTGTGCTATGGGAGAAACATGGGTGATTAGACCTAATGCCTTCAGATATCTTTATGTCACTCTCCTAATATTAGCACTTACTACTAAAATACCATGAATAGTCTAGAAAATTAATTTCTAAGATCTGTTTGGAAATAGCCATCTGTATTTACACCTATAATTGGCCTTTTCATTGGTGTTTCCATTTATACAATATGTATTTTTCATATAATAAATCAATATTGCTATTTTATTGTCACTTCCGGCAAGTTCTCTCCCTTTTCAGTCTTACAGTCCTTACCAAGCAGCTAATTCACCCAGCTGGAGGAAAGTAGTCTCTTAACAGATTTACTTCTCAACTGTTAAATAAAATAAAATAATACAAAACAAAACAAAACATTCCTCACCTAATCTGCCAATGCTGTACTGTTACACAGCAAATGAAACAAAATGAATAGGGCACAGTGGAGGGCAAGCTGGTAGGTTGTTATCTATGTAGCCATGGAAGGGCTGATGATCACAGAAGGGTGAGCAAATCTTAGGTGCCACTCTCTACTCTTAAAAGCTATCTCTGTATTTTACATTACAATCACTGAATGAAATGCAGAAGCAGCACCCTGACAGGTTTCAAAGTAGTCACAAATGGTGTTGCCACCCAAGGTCCAGATAAAGGTAGAATTTCTGACAGCTTTTAAGTTAATGGCTATCTGTAGCTCCTTGGAGAACCTAAAGGTTCTTTTGGAGCACCCTTCCAAAGCAACTGACCTTCCTCGTGTTGTACCAGAACATTAAGGTAAATAAAGATACTATTTGCCATGTCCAGGTGAGGTCCTTAAAAATTAGCACCTGTGGAGAGGACAGGAGAAACAACATGAAAGGAAAGGAGGCTAGAGTCACTTCCCATGGCTATGGCAAACCACACCACCGACCACCTGTGCTTTGGGCCTCCACTTCCATGGAAGGATGGCCAGCATGCAGCTGGCCCCAGGGATCCAGTGTGAAGACAAGGCTCAAGACAGAAGTCTGAGAAGAAAACTTCAGTAGGCCGTGGATGGCGTAGAAGTGTCTGTGTTTTATGTTGGCTCCTCTGTGCATTTAGAAACAATTTGTCTGCTTTTCTTCAGACCTTCCTGTCTATATCATGTCCCCATTTCAGTGTTTTCTATCTACCTGTACATCTCAAGCACCAGTCTACAAAGTAGTCAGTTTTACAGTTTCCCACATTTTCCCACATTTTCCATCTTTCCCATCTGAGCACTAACAAACTAACTTTCTATAGCAGCATTAAATCTTCTGTACTTGGGAAAAACCCTAATTAAACTAAATTTTGTTCTCATTTATTTTCATACAACCCATGTACCAAAGGAAAGGTCCAGATATAGCTAACAATAAAATTGATGTTGGTAGACAATGTGGACTGGAGAATCAGTCCCACAAACTGAGTAAGAAGCACTTGAGAAAGCTAGAAGATCTTCTTTTGTATTTTCTTGAAAGTAATGTTGGAGTTATTTTTAAACATATCCATTAGTAGCTTCTTATTTATTATGCACATGCATGAATGTGCGAATAAGAGTTATCCTATTAAAATCAATAGGAGTATTCCAGTGATTAAAGTTTCATTTATGCTGAAATAGAGCCTTATATTCTACATACACTTCCATTCAATATGTGCATATTGTGAATATTAAATAATGTTAAATTACTCCCTTTTTCATAATAGAATCCACTTGGCAGTTACAATGTTCAAGCACTAAGCAGCACATATTACGATGGCAGCTCCCTATCATTCAGTAATTTTCTCCCTTTTAATATTCTTGAATTTCACCTCTCACAAGTAGGTGAAATGATCCTGTCTTTGAAAAGTAATTTGGCATATTCCTTAAGACTTTAAATCTAATCAATATGACTCTACTCTCTCATGTATCATTGTCTTTGAGTAACATGAGTTTCTTGAGACTTGCTACTTCTCAGTTCTCTTTTGGAGCATAGTGAGGATGAAGAAATTAGTTCAACCTAGATTACCCTTTGAGAACAATAAATGGGGCCATCACCTCCACCTTTGCCATCACCATGCAACCATCATGTTTGGTTGCATGGCAATGGAGTGGATAGCTGGAATGAGTCCAAGAGGACAAGGAGTCTTGCTTTTCACTTCCCATTAGACACTGGATGCTCTGCTATTCTTCTCGGGTTTAAAGAGTACTAAAGGTGAGACAAAGAGGGTATAAGGAGAGATCTTCACTGCATTCTTCTCAGGCACCAAGACAGCACTAAGGTCTTCTTAACTATTTTATGAAGTTGTGAGTCCACAGATTTAACAGAAGAATGCAAGAATTCCATGAATGGTGATAGAGCTAGTAGATTCTAAATACAACACGCCTTGCTTTCATTAAATTTCACTACCATGACTTAGGCAAAGAAAAGGAGCCCAATGGCAGCGTCTGCACACCCCTTTTAGGAAGTATGTGTTGGGGCAGACAGTGACCCCAGAGAGTCCAGGACACGTTCAGAGAGTCCAGGACAGGGTCAGACCTTGTGCCTTTTTGCTGGAGGTGGGAGGATCTGTGTGCTGTTTTCCAGGAGCATAGATATCTATGGATGTCCCATGGCTAATTAGAAATACCCTGTTCCTCAGGGTATGGCTAGAAACTTCTGCCTTCTGAAAGACAAAACACGAACATGAAATTATTGCACTCCTACCACCTGAGGGATAGTACACTATTTCTGTGACTCAAAAATATATCTTACCTGTAAACAATCTGGATTTGGAAAGAAACATGCATTACAAAAAGAAAAAAGATCAGGTATATCATCTATGATTCTATTAGCTGTGACTTTATCTGATGACTCACTGGAATGTCACAGTAAACAATAATCCAAAAAGAATAATAGATGCATAAACATTAAAGATAGGAAAGTCCATTTCGTAATGACCGTTTCTTTGAAGTGCATAATTATACTCTGCAGATATTAAGCAATCTATTACTTTGCCCTATCTTATTTTAAGTTTTTCTCCAAAACATCTTCCTTCATAGATTTTAGTCTAATAGATCTAAGGTAATTCAACTTAATTTACCAGATAATATAATAATTCTGTAATTATCATCTTTATCAGAAAAGATTATTTCATTGGACTCCAGAAATGTAAAAGTATATAGGACTTAGATTAGGTTAAAAATGCATATTAACTAAAATGAGAGACTCGTTATTAAAAGCTGAACGCTATAGTTAGGAAATACTGAAAATGTGAATTCTTGTATTTATGGCTCATTGTTTGTAGGATTAACAACTACTTTAAATACTAGTTCTATTTAGCTGTAACAAGTGCATTGATGTAAATACAATAGGACATTCCTAAGGGGAATTGCAATTTAGAAAAAAAAATTCTATATTTACTACAATAAATGTTATGCCAAGAAATTTTATAGCTACCAGAAACATAGGAAATACTACACCCAAAGCTAGAAAACTGTTCCAGTACAAAGCATGCCTAATATATAACCTCCCAAATACACAGTATATCCCTAGTAAAGTTGTAAATTATGGTTGCAAATGAGGCCACAAACAAAATTTTGCTCAAGGCATGAATCATAAATTCAAACAATAATCATCTCCTGCATGAGGCACTACTTTGTTTACTTCTTATACCCTGTTTCCTAAACATGAAGATGAAAGTAGGTCAAGTAAATTTAGCATCTTTTCACATGAAGTATGTTATGATAGCGGGTGGCACAGCCTAATTTACAATTACATGAGTTTACATGAATATTAAATATGTGTTTTCACTGTGCTGTGTCATTACACATATTGACATTTTACCTCACAATGACACAGAATCATAGAAAACACCCAAGATTTGGAGAAGGGAGGGAGCAGAAGGGGAGAGAAATATTTACCACAACTGCAGCCTGAATGAAATTTCGACATGTTAGGAAAGAGCTTCATATGATGTTGAACTATATTTTTAAAACTGATTCTTACTAATGGGGGGGGTGTGGGTGTGTATTGATGTTTATACAGTGAGTTGCAAGAGGAGAATAGGGAAACTTGGAGAAACCACTGGTTTCTTTTCTTTCTAAAATGTGTCAATTTTATTGTGACTGTTTACCAAGAAAGAGCATTTCTGAGAAAATTCCAAAATTTAACAACCATGGACTTTCTTAACATTGGATGGAAATGCAAAAGAAACTTTAAATCAGAGGCTGGAATCAGAAATTTTGTTGTTCATCATTTTACCATGAAGTTTTAAACATGATTCACCTGGGAAATTTCCTTGACATAAGGGATTAATTTTATTATAATGATTTTCTTTTATGGAAAGCAGAAGGATTTTGGTGTGGCCCCTTTTCTGACAAACTACTGTATATATAAGATTTTCAGTTAAACTTCCAAAACCTCTGAAATTGCATACATATAGTATGTAGGAACATTATTTATGGAACAGACAGGGTCAAAAAAGGTTTCTCATCAGTTGAGGATGAATATGTTGTTGAGAGATTAGTTTATCAAGACCAGAATATGGCTTGTTTTGCTAAATTAAACCTGCTTATTTATCCATCTTTGTTTAATGAAATAAGAGTAACTTCAAGCAAAATTAATTCTGTTTTCAAAGAAGCATGCATGTCTGCATGTATACATGGATGAATACACATACAAAATTGATAAAGTAGAACGGAAGAATGGGAGAAGGCCACATAGTAGTTGTGGTAGTAGTTCCTTCCACATAAAACAGTAATCATACCACATCAGTTGTAGAAAGTATTTAACAAAATGGTGGGTTCTAGTATGCATTCATATCATCACAAGTCTAGTAAAATTGAATAAAAAGTGGGTTTTCTCTTGAGCTACAGAGCTTAAAGCTTCAACTCAACAAGATACTTCGAAACTAACTCATGACCCAGGGACCAAGTCGTGTGTTTGAGGTAAGCATGTGGTTAAACACTTTGCTGAGGTACATTCTGCATGAGGTCAGAATTTGGCTTGTTATCTTACTTTTCAAGAGTTCAAAGATTACAAGATTACTTTAAACTGAGGCTTTGAATGCCGACTTTAAGAGTTATGAGGACAAGAGTTAAATTATCTGGTTATTTAGTCTAACATTATACATTGTCTGTTGTGACGTTAGAAATTACATTTGTACTGCATGGTGCAAAACAGGAACATGAAAAAAGTGATATCCACATGTAGAAAGAAATCTCTTATTTTTATAACTCAATATATAAAAATATAAAGATACAACATTTATTCCTGACCCTGACACAGTAATTAAAAGTCAAAAATAGTGAGGAATGGAAGAGCCATAATGTGAAAGAGTTTATCTTTTTAAAGAACTGAACAATCTTGGCTGTAATGAGATTTGAAATAACAAGAATACAAAACCAGGATCAAGATAGAAATTAAATATAAAGAAAATTATTTTGAAAAATATTGACCAGGAATAGATATTATGGGTACTGCTATCCATAGGTAGTAGAATAGAAGAAAGCATTTGACACAATCTGCTCAATTGCCAGCTGCAATTAAAACACAAAGACAATATCAGAATGAACAGTTTTAGGCTGTTCAGACTTCCATCCTCAAAAATTCTTTAGGCACATAACACTTTACTTACAAGAGGAGTCTATACTCAAACAAATACAAATTTGTTATTAACACCAGCAGGGAATAAATTCCCACTGGCAAACCAAACCAGAGTTGACTGAAAGTTGGTATATAATTATGAAGCTGTCCAAAGATGGAATTTGAACATAACTCTGAGAGCAAAAATTCTTGCTTTAACAAGAACATAGAACATGAATATGCTGTTAAGATGGAAGCAAAGAAAAACTGAGACAGAGACAACATAGTTCCAATTTTCAGCAGCATACAGATTGCAAAGTATGGCATAAAGGTAAGTTCAACTTCTTCAGCCAAATTAAGAATCTGTGTACATCAAATGTGTACGTTGAGTACCCAGGTACCATTGTAATGAAGTATTAACTTTCAACAACATAACTAGTGCACCATAATAACTAGTTTTCACTATTACTGCCAGACAGGAGTTTCAAAACTTCATTCATTCTCCTGAGAAAGAAAACTTTATTGTAATTGATATTTACTCTATGTTCAGTAGATGTGAGGGGGATCTTCATTATCTCAAATCCAAAGAAATCCTGTGGCAAATAAAAAGTGTAAGCAAGTCTATAAATGATAGCATGCCTACAACAGCTAGTCAATGAGGGTTTTAATGTTTACTTCAACAGAAAAGGTATTAGGGTTTTAAGTTCCCAGAATCTCCTTTTTGACCAGGCAGTGGCAATTTCCTGTACTAACACAGCCTGCCTGTTAAACTGTGCTAAATTCCTGGGGAAACTTGTCAGTGTTAAGAAGTAGCCCATTCTAATTAAGCTTCATTATGATTTATAGCAGTATTTGAATATGATACAGCTATTTATGTTCTTTGAGATTTGGAGTGAAATGTTTTCTCACAGCTGAGACCTTGTCTATAATTTCAGCCCAAAACATTTTTTTCCAATCCAGTTATAAAACGCTGAAAACAAGGAATTATAACAAAAAGTGTAACTTAAAAAAAGAAAAAAAGAAAAAAGACACAATTCTTTTCTGCTAGTTTGATCAGAATAATCACAAACTATGTGAAATGTAACCATATGTTTACTGTGTTTGCCACTGCAGATGCACCAACACAAATTAGAATCAAGGGAGTTTTGCTGTCTTTAAGATCTACCCAGAGACTATGGGCCAAAATTCGGAGCTGGACTCCAGATATATATTGTAATGAGTGGGAAGAATAAAGAAGCTCTGCTACCAAGTCAAATAATATTACATAGCTGTTTCATCTTGCTGGTGTCCAAGCAAACTGGGTTTTAGAAAGGAAAAGTTGCTGAAATCAGACATGTAGTATTCCATATTGTCTATGTTCATCAAGAGATTATATCATGGCCTCCTTCCTTTTCCATTTGCAATTGCTTTACATGCCTGTGGCAATTTCAACAATTACTTAGTAAAAAAAAATGTACCTTTAGAATGCTGTATTTTTACTTTTTGTTGCAATAAAGCAGCTGAAAACAAGGAGAAGCATCAAAACAAGTTGAGCAGCCACTGTTTTTTCAGACAACATGTTCTTTGCAAATCACAGTTTGAAACTCATAGATACTAGTGATTTTTAAAAATCATCGAAGAATACACACAACTTGTACAACACTAGACTGGCAGAAATAAATCATACTTTGTAAGTAGGACAATGAAATCACTAAACAGTGAATAAAGTCATTCTAAATAAGTTTACCAAAAGCTGCAGAAGTCCACATTGAAAAATGATAGGGCACAGTTATTCATCAGCTGCTCATTATCCCAAGTTATTTGCAATTGAGGACTGACTCTGAGGCTTTGGAATAAATCACAGTGTACAGTTAGTTCCCAACATATAGTTAGTTACATGGTACTCCCAGCACCACCTGTTTAGTACCTCGGTAGAATAAACCTCAGTAAAAATGCTTGTCTGTGTTAAGAAAGCCAAAAGTATTGTGAAATGTGTTGGCAATTTTAATGCTTCTGACACTTGCTCAGTAGTTACTGACCAAGATACATATTTCAGCCTCACCACCAAAAAGCTTTCAAGGGTGAACAACTTTCAGCCACAGTATAGAATTGTGGCTCTACATCCTTGAGAGCTTACATTTCACCTCTGCACAGACACTGAGCTTTCTACATGTTCTAGTTTCTTCTCCTTCCAAGATCTTTTCTAGCTTCACAAAAGTCCACATGGAGAATGCAGCACACTGAAGTGCCAAAGTTAGAAGGTAGAATAGCAAAGGTTCACATCTTCTTCTATGGAAAACTGTAGCAATGTTTTTACCCTCAGAAAACATTTGCCTCTCCTGGATGCCGCTGATTTTTTTAACAGTAGAAAGATGAACAAATCTCAAGTTTCTTGGCAGTATGTTGAAATGTATATGCACTCTTCCAGGCAGTCTCACTGTATTAAAGTGGATGTATTCATGCTAAGTACCTTGAGAGCTAAATTCCTTTTGAGCTTTTGCACGCAACAGAACACTCAAATCTACAGCAAAACCCGGCCCTGGTCAGTAACCCAGGAAGACAGATTGTTTGCTGCTAAAATCTGCGAATCTGGGCTAAACTGCTGCCAGTTATGGTGTAATGTCATCCTGGAAGAAGTGATGTGTTCCTTCAGTCATCTTGCAGATACTTAGGGAGCTTGATATCAGACCTAAGTAGGTTTGTGTACCAGAGGGATCCTTTCCCACTGGTAGAAATTCTCCTTTTCCCTCATTTAATCCACAAAAAGTAGGTAGGATCTAGTTCTGGTTCATTAAAAAACCAAACAACTTCAAGGTGACTTTTTCCTGGCAGCAGACTAACATCAGACATTTAGCAGCAGTCCCAAGAAACAGTGTCTGCAGTGTCAATTATAAAGAATGTTTCATTTGGTGTGTATGAAATACAACCAACAAATTCCACATGGCTTTTTCCAAACAGGTAAATACCTTCCTGTAGAATGAAATATGTAAGTACAGATTAGTACCTAACACTTCCATAACACATTCCACAACACATTCCATCAAAGGATCTCAGAACACTTGCAAACTCCTTTCATTAGAAATATATCTCTGGGCATGCATTCACCACAGGTGTACGCTGTTTTTATTTTAAGGGACATTTCCAGAAAGTTATTCCTGGCCAGGAAATTACAAAATGTGAATTTGAAAGTTCCATCAAATGCTATTCTCTGATGTCTTCCCCATATCCACTTTTTTTTGTAAAGACCAGGGTCCCCTCATGCATTTTGATGTAAAGGCCAGTGTCAAGATATCCCTTTGCAGAGCTACATGTGTGTAACTGGCAAGCAGAGGAAGAATTAACAAGCAAACGGAACATATCCCATCTTTGTTATTTCCAAGCAGAAGTTTTATTGCTTTCAAACCAGAAAAGCAGGTTGGAGTTTTTTATAAACATACTTAAACTCCTAGTACTTTCGGCATTTCTTATAATCAGAACACAGAACAACACTGCAGTTCTTTCCAGTCAAACAGAAGGGTCAGGTAGATAGTGATTCCCTATGCCAATGTTGTGACAGAGCCAACTAATATCTAAGCATTTTTAGGTGGGATTATCAGTGAAAGTTCATGCTGTTCTATGGTTATTAAATAGGTTTTTTTAATAAGGAATGTCCTCAAAATCAACATTTAAATCACTTATTAACATGTAAGAAGTTATCATTCATGACTAGTACTTGGCTCCTATCTAAGTGTGTTAAGAGTTTCCATGTCATGTTATTGAATAGCCAGCACAGCTTGATAAAGAGAAATAATGAAAAAATAAATGGAAAATAGAGAAGAAACGTAGATGACTTGAGCCATGACATATCTAAGGTTTTGTTAATTGTAAAAAACACGGAGGTACATTTTCAGAAGTGTGTAAGAGCTATGGGTCAAATCAAAGTAATTTCTGAATGAAGCATCTTTAGAAAATTTCTCGGGACAGCTGTTTGCTAATAAACTATTGAATTTACACATTTTGAAAATAAAAGAAACCAGTAGAGTCATCTAGTTCTTCGTCTTCCCTCCTTTAACCTGCTCAGCAAACTTTAAAAAAAAAAAGCTAAGTACTGCTACCTAAAGTAAAATGCAACATTTGTAAAGTCCCACTACTACCCTCACTTAAGTTTTGACCTTTGAACATTGCATTTACTTAAACAATAATGAGTGAAATTTTGTAACATACTGAGAATTAAAGAGGATTTTGTAACCCTAAATCTAAAGACAGGAAACTGACCTTTAAAATGGCCAAGTGATCAAGCCCTTGGCATGACTGTGCAGAGGAGCACAAGCAGGTTTTCCCACAACAAAAGCAGTTGTTTTACATCAAGACTTTTAAAGCTTGTCTTTAAATCTTTTTTACTCTTCCCTATTTTTATAGAAACCCCTACAAATTCAGAGAATCTGATTGCAATGAAAACTGAAAATTGTCTGAAAATCACATCTTTTAAATAACAGGTCAGTTTTTGTCACACAGGAGTCACCTTCATTACCTGTGTCACCAGCAATTTACACATCTTTCACACACCTGAAGCATAATATATCAGACTTTTATTTGTATGTTGTATCTTCTAATGCAAATCTGTCTTCAGTGTAAAACCAAGGCTTCTGTGCTGTAGGTGGAAGGAAGGGTGAAAAACACTCTACCAACAGATAACCATCTGGCAGATTCTCTTTCTCTCTCTGCTATCTCCATGTGATTTTTAGCACTTTACAAAATGTCATTAAGCAAACAGAGAAGACCACAAGCAAACCTCTAGTTTCACAAAATCATGTTTTATAAACTGTTGAGAAACACTGACATGTAATGAAACCCTTATTCCCTATATGCCTTCCTCTTTGTAAATTATTTGCTTCCCTCCCTTCATGTATAAATAAACAGAAATGTGTCTGTGTATTTGCTGGGTTTTTGGTGTTTTGGTTTTGTTGGTTTTTTCTTTTTTTTTCCTTTGGTCATCATAATCAAGGGCTATTACAGCAATAGATCTTATCTCTAGAATGGCAGTCCCCTTGCACCTTCAGTTCAGATTTTTGTTTATGCTTGGCTGCAATTGTGGCTGTTTCTGATAGTTTTAGGTCAGCCATGACAGACTATGGGTGACACCAAATAAACAAGCTGGGAATCTGGGACCAGGAAGGAATGATACTGGTGCTCAGAGTTTGATTTTCTCTGGTTAATCAACATGTTTATTCAGAATAACCCAGTGTGTAAAGTAACTGTTTGTCTGACTGCACATATTATGCTGTAAGGTTTTAAAAAAAAGGTTAAAACCCCCACACACACCTCACATAGGCAAGCAGAAAGAACAAATCACGCTGAATCTTGTTGTGGGTTATAGTAGGCTACAGAGATTTGTTTGTTTCTTTAATTTATATTCAACCACTTCTTCCTGCCTCCTCCCTTCCTTCTCTCAGTTAAATTCCATCACAGTAAGTTGATCTGAGCACAGTCTGGCATGGAGTAGATAGGATACTTCCTTACAGCCCGCTCAAGGGGGATAAAAAATGCAATGACCAATTTACTAACTATACTCATGGAAGAAGGGGTAGAATAAGATCCCATGAGAAGGGGTAATACATCCCACTCAAGTGAGTACCTGTTCCAGCTCTCTTGATTTTACTGTCAGTCTTGAAAAATGTTATGTATTTCTTAAAAGTCCTGTTTCTATAGTCATATCATTATGTCAGTGTCTAAACTCAGTTTTCATTTATTTATTTTGTTAACTGTATTGCTTGCCCCCATGGTCATGGAGTAGACCTTAAAATATGTGTACCCTAAGGCTGAAATGCCGAAGTAATAATAATAAAACCTTATTTTTATGCATTTATTTTTAAATTTCATGAATTCTAAGTTAGTCTTGTGATTAGGAAGAATATGAGAACAGACTCTTTTAAAGCTTGAGGTTGGTGATGCTGCCTACCTGGGAATGTTACAGAGCCACCAAGCACCTGAGTGCCTGGCTTTCAGATGTGTCTGAGCAGAATAATTGTATTATAAATTCTAATTTTCAGTACAGTGCTTTTACTGCATACCTGGAATAATAAAGATTCTTAAAAATGCATGTAAATTACAAAGATGATAAATTATTCTCATGTAAACTTCCACTTGTTTAAAATTTGGCCCTGAAAGTGAATAGCAGCTGACAGTCAACCACTGGCCTACTCAGGGGTAAGCAGGGTCTTAGTGCAGTTTCTAGTGCACAGACATTCCTTTCAGAAAACAAAACAAAATATCACAATGTCCATCTTCTTGCAAAAGCCCCACAAAGAAGTGAATGGTTAGAAAGCCTACTGTAACTTTACTTCTATAGAAGTGGACTTTCTGAAACTGGATTACTCATGTTATCTACTGGTTAATGAGAAGAAACTGTTGTGAACAGATCCTTCACTAGCATCTTGAAAGATGTCTGGGTCCCGTTTATAATTCAACTAATGTGGCTCACTAAACTACCAACTAAACTATTTCCTAAGCTCATCTTGGTCATAGCAATGCATCCTGATGCAACATCTAGTAGCTACCTAAACTAAAACATGGAAGTGTCTGGAAATACCAGTGTGATTTTCTTGAGCTATGCTATGCCTCCTGCCAAAGCCTATCCTGATCTCTTTGAAAACAAACTACCAGGTTATCAAAGTGTCCAAGTTTAACATTGCCTAGGGTTATTTTATTTTTAAATTGCTTCTAGATCCACCGAAATCATCTCAGCTAAATCTATGACAACCTAGGACTTTAGAATCAAACCTTCGCCAGCACAACTATGGTTTAATTAGCTGCGCATTTGCCTCCTGGCCAGATCCAATAAATATGCATGTATTGGCACAGCTGCATCTCAGCATGCATACTTAAATTAAAAATGTTTCCTTTGATGCTCTGGCAATCTTGGCATTCATTCACTTTGCCAGAAGCTGCATCAAATCACAAAATACTTGTCCAGTCATCATCACAATGTACAGTCATGAAAACATGCTACTAGATTAGCTCCTCATGTTACATGTGTAGTAACCTAAAATTCATCATGCTTGCTCTACAGTTACAGAGAAGGATGCTCCCATGCTCCTCATGACTGAAAGGTATTCCCATACGCCAGATAAGCTGAATTTGGTCAAAACAACATGTAAGTCTTCTATTGATATTAGTTGCACTACTCCATATCTAAAGTGCTATTTTCGTAAGTACAGCTGTATTTTTTATTTAAAAGTTGCAGAATGAATTTGTTTTGTTTTCTCCACCTGACATTAGTAGTTTTATGGAACAACGACCTCATTAGTCACTGATGATGAATTATTAGCTATTTTTACCAAAAGAAGGGAAATGTGAATGTTATACAGACTTTCTAAAGGACACACTGAAAGGCTGAGAAATAGTACACATTTTTTCTCACTATTGACCTCTCCAGTCTAGTCAGAGGAGCAGAGGAGGGAATACCTATAGACAGACAAGTATACTTGTCAAACCAATAGGAATTTCAAGCAACTTGAAATGCTTGAAAGAACAGAAGCCATGAAGGTAGGACCCATGTTTCTGTTTTACTGATAGTGATAGCCTGACCCACTAATTATTAACATCAAAGAAAAGACTGACTGACTTCAGTAAACAATGGATCAAATGGTGCTTTGTTATGTTCTTTTTTTAGACAGTATGTTGATAGATACTCATTCCCCATTAAAAAAAAATAGACAATCTTTTTGATAAGTATTCAGATTTACCTCCATAGTAGCTCCACAGCACTAGATGATTAAAGATATGGTTCTTAAAAATATAGATTTACAGAAGTGTCTCACCAGCTGAGATGCCTTGTTCCCAGGATAATCAGACTTTTCACCTCACATCTTAAGCCATATAAGGTCCTTTGAGGACATACCCTTTGTGTGAAATCCAGAATCATTGAAGTCTATGGCAAAATTAATGCTGACTTTACTAGACCAGAATGTCAAAGCATTGTCAGATTCCATGCACCAGACCATAAGATTTTAGTAAACATTAGCTTTTACTGAATCATCTGCAGCAATGTAGGCAAGAATGGAAAGAATAGTATCAGTTGAAATACAAATAGCACATATTTATTTTGGTATGGAAAGTATCTTAGATTAAGAACAGATATTTATTCATCTGTTTATGAAAATGAATATAGAGAAACATAATCAAAATAAGTGCTGCTATATTGAGAAATCAGAAGGGCCAGTACTGGCAACAGAAACCGTACTCTGCTTTAAAGCAGTGATAATTACCAGTTGATGATGTCCATTGGATCACTGAAAGAAGGCAAGCTTTATTGTGATAGTTTTCTATTGCACATTAAGAAATGGCCAGATGGTTCTGTGACAGCTTCTTTGCTTGCTTTGCTGGACTTCTGTATTAAGCAACACGTCTAGGAATCTCACAGTGTGTGTGGGTGGTGAGGGGTGAGCTCAGGAATATTAGGGAAAATGATCAGATCAGGTGTTGCACTGGAATTCAAAGCACTTTCTTTTCTTCTTACTGAGATTCCCTGGGAATTCAAAACATCTCTGCTATAAATGACTGATTATGCTTCAAGTGTACAGTGGAAATCCACCAGCTAAAAAATCCTCACAACATGTGCTATCAGAGAGCATGTAGAGTAACCAGATAAACAGTCATCCTTTCTATAGATGGTTCAGGTATCCTGTTACTCCTTCTGAAGTCTGCAAGGGTGGGTTGTTCTGTGGTTATTCTGTTGGAAAAGGAAGAATTGAATTCCTCCTTTCTTTCACCTCCATCTAGTGTGAGCTATTCAGGAAAGATCTTCCCAGGGCAAATATAGCTGATATTTCATTGCACCTTAAACCAGCCCCTTTTTCCCATCATGGCTTTCTTGAAATTAGGATTTGTGTTAATATTTTCAGAATCTGATTTTTCTTGTCAATTCTTTCATTTTATGGAATGCACAAGACTCTTCCACAAACATTTGCACATCAAAACACATACTTTTTCTAAACCAAATAGGGTTCAAATGGCTGAATCTGCAAATAAAAATACTTTATTTTTATACAAATATCAAATGTAGACAAATAAAATCACTACAGTGAGATTCATCATCATGTTCATTAGTAATTTTACTTGCAGATCGGGGAAAAAAAATCTTTATTGAAACCATTAGCTGCTTGGGCTTTTTGTTTTAATCAGAACACAAACAGAACAGAGAAATAAAATCTCTCGTTTCATAGCAGAATTCTCAACCTACCAAGAAACAATCCCAGAGCTCACACTCATTTTATGAAGTAATATCTACTAAGGTAAAACCAGAACAAAGAAACATTTACTGGTCACCACATTCATTAGAAATTATTATCAAGATTTTTTCAAATATATTTTAAAAAATTCTGCTGTACCACTGTCAGAATATAACCTCTATTAAGTCACCTGTTTTTTAAATCTTGGGTGTCAAAACAATGAATGGTTTGCTGTACTCTTAAACATCACCTCTTTGAAAGTTAAAAGTCCACTTGAGAGAAAATCTTTTCCACTAAGATAACTAGAGATTTAGAAATATCAAAGATGGAATTGTCAACACTGAATTTTCTCCTGAACATGAAAGGCTAGTCTGAAGAAGTAAATTATGCATTAATATAATGGCCAGAATATTATCTTCTGAGAAACACAGGTGGATTAGTGACTAAAGACTGAACTTGACTTTTCAGCATAGTTAGGCTTTAGAAGTACCAATGCACTCTTCCATGTAATAGAATGAGAGTATTTTGCAAGTTTTATATGTGCTGTGTATAACTGTAAACCTAGAACATATATTTTTTTAATGTTAAATGCTCCTATACAGCGTGGTGAAATACTGAATTATGCTGGTGGAAAAATAAACTATCAGTTCCAAGGGAAACACCAAGATTTCATGGTTTTTTTCTGCTCCAAATTTGAACAAAATTCCCCAATTTTAAAATTCTTATGGAAAATAAAATTCCAATTCAGGATCATTAAAAAATTTTGTTACAATAAAATTGTTTTTTCTCCTTAATACAAAAGCAGTGTAATACTAAATTCTCAACAATATTTTCTCTAATACACAGTAAACTTAAAATGGATGAAAATTATTAAATAAATTGTTTTAAATAAAATAGTAAAAGAGAAAAATGTTGGCTTCTTCCCAAGAAAACTTATGTGAAACAGGTATGTTCCCCTGAAATTACTTGAAATTAGTTGAACTGCATTTTGTGATGGAAAACTTCCACAGAATTTCTCAGCCACGACTACAACAGGTACTTTCTCTCAGCTATTCCTTCCATGTTTGGGTTGATTTTGCTTGGGTTTTTTTTTGTTCCTGAAGCTACAAAATAATAAAAGTAATCATGCATTCTTCAGGAATTCTCAGGAAAGTATTAAATTAAACTGACAGCACTGATACTGCTATTCATGTTGAAATAATTAGCAATTCCAGGGCTATTAATGGTGTATTGTATCACTATTTTAGACTGGGTAGGATGAAAGTAAAAACCTTTTGGTGACTTTTGCTCCTACTAAAATTTAATTAGCCTTACTTGCTGACCTCATGTTTTATGTAACAGTACAATCCAAAATGACCTCATAAATGGCCACTAATATAAAGGTAAAGTCTTCCTTTTTTTTAAAAACTAGCATACCATAAAAGATTTTTTTAAGTTTTTTTTAACTACTTTTGCAAAGTATTCTTATAATTGCTAACATTACACATTTCAGCATTACCTGTGGGACCAACTGACTTTGAATTTAATTGAAGCAAGAATGTGTACCTTTGACAAGGTCACTTTTTAAACTGTAGCATGGCAGCAGATTTTTTTATTTTTTCCTTTCTGAACTAGATTTAACCTGTAAAATCATTGATAAAGAATTACATCCTTGCCATCAAGTATTAGTAAAGATTAAAAGTGAAAATGCTACCATTAATGGACATAAAATTTATGGATTATGATGATCTGTACTAAATCTGGAAGGCTGTACCTCATTAGTGAAAAAATGTAACTGTAGCCAATGACCATCAGTTTTCAGAAACTACTTAACATGAAGTATTTAATTCTGCAAATTTAGACCCGCAGGGTCAAATTCACTCCTGATTTCACTGTAATCAGAATAGTTGAATGCATGCTGTTGGTTTACCTTCATAAAAGAAGCAGGGGAAACTAATCAGATTAAAAGCTCTAATGAAACAATTTGAATCTCAAAATAAAGATATGACATAGCATGTTTTGCCTTCATCTAATCACACTAAATAAGACAAATATAAGACCTAATAACTAGGCACTGAAACCAAAAGGTCTCAAGAAGGAAATGAGAAGCACATTTTTAACAATAAAGCATTTAGCTGTCCAAACATATTATCAAGGATGAAGTGAATTTTCATCACCTCAAACAGATATTACCAAACTCCATCTGACAAAAGCACAGCATCTGTGAGAAGTATCTTACAGTCTCAGATATTAGGAAAATAAAGCATTATACATTAATATAAATTACTCCTTCTAAAAGTTTGGTTTGGAATGGAATCTGGAACAACCTCTCCATCTGATACATAAATGGAAGCTCAAAGATGTTTTGAATTTTTTGCATTCATTTTTTTCACATCTCTCTCTCTTTATATTACTTCTTTTGTTCATTTTGGCATTAGAAAGGAAAAAGGACAAAGGACAAAGGAAAATAACCAGAAAAATAAATCAAATTGAAAAGTGCAGGGAGATATTCTGAATACAATTACTTTTCTGAAAATGTGGCATAAAATGACACATTTTTCAAGATGAGATTTTTAGCAGGATGTAAAATAGAATGATAATTCAGAATTCCAGTGAATGACAAACACAGAAACAAATTTGCCAGCTATTTTACTAGAAGAAACATCATGGAAATACTTTAACCCCCTGGGAAGGTATTTTCTTAAAGTCAAAGAAAAATTCTAATATTTTCCTTTCTGATGAGTTTATTTCACTTCATAAATGGAAACTGAAATGCAGTTTCTTAAAACATGCAACTAACACCTATTCTTTTGCTAATTCTTACATACAAAAATAAAAGAACAACAAGGCAAACAATACCATCAACAACAACAAAAGTCAGTCTTTAAACATATCTCAGTGGCATTTTTCATTCTTTCCAGGAGCACAAATCACATATGTTTCAGTATGGTTCCTCTTCCACATATTTAAATCAGAGGAAGCATGACTAATTTATTAACTTAAGGGAAAGAATTTTCTGTTGAAAGGTTGGAAAAGCAGACATCAGATATTTAAAACTTCCTTGGGCAAAATTTTTAACACTGGACCTTGTATTATGTTTAGCACATCTCGGCATGTTTCTGATGCACGCATACATTTGTCAACAGGTCAGGAACATTTTAAGGCAAACAAATCAGAGGACATAACTAGTTATTGAAATATATTGCAAACTGTTAAACAAATTCCAGCATGTGACTTTTGTATTCATGAATCTGAGTCATATTTTCATAGATAACACAACTGTATCTGATATTTTCTGTGCATTAATATATAGCTTGGGGCTAATGCCTACTAGTGTGTATATAAATGTGTGTTTTGTCCCAGACAAAACTTTGGTGTGCATTGATACTCCTCTTGAGTAGAATTTGGATGTCACTGTTTGCCTTATCTCTATGAGATGACTGTAATGACCAGAGTATATTCTGTGAAATATTGTCTACAGACATTTTTTTTTAGAATAAGTGTGGGGTTTTTATTTTTTACACAACTGCCCAAGGCATTTAAATATTTTTGAAAAGAAAAACAACATAACAAACCTAAATATTCCCACAGTGAGCCATACAAAAAAAGGAGTCCCAAACTTTCCAAAGTATCTTAATGAGGGTTAAAGGTCACTGCTAAATAAAACTGAGAAGCAGAAAGGACCAGGATCCTGTTTCCATTTTAATGTGCCTCATGTTTACGTTTTGCTGTCGGCAGGGGAAAGGCTGAAACAATTCCACTTACAAGGAGGTTACAAACAGGCTGAATATTGCAGCTGGCTGGAAGAAAAAGTTTGTGCTCCACAGGGCTAAGGTGAATACGAGTTCACACAGAACAGACACATGTTAAGCACAGGGCTTATAGCTGACATTTCTGTGCAAATCCTTTCCTAAAAATTACAATCCAGGCTGTGGCCTGAATTCCAATTCCTTTAAATTATGTTCCACAGACCCAAACCAATAACATTGACTTTTAATTTTAATTTCTTCACCACTATTAAAACTCAAATTTTATGGAAAAAGGTTCAATTCTAAAGATGTGTTGTGCCTGCAATTAGCATAACATTAAACAGAGGAAGATCTTAAATTCAAAGATCCCTGGAATAGGAAACAATTGCTAAGGCTACTTATCAAAGCAATATGGTGAACCTTAACCTTTGTTTAATCACTTCTGAATTCTGAGTCCTAAAAAAAGCCTGCTACTTTTCTGAATTTCACTTTAGTGGCCTGAAACCACTGTTATGATTCTAAGGAATTCTTTTCTTCTCAAAAATTTATATACTGCTCTGCTAAGCACATTCTGTTCCTACTCTCTATCCACACAAATACATGGGTAACTGAAAGAATGTGTTGCATACTAAATTGTGAAAGTCTGTCTTTAATCAACATGTTTACCTTAAAAACTATAAAACCCACCAAAATTTCTTGTGTGGAATATAGGATGCTTTGGGATACTAGTTCTCAGTAAAGAATAGTTCTGGGTTGACATATGGATAAATGAGTTTGAACTCAGCTTCTACAGTGATGGTCACCCTCAATAATGACGCTCCAGATATTTTGGTGAAACATGCAATGATAATTACATTATTTGACAGGACAGTCACATCCTTTTAAGACAAGAACAGCACAGAGTTTCCTAAACTGACTGATATACATCAACAATAGAAGAAATTTCAGTGATCACTTTTCCACGGCCAGAAGCTCTAAAATGGATTTCTAAGTGGAAGAGGTAAAATACAACACCACCCGACTGTAATTCTTATAGTTGTGACTCTGGAAAGCCCACATCCTGAAATGTTTCATAACTACTTTTCCATTAGTTCTAGTTAATGAACAAAAAAAAGACTCCTTGTGAAGGATAGTGTAAAACTGTTTATGCAAGCAGGTTATCATCTTCAAAGCTTACCAGATAAAACACCTTTGAATTTAGGAAATAATATTTTACTGGAGAGAGATCACTCTACCAACTATGAAAATTTAAACCTCAGTAGCAGTATTTTTGTCACCAATTGTGAATGCATTCATTCATATGAGAAAGATATTAATCAAGGGATACCCATGGCAAGTAGTTTATTTCTCATTACATTACTGAATCACATTAAGCAATCTGTGGAAACTTTGGAACAGTAGTTTGCAATCAAGACTTTCCTTTAATGTTTTTTTTTTTTTCCTGGTAGATTGCAAGTGAGACTACGTGAGTTGCACTGCACTTGGTGTTCTGAAGTCATCCTGAGAGAGGGATGGACACAAATACCTTGTCTGAGCATGTAAAAATAAATTACTTTATATATCACAGAGAAAAATTCCAGTGGTCCAGTGGTTAAATAAGAATAAGCCAGCAGGATCTTGATTCATACAGACAATATGTCTCAACAAGATGTAGAACTCAGGCACCACCACTATCAAAAGGTAATCCTGTTCTTGGTACCTTGTTTCTGTCTTGCCTAGCCTGAACTTAAGTTGGTGTGTTCTTCTCACTATTCTACCAATATTTTCCAGGATAGACAAGTGTCTACTTATAAACAGAATGGTCTTGAAGTGCTCTCCTAGGTAAAGCAACCTTCCAGTCTAGCAGATTGTCAGAGCCCAGAGCACACTAACATTTCCTAGAAGTTTAACATTGTGCACTCAAGGCCAGCTCTCTGAAAAGAGAGATCTGTCTGAGAAGCTCCAGTTAGCCTTGGAGATCTTTGAGAAAAAGCTGGTAGAAGCTGCAGCAGGAGTTCCTATGCCCTTTGGTTGGGAGATGGTTTTAAGCGGAGGTTGCCATGCTTGCCTCGTAACAGGGCTGCCTTGCAGCTATTGATCTGGACGCTGTTGGATCTGGATTCTGACCCTGACCCATGGGCTGACTTCCTGGCCTGACCTCGGACATGCCTCATTACAGTGGACTTGTCTGGAGATCTGGACTCCTGTCTGAGCCTGCTCACTATCACTGGGCCTGCCCTGTTTGCCTCACTCTGGTGCTGTTGGACAGGACCCTTGTCAGTGAGGCCACTGCCTCTGCTGGCCTTGTTATTATCATGCTGGGCTGCTGGCCACTCTCCTTTAGGGAGCAGCACCTTCCCTTGGCGCTCCCTAACACAGATGTCCTTAATCAGAAATACAGACCTATACTTAAATCAAGGAATAATGGCTTAAAAAAAGAAAAGAACAAATGTTAATCCAAGCCATGAATAGACTATTTGTGTATGATATTTTTAAGATGACAATCAGTCCTACCCAGTCATCTTTTCAAGATGCAATAAGAAGGATCAGCAGCCGCTGTGCTTAAATTTGATCAAAACTTAACACTTCCACTGAATATAATTTGTGAACAAAATGGCAGGTCAAAATGTCTCATTAGTAAATTTCTATATTTTTTTTAAATGCAGTAGTAAAGCTAGAGCTTATGGAAATTGTTTGCTGCAGTGTCCATCCGAGGAAGAGTAAATACTTCCAGGCGCCCTTAGGAAATTTTAAAGACAGAATGAGTAATTCAGTGATGCCCTATACCAAAGGAGGGTGAAACTCTTTCTTAGGAGGTGAAACATTTTTATAATCTGGCTAGGCTGCCTCAGCTCTATTCAGGCATTTGCACATAATCAATAGAGATGCCTCGCTGCAGGTCTTTAAGAAATTTCGGGCAACTCAGATTTAACAGATCATTCCGTTACCCTGAACTAATGGAAGAAATTAGAGATAAATAATTACGCTTCAAAATGTGGATTTGGCACTTGAAACTTATTAACTCAGATGCAAAATTATGTAGATAGGATATGCAAATGAGAAGTTTGAGTCATATTTACACCATAGAGTTATATCTGACCATGCATCTGTATTAGCTTTCGAGAGGACGCACTCCAGATTAGCTTTGCAGTTTGTTCAAATGTCAAGTCCAAGCTTAGTGCATTGTACACTGCTGGTATCTCTATGCTGTGTTTAGTATACCATCAAATACCATCCGGACAGGCTGCCTGCAGTATGCCAGTGACAGCTCTTGTGGAAGACAGAGAATAATGTAGACATATTCAGTGACACAGTTATTTAGTTGGTGTAAAACTGTCATAGCCATTGATTTCAACAAATCTGTGGCAATAAACCCAATCCAGGAACTTCCCAGTGTTGTTTTTGGTATCCTGTTTTGTGGTGCTCAGATGGAGAACCTTGAAGATAATTTCTTCATCAAGCGTGTCATTCTTTGTTCTACGCTTTTCACAGTTCTCAATGAAAAAGAGGAAAAAATACCCTTTGAACCAGGTTCTAAACTGCTGAAGAAATAGCTAACAATGGAAAGGACCATAGTCACCACAGGGAAAAAGCACTTCTGCTAGCACTCCTAAAAGTCCCTTTACCATGTACTCCTACTTACTTTGTAATGATTGCATGTTTTCCCTTCGGGCCCACTAAAGTATTTAATTGCAATTACACTCATTTACATAGCAGATGAGGCTAATTGCTGGTATTAGTTACCAAATGTATGCTTGTATTGTGAGGGTAAAAAAATGCCCTACAGAAAAGAAAACGACTATGCCTCTAATTAAGGAGCTATGAGTCAAAGTGAGCTTGTTCAGAGATGTAAATATAGAATCAAGGGCTTTCAGAGTTCTGCAGTGCATTTTATTATACCACTAGTTCCCATATTTCATAGATAACACTGGCAGACCTCATAGTACATACAATGAACTATTCTCATTTTCTCAGAAGCAGGGATGATGGGCACCACATAAAAGCTCAGACAGAGAGATCTAGATTTCTAAAATTTTTAATTAGAAATAAATGTGAATGTCATATTAGGAAGGCTCTTTGTGTATAATAGATACACTGAACTTATTATTTTAAGCAGCCCCATCACCTATTCTTTTGCACTAATTCCCAGGAAAAGTCTTTTTTTATGTTATTCAGAGCTCAAACTGATTTGTGTCAATGGACTTCATTTTGCATGCAATTATACATAAGGACTTTTAAGATAATATGCTACTAAAGTGAATGTGAGAAGCATCAGGTCAAGTGGAAACCCAGATGAATAACAATGCCAGGATTTGGCCCTGAATAACATTCCTAACATAAAAATTCTTATAAGGCTTGCATCTATACATCTATCTACATACAGAGAGAGAGGGCTAGTCCCGGATGGTGGAATGAAGGTTTGTTAATTTTAGTTAGCTTCAGGAGGTCACAGTGAGAACAGAAGTGTGCCCATCAGTATCCCTTGGACAGGGTTGAAAAGCTCCCCATAAACATTTAAAAATTAACACTTTATCAGACTGTGCCTTAAATTTTTCCTTTTCCTGGAAGTCTACCAAATCTTGACAGCAGTTAAGCTGTGGGTGTGCAGGAGCAGTACATACCATATTCACTATTATAATCTTTTAGGTAGTTTCCCATTAGTCTGCTATGTTTTGCCTGTGTTCAAAATTGAAATTCTTTTGGTTGGGGGTGGGTAGCAGGAAGCATCCTTTTCTTTCTGTTTATGCACTGCCTAAAAAGCTAGCAATTTGACTGGGCTCATGAAAAGGATTCCCACATGTTCTGGTAATACAGACCAATATAAAAATAAAAGAACAAGGTGTGTTAAATCAATGTGACTTCTTTCTAGCCTTTCTTGGATTTACATCTCAGTTTTCCCATCACTAAATCTAGTAGTCATCACTGGCTGGAGACCAGTTTACCAGGTGAATGAGGGCTGTGAACTTCAAGAGAGCCAGATAACAGAGCCACAACCATATAATTTTGTAACAACCCTGATCCACACCTCAGCTACAGAAAGCACAACACACTATGGTATTTATAAAAGCAACATTTCTTTAGATTTCTGCTAATATTAAAATAAATTCAAACTAATCTCTGAATTTGCCACTTTGTCACCCGTTTGATTACAAGTTGTTTCTCCTCTCACCAAAAAATAATTGCCACCCCATGCAAAAATTAATTCCAACCTTAAAACAGTAAGCTTGATTTTCTTCTGCCTTTCATCTCATATAATGTAAATCCTGTACAATATTTTACCGTTCTGATATAGAAAGCCTTTAAGTTACAAATGGATGATATAAATGAGAATCTATCCCTCTTGCTTTATTAGTTTTGCTACTCCTAGATGCTGCATTATGCTAGTATTAGATTCATCATGTTCGGTTACCTACACAGGTCATCTCATAAAATGAGACTGGCTGTGAGCCACATTATCAGACACTCCCTATTTTCTTTCTGAAAAGAAGATGAAAAAAGTTTTAAACCACCCAAAATACATTCCATGGATGCCAAGGCCTCTCCCTTCTGAGTGCCTATTCTCGTTAAATATATACCTTTGTAGGACTAATCCCAAATGGTTTGATGACAGGGGTCACGCAAGTGTCATTTTTCAAACTTGTGTGAAAATCCATTTCAAGCCATCTTCCCTTCTTATATTTCACCTCATTTCTGGAGCACTCATGCAGCATAATTACTTAGCTAGAGCACAAAATGTAAACAGGACATCCTCTCAGATAGGAGATTCCAACATGTTGAAAAGTATATGCCTTAGTTCTTACTCAGTTCTGGAAAGTATCCCAAGACTTCCACAAAAAGATACTGTTTCTGTTAATGTGGAACATAAACTTAGCCCTTAACATAAACCAAAACCAAACAACATCTGTCCTTACAGTTTGATTGTTTGTTCCATCCTAGTATAATTATTCTTGCATGACAGCAGCCCCTGCAGGCTATAGTCTTGCTTACTCTACTTTGCCCTGAAAGCATGCCCAGCATTAAGAGATGAAATCACTGCATCAGAACTGCTAGTGAACATTCATTTAGAAATGCTTAGTGTGACAGCATAGCCACATTTTTATAACTATCTGGGATTTTTTTTAACAGCATTTTGCCAATCCAAGTTGTCTGAGAAATATTTGTGTTTCCCAAAATCACAGGCCCCTGAACAAATCCCTGGAGCTTCCAAGGGGAAAAGTGATCAAGGTTGGAGAGAGATCAATTTTTCACTCCTCTGTTCCTTTACAGAAATAAGAAGGATTTCTTCTGATGTTCGGTCATTATTTTAAGGCTTATTTGCAGTTTTTCTACCTCGTGGCAATAAAATCTTAAATGGACAGACATGCTCTGGTCACTACCCCTGCAGATTGTGTGGGGACAATAGAAAGCCAAAATTGTCTTGTCCTGACAGAAGTCACATGTTTTCTGCCAATGATGTGTCCAAAAAGGGGTCAAAGCAAGTGAGCTCCCAAAACTGAAAAATTACTCCAGAAAGGAAGGTACATACTAGAGGAGTGTTGTATCTCCAATTCTAGTAACTTTTTCAATATTTTTCATAGATTTGGCACTAAAGCAATACGTACTTTAATCCCATTCCTTTACTGGTATACCCCTGGTTGAACATCTAACTTCCTCTGGTCTCTGGATCTGCAGAACTCGCCAAGGGCAGCAGGACTTTGTCATAGCTACAAGGCTGTCTCTTTCTCTTGAGAGGTATGTGTGGTCTGCTTGGAAGATTGTCAAGATCTAGCTGGGTGTGAAAACACCCTTTTTAAAACTTGGTGCTACAGGGATCACCATAATCTATCTAATCAGAAATGTCTAAGAAGAACAGATATAGATTGTGTCTTATCTGCACCCTCTCAGTGGCATAGTTCAAATCCTAACTGATGCACGCAAGCCTTGGGTAAAGTTCACACCTAAACACCTGACTGGGGATTGTTGTTGCTACCTGCTTTTCTGATCATGTAATTGCAAATATTTTCTGCTATAAACATTACTATGATACTAGTTGTAGCCCTTTACTACCTTTTTCTGTACTGTTCACACAGCAAGAAAAGAATGACACCCTTTGGTTTTGGGCTAAATAGGAAAGTTCATGGCTCATAACATCAGTCTAGTTTTCCCTTTATAAGTTTGTCTTTTTTGAGCACTATGTGATGGTGAAGTGGCTCTCTGAGTCAAGGTACTCCTCCCATTTTGTACAGTATTCTTATTCTGAATTGTCCATACTTTCTGTGGTCACAGAAGATGAGATTTATTATTTTCTTTTAGAGATCAGTTGCACAAACATTTCAGGTGTAAAGTTTAACAAAGCAAAATACAGTATTTTCAAAAAGAAAAGAGAATAGTTGTTTTAGGATCAGTAACCTGATCCTAAGGTTTGCTTAAGTTTAAGCAAGAAAAAAAGTTCACTGAAACCAGAGCCAGATTCCCACACAGTCTGTGTGCCTGAGAAATTGCTTTAGAGTAGGATGGAGCTTTTGTTAAGGGACAAAATTTTCTTCTTTCCTTATAAAAGTACACAATAGAAGACTTACCTCTAAAGACTTTTGGCTCCTAGGCAGATTCCTTACAGTCACACAGTTCCTTTAGCAGGAGAGGCGCTGTGAAGAGAACAGAAGCCACAGCTCACAGTGAACACAGACAATTGCCCCAGAAGTTTTTGCCAAAATTATAAGTTCATCACCTAGTCGCCACTTTTTTTCCAGCAGTGGCCAAAAACCTAGCAAGAAATGTTATTAATTCAATTCCAGGCCTTTTAAAAGCAGTGTTGATTGTATCTATATTTTTACCCTTGTAACGGAAAGAATGCTGTTATGAGAGAATGTTCCTCGGCTTTTTCTCTCCTCTATTTGTCTATGCTCAAAAGCAGATCTTGGGATTTACAGGGCAGATGACCCACAAGCTGTAAACTGTAGCTCATTGACTTCTATATGAGCTTTGGCTTTATCCATTTAACATTGCTATAGTTGCTCTGTGATGTGGAATGAACAGAAAAACAAAGAGCTAGAAGGTGAAAGACTTGGTACTGTCACCTTGAAGTTGGTTGGTGGCCTAAGTGTCATTGTGCTTTTTAATGAAGATTTCTTTTCCAATCTTTAAAACTTGTTGCCTCCCAGCTGCTGTGAGAATTAGCCAAGTTGAAACACTCTTCTACGTATGTTATTGGTAAGGCTACAACACCCCAAATAAGCTGGTGTTTTAAAAGTGTTATTTGGGAAAGAAAGAATAAAATAAAAGAGCAATTTGATTGATTGTTTGTTTAATCAAAGAGCCTAATTATTTTAAATTTCATGTTTTTAAGTTCTTTACGTATCTGTCAAGTCTTCATCAAGGGAATTATCCCTGTCACATCTCTACTATGTTTCTTCTATTATTTGCATTTATTGGTTCATCAAGAATTGGACGCACAGTAAACAGCACTAGTAACATCTGAGCATCTTCTAATTAGCAGGGGAACCATACTCTTTTTGGTTCTATGCCAAACATCCCAGAGCTGGAAGTGAAAGGAGCTTTCCTTGAGAAGGCCTTCAGCAGCAGAAACGCCTTACAACAAATAACCCTGAGAGACGAGAAAGTGCTAGCACAGTCCTCTAAAGAGCATAGCACTATGTGTAAAGGGATGTAGGCAGGGCGGCCAGGGGACACACTGATTCAGATGTCCTTCTTGCAACTTCCATTTGTAGAACTTCTATGGAACTCCCAGTGGTGATTAACCCTGCTTTTCTGCTGTACATCCCCTCAGGAGGACAGCTGCGGAAATGTCCGCTCCCCTCTGTTAAATGAATCACCCCTGGATAGAGTGGGCGTAGCTGTTTGTACATCCCTTATCATACTAAGGATGTGCTAATATCTTAACCTGCAAACCACAGGACCACCCAAGCCTCTAGCAGCTAAACTGAAATGATTCAGCTATGATTTATGTTGGGAGGTTTCCTCTGCAATATATTCACCTTTGAAGGAGATGAAGAAAACCCATAAATTTGCCTATTTAATCTAGAAATGGAAGAAGAGGATTAAGTATATTATAAAAAGCTCTCAAAAATGAGTGTGATAGCTCAAGGCATAGTCTCCTAGATGCCATACTTAGACGAAGACTGAGAAAGACACAGAATAATGCATAGCCACTTGACCTGAAAGGAAGATTAAAGACTCAAAAATGGGAAGTAGAGAAAAGGCCACATGTAGAGCCTGGGAATAAAAATCAGTCCTGGCAAGAAGGGTTTGTATGTCTAGACTGTTTCCCCTGGTGCAATCTTCCAGACAAGCAAATTTTATGGAGTCTAAATCCTCTTCCTCTTCAGCCAAAAATTATCTCTTTGGACATCAGCACTCAAGTCAGAGAAAAGCTTTATGCTTTGGCTGAACGTATCGACGTACTGTGAAAAATATCCTACCAAAAAAAGCTAAAATTATTTCCATTTTGCTTTCCCTTTAAATGTCCATGGGGGTTGCTGTTCACAACTAAGAGTATTTCAAAAAGCCAGAACAGAATCACAAACTGGTTTACAAGTTCTGAAAAGTTCTCATCATATGTAATGTTTCTATTTGAATCCAAGGATATAATAAATAAACTGTAACTGCTTGCCAGAAGCATACCAAACCTATAATTTAGGATATTACAGTAAAATATGTGCTCAGAAAGTAAAAAAGTATTTACATCACAGCTAACAACAACAGGTATTTCTCTAAGATCTGGCAGATTACCCAGTCAGCTAAAAGGAATACAATAAACTGGAGTAACCAATGTCTTCTGATAATTAGCAACAATACTAATTACATTGCTTCTTAATACTGGGTTTTTTACACCAATAGCTGAAAGATCTATTTGGTGTATATCATGTTATATTTGAAGGAAACCAGAAGGTCTCCTTCCTGTTAATGAAACAAATTTAGAAGTTAGAAGTCCAAAGAGTCATTCCATATTCCCATTGCTACAGAATATGTGAGAACTCTTAACTTGAATTACATGATTCTAAAGGGAAATAAAAATTCATAAGGATTTGATATGTACCAAGCAACATGACTTAGAATTTGCCAACTTATCACAAGACCAATGTTAAAAATACACTGGTCTAATGTATAGTGGGAGCAGGGTTTACAGAACTTTCAAGTACTCAGAGAGACAGTTAAACTCAATATGAGCTACAAGGGTTCAGCTCCCTGAAAATCAGTCACTGATAATATAAACCTCTGTTAGTCATGGATCAATAAGAGTTTATCAGGCATTCAACATAAACTTTCTTTCAGAAGATCAGAAATTTAAACAAACCCAGAACGTGTAGGACCCTTTTTTTCTCCTTCCAATGTAAACTTTTTTACCTACATTTTTAACCAAAATGCTCATAGAAAGCCAGAACTTGCCAGGTATCCAGCAAAAGCTGGATATTTCCAACAAAAGCAGAGAGCAGGTTCCAAAGTAGAAGACAGCTCTTGGACAAAGCTGTACTGAAAACATATTATCTTGATTAGACAAAGGGAAATCTCTTATGTTGGTAGCTCCCAAGAGATGTCCAGGATCAATAGGTCAGAGCACCTTCATACCCTCTTTAAGAATACACAGCTACAACAGCTTTTCCTCTTGGCTGCACCCATTTACCTGTATGTCTGAGTACTTGAAAGTTTTGTAAACACTGCTGCCACGACACATTGGGCTGCACCCAATCCACATTCAGTATGCATCAAGGTTTGTACTCACTATGTGAGTGGTTGATAAGGCAAAATAGTCAGCCATTTTACTGCCTGATTTATGTCTTTGGCCTCCACTGAAAAATTATTCACCTTTCCTCAACCCATTTAGAGCTGCCTGTGTACAGCAGGAGAGAAAGGCCCAAAGCATATGATGAAGAGCTTCCACAGATGGGCTCTGGCAGATCTTTTTGCATTGGTGTAAGGTTTTACCTACACCTGACTGCTCTATTCTTTGCTATAGCTTAAAGCCCCTATAGAAGAGTCAGCAAAAAGCAGTATGTATCCACAGCTCAGCCTGTGTTCATCTTAACTATTTTCTCTGGTGGCCATGCTAGGGCACGAACATGTATCTCCTTTTCTTAACATCTTCAGTCCCTAACCTTCTGCAGAAATAGAAGACAGGCAGCCAGGGCTGATGATATACAAATTATCCTAGAAAGAACGGCCAGAGCTTGTCTGACAAAGCCCCAAGATTAAGTTCAGCTTCTGTATAATAGGAGATACATTTGCTATCTTGGGATTACAGATATATCCTGCAGTGGCAAGGAGACAGACATCTGTGATCTAATAGTTGTTTTGCATGTCTTTTGCCACATTCATTGACTCAATAAAATAAATACAATTACTGAGAGGGAAAGAGAGGGACAGGAATAGAGAGAGAAGGAGAGAGAGAGATGGGGGAGAAAGGGAGGAAAAGAGAAAGAGAGGGAGTGGGCAGGAAAAGAGACATATATTGCATAAGTATATATAGTAATGCAGTATTATGTAATAGCTTCAATAACTTCCCTACCCAGGAGATCAGGAATGTTGTGATTGGTTTCCTAACCTGACAGTATTTTCCTTGAAAAGGGGGCAAAAGGCATTTTTTCTAAGTGGTCACAGGATTCTTAGGGGACATTGTTGTAAGTTATATGTATATCCATGCATCTATGTAAACTGTAATTTTCAAAACCATTCTGTTCCCCAGCCCATTGGCGGACGGAAGGAAGGAAAGAGATCAGTGGAGAGGAATGTTTAAATAGCTTCTTGTTTTTCACTCACAGGACAGATGGCGTGCAAACTAATGAAAAATAAAACCCCAACTGACATTGTATAGCAGCTGTGTAGAGTGTCAACTATAGGAAGAAATGTGGCCCACTGGATAGACTGTTTTACTAGAAATGAGGGAACTCAGGTTCTAAGCCTGGTTTCCTATTCCCAAAATGCCTATACTTTTGTAAAAGAAGTCTCTGCGCCTCAGTTTCTTCATCTGTAGAATAGGAACAATTAGATGTTTTACTTTATAAAGAAAATGACAGAGAGAAATGATGAGAACTTCATTTATGTGGTTCAAGCCCATTGAAAACACAAAACATTTTACTTAACTAATAAGTGGTCACATTGCTTATATGAAGAAAACTGGGCTCTCCCACTTCTCTAGAAATTTTTCTTTCAGTGATCAGAATTAGTATGTTGTGATACTGTTAATAAGCCTAAAATCTTACTCACAACTCAAAGCAAATTAGATTCATAAAGTTCAAGGTACAGCCCTGGAACAAGAAGAGTCCATGAGTTATTACTCATTTCCTGGGGAGAGCTTTACATTTTTTTCCAGAAGGCCAAGCTTTTCCTCTTTACATATTTTTGGTCTGCAAAAATTTCTTCTGTAATGTGGTTGACTTTCTTCTTTTTCAAGTGTTCTATGATTCTATGATTCTAAGTTGCTGTGCTGGTACTGATCTCTTCAGCCTACGTCATTATGTGCCAATATTTTCTGCTTTTAAGATGGTGGGAGGTTTTTGTTCGGTTTTTGGTTTTGGGGTTTTTTTTTCCTCCTTACTCAGACATTGTCTTGAAGCCCTGGGAAGACTTCCTATAATCACTATGATCACAACTTATTCTGGGAAGGCACAGTTGCCTTTCTACTTAAGATAAGTCAGAACACAACAAAATTGATGTGATTTATGTCAGTTTCCAGAGGATCAGGGCTAGCTGCAGGGGTTACCTTGATTTTGATCTGTTGCAATTTTTTCAAAACAGAGCAGGAAGAATCTTTCCCATAGCCACTACATTTTTTCCTATCAGGCCTTTATGAAAAAGCCACATTAAATTTTCAGAGTAGCAGTGAAGATAACATTGTGCCTCTCTCCAATGCTTTGAAGGCTATCAGCTTTGAAAGGAAGTGTGTGCAAGTTTAAAGTTGCAATGATTGTGTTCAACTACTGCCTCTTTGATATACCAGATCTTCTGTTTATCCACTAGATTTGTGAGGGTGGAGAGGAAACATGTCTGTGATATGATTCAAGATGGTAGATATAAAAAAGTAAGAGATTTCCCCCTGCATTCTCAAATTCTCCCTTTTCTCTAAAATACTCCAGGACTTATTCTCTCTGTGGGGATTTACACCTGAATGAAACACCTGTGCTATGGCATTCTCATAGATAGTACTGTGTATCTACTTTACTGAGTATAGCTTTTTCTATTTATTAATCTAAGGAAACAGTTAATTTCCCCTGTACATAGCAGTTAAGTATGATGAGGTTTAGGGAATTTCTATGCTGTGAAAGATTTGTGCTATAAATTAAATCCTTATTAACTAGCTTGCCTAGTATGTTTGTGGCACAAAGGGACATGATATCTTATTATGGTATTAATGATAAAACAGAACAACATAGATGTCTTTTTAATATTACCCTGTGAAATGATTCCATCACATATCATGTTATCAATATTTAAGACTGCCTAAGAATATAAATGATACTGGCCATATATGTAACTATAAAGTACATGTGACGTCAGATTAGTTAATATAAAATAACTGAAGAAAACTTGTTTATTGTTGCAGTAGTAGTGGAAGTGATGAAGTGGTGCAAATACAATGTTTATCATACTGTACACATTAAAAGTTATGATTGCGCAGGAACATTTCTCAGTTAAATGGTATGTGTCGGAGAAAACACTGCACCAAACAGCAAAGAAAGGAATACATTTTGTACCATCATCCTTTTCTTTTTTTTTTTTTTTTTTCTTCTTTTGAACTAGATCCCCAGTGTAGCCCAGAGGATACTTTATTTATGACCCTGCAGTTCAGGGCCTACAAACCAATTCATCATGTTCCTGCCTTGCCTCATCTGCTGTAAATGAATGACCCCTCCTGCAACTTTCTGAAGTCTGTTTGCCATTATGTAGATTAATGCAATAAATATGCATATGTGTGTACATGTGTGTGTGAAAAAATGCGTTTATGGAGTACATTGTGTTAAGTTCCACAGCCAGCTCCATCCAGAATCTGTAATTTAGCATTCAGTAAATACAAATGACTCTCCAATGCCACAAGGAAATGTTGTGTCTGTATTCTATTAAGAGTCATATCGATTTTTTACTTAAATGCTATAAAATAGGTATTAGCTTACACTGTCTTTTGCATGCAGTAATTCAAATCAGATTTATAGCTTCATGTTACAAACATATTCCCACCATTCACACATGATGAGTTTAGAAAGTCTGAAAAAAAATAGCAGACCTGGACTGCTTTGGGTCTCTTCTGTGATGATTTGCATTAGAAGCCAATTCTGTACAATTCCAAGTCTTTGTATTTTACAGTTCAATGTGTTTTGTCAATAGGTATGTGAAAAAAGACTAGAAGTTTTTGAAAAGGGTAAACAGAAGGACTGTGAACCAAGTTCTGTAAAAAATCATTTTCACAATTAAATTAATATTGAGGGACAGTTCAATCACTTGACTTGCAGGTTTAATCATATGATGTTTCCTGCAAGCACAGGAGAATTTTAACTAGCACAAATAACCTCTCTGGCCTGAGTGGAATGAGTTGAGTTTTTAAGTATTTAACGTGGGATTGAGTATTTCCAGGATCAGGCTCGTATTCTGAAGCTGTTTTATTTATTGGTTGGTGAGCAGTATGCTCATTTTTTCAACACAAACAATCAAATGGGGTAGATTCCTGCCAGTCTTCAATGACTTTACAGTTTTAGTTTAAAAAAACCACAAGCAACAACAACAGAAAGAGTCCCAAAGAGGCTGTTTCTTAAAAAATGTGCATTTTGAAGTCTTTCACATCCCCGCTTGGAACACAATCATTAAGGTTTGGTTCTGTAGTATTTTCCATACCCAGTTTAAGTCATTTGATGAATAAAAAGCTGGCAGAAACTAATGAAATTATAGAAAAGAATGGCACAACATGCTAACTACATTGAGGTAAAGAAGTGAAATAAGAACCCCTTAACAATTTCAGCTGCTTATGTCTGGTCCAGAAATTCAGTTCTTTGCTATCAGTTTTGATAAGCAGCCTTCCTCACCGATGAGGCTATAAGATGATAATGTCATTCAATAACTCTCACACCCTTTCCTGCTATTTGTCCAGTGCAGGAAACTAAGGGTTTTCTTGTCGTGTGGACACAGAGGAAATATCCAGCAACCAAATACTGACCCTTGCATGCAAACAGGTCCATATCCTCTTTCCGCTTGACAACTTCCTTCCTGCCTGCTAGGAACAAATCTACTCTTCATTTTTCCGGAGTTCTTTATACAGGGTACTCAGAAAGCCCTTGGGTAGGGACAAACATTTTATTAATGTAAACTTCATCTAACAGCTGGATACTTAGGGCAGCCAGCCCCAAATTTACAGTAGAGAATTGTTTGCTTCTTTTAACTATAGTGTTGCTGCAGCTGAGTCACTGAACACTCTGTGCCAGCGACTAATATAAAGAGTTTACGGAGTTGTCTGGACTTAGCTTAACGAAGACATATTTGCATTTCTGACATTTTGTGAAGGCTAAACTTAGGTAAGATGAATCTTATTGGGTCTTTCCACAGCATTTCTCTGCATTAACAAGAAAGTGGAAGCCTTTTCCTGGCCATGAAGAATGGAGGTTTTATCTCCTGTCTGACTTCTCTAAAGAGAGTCACTAAGTCATAAACTCTCTCCTGAATGATGTCACTGATCAGAGAACAGGCAACAAACCAGCAAACAAACAGCTGACAGTTGATAGCAGGGAACCAGTTTCATAGGGCTGTATCTTTTTTTCTGGGATCCACCTGATATTCATTCTTTGCATGAAATGTTGATTTCAGAATGTAAAAGGAAAGCCCAGGCCATGTTCTGTCTTATTCCCATTGTTCAATTACCTGGGAAGTGTCCTGTGGCACTACTCACACTTGTCATTCTGCGCTGCTGGAAGTACCTCAGAAGTCAGTAATTAAGTTCTCAAGAAATTCTCCCTCAGTCAGGTGATTAGCCCTTTGTGTGACTGTGACCAGGCTGCATTTCACTCTAAAGAGAGTTGGTTTACAGTTAGCTTCAGAATTGTTCATTATACCACAACACACTGTGTTGATATATCCCCATCAGAAAGCATGTCTTAATGGAATTTGTACATATGTGTGTGTGTTCCTCTCACCAGAAGATCATAGAATCATAGAATGGTTTGGGTTGGAAGGGGCCTTTAAAGGTGGGACTAACTTCTTACATATTGCCATTTACAACTTAAGAGTAATTAAGCAGAAGTCAGCAGTCACAAACTGCTGCATATAGTCAGAATTGGGTCCCTTCTGTATGAGAAGATAGACAGTGGAGTCCCTCAACATGCTGCGATGTTGCAACATACTGCAGGGCAGCTGTGAGCAATCTCTAGCACAAGTAATTTCTGCAGCGTGCTCTGATGTCTCTGAGAATATGTCCTCGTTTCATAAGAGTATAGGACCACCAGTTTGAAAGAAACCCAAATAATCACTGATAAATACCAGGGGAGCTGGGGGAGGGGAAGAGCAAAAGAGAGAGAAGGAGCAAAAGAGAGAGGGGAATTGCCAGATACAAAAGTGAAGGTCATTCATTCATATTGAAAGTTATCATTACTATATTACAAATGTGAATGGTATACAACATAGATGATTAAAACGATATCAATAAATATATTTTATGTGATGATAAACAATAGTTAGAAACATTTTATTTAGTTGGATTTGACAAGCATTTACAACGATTTTAATTACATCAGTTAGATTAATCATATTTCCTCTTCCATAAATATTTATGAATGGAAACTTCGTATAAAGTATCGTCTCCATTTTAAAGGATAGCAGCAAACTTTTATAAACATATCCATCTGGTACTCACTGTCAATGTTTCCTGCAGTTTAATCAAAATTTAGAAGACCTTACTCTGTATTGAATTATGACCAAATAATCAGATAAAAATACAGAAAAGTTATATATTGACATTCATGAATCAGTTACCCATAAGATGACCGACTGGTATTAGAAATGAAGTTGCCGAAGTATTATACTTCAATTCCTTGTATCAATGATTATTACTAAGTGTCAGTAGTCTCAGAAATTTCAAAGTGAAACAGATGAGCAGTCTTGCATATTGGAGGTACCCAAAGGAAGGATTATTTGCTTATCCTTTTACTTTTAAAAATATTACAGGTACCTGACAACTGGGTACTTCAGCTGGTTTCTGTTTAGCGTCTACATACCTACACCAAAGATCAGATGGGCTGTGTGTCAGCGAAATGTAAAAGCTGATTTTCTCCTAACGTGGCAAGCATTTGAATGTTTTGCCTTCCTTAACACTGCCCGACTTTTCACAGGAAGCGAGCGGGGTCGGTCAGGTCCCGGGGCACACCAGCAGGCCGCAGCGGGGCCTCTCCCCCGCGGCCCTGCCCTGGAGCCCAGCAGGGGCCCACTGGAGCTCGGGCCTGCACCCGCTCCCGGCCTGCCTTTGGCTCTGTCTCCTGGGTGGACTCCTCAGAGCCTCGCAGGGGTCCTGTCTCCCCTCTTGCTCCTGACTGGAGCCCCGGGTTGGACCCTGGACCTGGTTGATCCCCTCGGAGTGCTGGGGTCTGTAGACGGGCCCCGCTGCGTGCAGACCCCGCGGGACAGAGCCTGTGGGGGAGGACACAGCCCACCCCAGGGTCGCCCGTGGCTCCATGTCCCTTACTGCTCCCTGACAATGGCTTTCAAACTAGAGTGGGTCAGCTTGTAAGCAAATGGAGGCAGAGATGGAAAAACAATGTAATTTGGTGAATGAGACCATTCAGCAGAACTAGAGCATGGCAAAACTGAAAACCAGTACTTTTCACTGATATCTCTACAGCTAGGCTGGAGAAATCACTACCAGCAGAAACCTTTGGAGTAAAAAAGGAGACGACATTTGTACATACAATAAGAATATATATATATATATGTATAAAAATATACATGGCTGTTTATTTGTTACACAATAAAAAAAAAAGAAAAAAAACCCAGCCACATTTAAAGCAATTCTTCAGGGTTTAAAACAGCTTCTGTATGAGATCTTAAGTCCTCCAGCTGCATAAAGTTCTTCTTCTTTCATATGAAAGATAAAACACTGCAAATAGCTTCTCGGACTGAACAGGCTCCAAGTCTGAGCTGATTTAGCAATTACTGTGTCCAATGTTTTTCAGCAGATGCTTTCCTAACAAGAACATAATGAAGGCTAAATTGCTTTTTCAGTTATGGCTGAATAATTTGAAATAACCTCCCAGGTTAAAACACTACCCTTACATCAGGTTAACCTGCATTCCTTAGCGCAACAGCTATGGTGTCAAGTTCTGCGCCATGTACACTAGTATTACAAGTAAAGTAATTCTAATAATTCATGCTAGGTGTTGTTGAACCTGAGAAGTTGCACATTAGAATTTGCTTGGAGTTGCTTTCCAGGTTCAAATTTTCCTGAAGATAAAGGAAGTCCGTTTGCCCATGTTCCCCTGCTCTATGTAGAAGTTGTGAGGAAAAGCCTGTCTGCTTGATTCTGATGCCGGATGGAGGCAGTTAGCATTTTTTAGCATTGGATTATCTCATTCAGCCCTGTTCTTCTTTAAGTAACATGGCAAGTCTGGACTTGAAATCTTTAAAATACAAACCAAAAGAAATAATTTCTGAAGTGTCAAGTCCTTATTTCAAACATGCTTATATCTACAAAGAATTTCAGAATGAACACTGTGTATCAACATCATTTTCTCCAAGACACTGAGATGAATTCAAGTTTGCAAGCTATATTGACTACTCAGAGAAGACGTCATAACAGTTCCTCCTTTCTTCCTGTTTTTAATTATACCCTGAGTAACTCACAAGTTATTGTGTTTCCATATCCTTCTGAGTAATGAACTAGACAGAATTATGGCTGAAAAACAGACTAAAGGCACATCTACCCAGGTATCACAGAGAAAAGAACTCTTAATCACCATATTGCAAGTACCAGGGATGAAATCCTGACACTGTTGAACCCAGTGGAAACGTTTTCATCAATAAGGTTAGAATTTCTCCTGAGTTTTTTATGCATTACCACTTACGTGAATCTCACCAAAAGACAGGCTGGCCATATTTAAACTGTGGGGGTTTTTTGTAGTTATTCCTTTAAAATACTTGAACAAAAGACATGTGGCTGTGGAGTCTAACTTAAAAACTAGTTAACACTTTTTACACAAGTTGGATTGTCCTTCAAAACGCTCCTTTGATATTATTAAAAAAAGAGGCTCCAAAAAGCAACACTGCTCATACACCACTTAATAGCACTTCATTATTTTCTATATGTGTTTTCCATTTCCTGATCTTGCTTTTAGTGTTCTACAAGATGGTATTCTTACTGATGCAGCTGGTAACTTTGTGCCACTGCCAAACTACTGGCCACAGTCAGACCTGTTGAAATTAAAATTTTGAAATCAAAATTACTTTTTTGGTTAAAAGGAATCTAAACATGTTAATCTTTTTGCAGTTATATCTGTACAACTAAAGCTTCCTGTTTTCCTCCTGCTTGTGAAAGCCACAAAATGAAAACAATTTCAGAGGGAATTCAGACTGACATTTGTTAAAGTCTTTTTCAAAAAAGCAATAGCAACAAACAAACAAAAAAACCCACCTTCTTATCCAAATATGTGTAAAAGCCAAATTATTAAGTAATGAAATGTTTCTAATTTTTGTTGTGAGACAGTATATAAAGTGCAACTTAAGAAGAGAGACACACCTATTTAAAAATACTGTCCTGTCTCTGGGTCAAACTTGATATGAAGATACTTAATTATTGCCAAGGGCCTTTTTCTTTTTATGTCTAGGAGGGAAAAGCACATTGGCAATAAAACCTAATAGTTAGCATTTTTTGCTAGAACAGAAGAATAGTACCATTGATTGGCCTGTAGTTGCACCTACTCTTTCAGTTGCATATAATAACCTTCAATTCCTATTTAAATTGTTTTCACATTTAAACAGCTGGTGACTTTCACCACTGAGATGGTTGCATTTCAGCATTTAACTCTGGAGACTTCCAAGTAGAGGTTGCTGAAACCTCTACAGTTCCTCCAGGCTGTATATACATCTATTATTGCTCATCACTATCACTTTATCACTTATGTACAATAATAACAGTTAATATTTATGTTGGGGTTGTGCCTAGAGGAATCATTCAGATGAAGGCAACAGTAAAATAATATAGATAATAAGTGCATAGCTGTTACTCAAACAAAGTGCAACTCAAATAACATTCAGAAATCTGTTGTTTTCATGATAACTCTATGCACTTTGTGACAGTAAAAAACCAGAATTAACATGTATTTTGCTATTTATAAAGTAAAACATTACAGTGGATAGAACAGAGATGCAATTACCTCTTCTGTCAAGTTTAAAAGTATGCTCACAATTGTCAAAAGGCAACATACTTTGGGATTTTGTGGTGCTCAGGAGAAAATGTATGATTTTTTTTGCAGTAGTTTTATTTGTGCTCAAGGAAAAAAAACATAATCAAAGAATAAGCCTCAGTTCTTAATTTAGACTTAAAACTGCACCTACAACATCACTACATCTTAATGTTACATAAATACCATTTAATGGAAGAAGATAGCTAACAGAAGGATTCTTTTCTGTAGTCTATATTATGTTGTAATTCTAACAGTGTGTCCTGGTTTCGGCTGGGACAGAGTTAATTTTCTTTCTAGTAGTGCTATAGTGTTATATTTTGGTTTCAGTATGAGAAGAGTGTTGATAACACACTGATGTTTTCAGCTGTTACTAAGTAGTGTTTATACCAAGTCAAGGATTTTTCAGCTTCTCATGCCCAGGCAGCAAGAAGGCTGGAAGGGCACAAGAAGTTGGGAGGGGACACAGTCAGGGCAGCTGACCCCAACTGGCCAACGGAGTATTCCATACTATGTGACGTCATGCCCAGTATATAAACTGCGGGGAGGTGGCCTGGGGGGATCGCTGCTTGGGAACTTACTGGGCATTGGTCAGCGAGTGGTGAGCAATTGCACTGTGCATCACTTGTTCTGTATATTCCAATCCTTTTACTATTATTGTCATTTTATTAGCGTTATCATTATCATTATTAGTTTCTTCCTTTCTGTTCTATTAAACTGTTCTTATCTCAACCCACAAGTTTTACTTTTTTTTCCGATTCTCTCCCCCATCCCACTGGGTGGGAGGGGGAGTGAGTAAGCGGCTGCGTGGTGCTTAGTTACCTGCTGGGGTTAAACCACGACGCAGTGTTATTATGATATTTGAAAAAAAAATTGTAAATCATTAAGTCTTATACAAGGATGAATACATTTATAAGTGAAAATATAGCTAAAATAAATTTCTGCCTTGAAATAAAAAATAAAATTTCCTTTGCAATTTTGTGATTCAAAGCTTTTCTAGAACTGAAGATTGACAAGTCACAATTTCACTTTGTCTTTCTGATACTGTTATTGTTGTTGGTTTTAATACACTTTGCATTGGCATACGCCTGCAGTTAGAACAGTGCATTTACAGAAGTTTGCTGTCTTTGTATTTGATCCAGTCACAGTTGTCATCATAATTCTACCATTACCTACATCTTGTCTATACATTTTGAAAATCTAATTTCTTAATTCTGACTCATTATTTGTCTTAAACAATTTCTTCTTTGTGGCTTTCTTCACATCCATACTTGTCCCATGTATCAATAGAGAACATTGATGTTAAACATTTCACTTACTCTGCTACCTCACTGATTTTAATACATCTGCAGGCTGCCACGTTATGTTATATTAGGCTAAAAGCTTTCTTGTTTTCAAGGACTTTCTTGCTTCAACATCTCTCTCCTTTTATCCACTGCATATGCTCAAGACTGTTACTGTACTTCTGCAGTTCTTTCCCAAGGACTTGTTTTCCTTGACACACATTTAAGAAATTGGCCATATGATATAGACAGACTGATTAGAAGCTGGAAATAAACTATCTAAAGAAATCATTTCTTTAGCTAATAGCAGAAGAATCTTAAACTCAATCTTAAACCTCCTCCAAGCTCAGGAGCAATCCATCTCAACAAAGAGGAAGTCAGGCAAAACCACCAGGAGACCTGCATGGATGAACAAGGAGCTCCTGGACAAACTCAAACACAGAAAGGAAGCCTACAGAGGGTGGAAGCAAGGACAGGTAGCCTGGGACAAATACAGAGAAATCATCCGAGCAGCCAAGGATCGAGTTAGGAAAGCTAAAGCCCTGATAGAATTAAATCTGGCAAGGGACATCAAGGGCAACAAGAAAAGCTTCTACATGTAAGTCGGAGATAAAAGGAAGACTAGGGAAAATGTGGGCCCACTCTGGAAGGAAACTGGACACCTGGTCACCTGGGACATGGAGAAGGCTGAGGTACTCAACAACTTTTTTGCCTCAGTCTTCACCAGCAAGTGCTCCAGCCACACTGCTCAAGTCACAGAAGGCAAAGGCAGGGACTGGGAGAATGAATAATGGCCCACTGTAGGAGAAGATCAGGTTCAAGACCATCTAAGGAACTTGAAGATGCACAAGTCTGTGGGACCTGATGAGGTGCATCTGTGGGTCCTGAGGGAACTGGAAGATGAAGTGGTTAAGCCACTATCCATCATATTTCAGAAGCTGTGACAGTCCAGGGCAATTCCCACTGACTGGAAAAGGGGAAACATAACTGCCATTTGTAAAAAGGGAAAAAGGAAGACCCGGGGAAATACAGGCCAGTCAGCCTCACCTCTGTGCCTGGCAAGATGGAGCAGATCCTCCTGGAAACTCTGCTAGGGCATCTGGAAAATAAGGAGGTGATTCCTGACAGCCAACACAGCTTCACTCAGGGCAAATTGTGCCTGACAACTTTGGTGGCCTTCTACAACAGTGTTACAGCATTGACGGATAAGGGAAGAGCAATGGACGTCATCTACCTGGACTTGTGCAAAGCATTTGACACTGTCCCGCATGACATCCTTGTCTCTAAATTGGAGAGACATGGATTTCATGGATGGACCACTCGGTGGATAAGGAATTGGCTGGCTGGTCACAGTCAAAGAGTTGTGGTCAATGGCTGAATGTCCAAGTGGATGCCAGTGACAAGTGGCGTTCCTCAGGGGTTGGTATTGGGACTGTTTAACATCTTTGTTGGCGACAGAGACAGTGGGATTGAGTGTGCCCTCAGCAAGTTTGCTAATGACACCAAGCTGTGTGGTGTGGTCAACATGTTGGAGGGAAGGGATGCCACTCAGAGGGACCTTGACAGGCTTGAGAGGTGGGCCTGTGCAAACCTCATGAAGTTCAGCAAGGCCAAGTGCCGCATCCTGCACATGGGTTGGGGCAATCCCAAGCACAAATACAGGCTGGGCGGAGGATGGATTGAGAGCAGCCCTGAGAAGAAGGACTTGGGAGTGTTGGTTGGTGAGAAACTCAGCATGACCTGGCAATGTGCACTTGCAGCCCAGAAAGCCAACTGTATCCTGGGCTGCATCACAAGAAGCATGACCAGCAGGTCAAGAGAGGTGATTCTCCCCCTCTACCCTGCTTTCGTGAGACCCCACTTGGAGTACTGCATTCAGCTCTGTGGCCCCCAGTATAAGAAGGGCATGGATCTGTTGGAGCGAGCCCAGAGGAGGCCATGAAAATGGTCAGGGGGCTGGAGCACCTCCCCTGTGAGGACAGGCTGAGAGAGTTGGGGTTGTTCAGCCTGGAGAAGAGAAGGCTCCGGGGAGACCTTATAGCAGCCTTCCAGTACCTAAAGGGGGCCTAAAGAAAGCTGGAGAGGGACTTTTTACAAGGGCATGTAGTGATAGGACAAGGGGTAATGGCTTTAAACTGAAAGAGGGTAGATTTAGATGAGATGTAAGGAAGAAGTTCTTTACTGTGAGGGTGATGAGGCACTGGAACAGGTTGCCCAGAGAGGCTGCAGATGCCCCCTCCCTGGAAGTGTTCAAGGCCAGGTTGGATGGGGCTTTGAGCAACCTAGTCTAGTGGGAGGGGTCCCTGCCCATGGCAGGGGGGTTGGAACTAGATGATCTTTAAGGTTGCTTCCAACCCAAACCGTTTTATGATTCCATGATTCTATGAAAATTATTTCCCTTTTCCTCATCTTTGTTTGACAGTCATCTTCAGGTAAGTATCCTTCTTGGGTGTATAAAGTGATATTAACACAAACAACCAGATATGAGAAAAGTTAAGGTTTATAAATGTAATCAGAAGTACAGATCCATTAACAAAATACTAAGTATTTAGTGGTAAAGATAGTTATTTTTACACGTCTAGAAACTTCTTTTGCTCCATATTATTCAAGTGTTTCAGTGATCAAGCATGTCAGTGATGGGACTTCCCATTCCCCTCTCCTATTTTCTTGTTAAAAAATTTTTGAATTGTGAATTTCTGCATTTATTTGTTTTCTAATGATCTTGAACTGAAAGAAAATGAAGTTCTGAATTGCAGTGATAAAAAATTGATTTCTGGCACACATGCAAAATTGTTTATTTTTATGGATGACATAATTAGAATCAACACCCACAAACAATGAGAGTACATTTCAATACATTCTCCGTACTGCTTAGGTCATGAAGTCAATCATAAACATTAACAGAAACAAAACATTCCTTGGGTAAATCAGAGGAAGTACCACTGAAATAACATAAGCAGTAGAAGAAAGCTTGGAGTCTTTCCACACTAATGTCTGATTATGTGGAACAATGTCAAGAACTCAATAGACTACTTGTCCAACTAGTGCTTCTGGCCAATTTTCTTCTCTCAAAAATATTTAAATGTAACTGGAACAATTAATGTTTAAGAAAATTCAGCACTTTATAGGATCAAGTCCTTTATTCATTGTAGGGTTTAAAGAACTTTTAGACACTATTGGAGATAAGAGAAAATTCCATACAGTCATTATTAACAGAGTGTTATACAGTGACAGAACATATTGAACTGCCAGAAAAGAACAGCAGACCTATAGGGTTCATGAGGAATGCTACAGGGCTGAAGGCCTGCCATTGGTAGCTGTGCAGAAAATGGTACTGGCACCATATTGTTTCCTTCCAGCTGTGGAAGATGGAATCAAATATATGTACAGCCTGTCCGCCTTTTTGTTCAACCAGCATATTAATTGTGTCTCTTCAACAACTACTATCATCAGCTTTAAGGCATGACTTTCAACTGGTTGGTCTCTGTCGTGGTTTAACCCCAGCCAGCAACTAAGCACCACACAGCTGCTCACTCACTTCCCCCCCATCCAGTGGGATGGGGGAGAAAATCGGGAAAAGAAGTAAAACTCGTGGGTTGAGATAAGAATGGTTTAATAGAACAGAAAAGAAGAAACTAATAATGATAATGATAACACTAATAAAATGACAACAGTAGTAATAAAAGGATTGGAATGTACAAATGATGCACGGGGCAATTACTCACCACCCATTGATCGACACCCTGAGCGGCGATTCCCCCTGCCCCCACTTCCCAGTTCCTATACTAGATGGGACGCCACATGGTATGGAATACCCTGTTGGCTACTTTGGGTCAGCTGCCCTGGCTGTGTCCCCTCCCAACTTCTTGTGCCCCTCCAGCTTTCTCGCTGGCTGGGCATCAGAAGCTGAAAAATCCTTGACTGTAGTCTAAACACTACTGAGCAACAACTGAAAACATCAGTGTTATCAACATTCTTTGCATACTGAACTCAAAACATCGCACTGTACCAGCTACTAGGAAGACAGTTAACTCTATCCCAGCTGAAACCAGGACAGTCTCTTATCAGAATCAGTATTGCACAGAGATCACTGTTGTTTACTTGTAATTTCTGGTAGTGAGAAGAGATGGTTTGGGATCTCAAAGGATATGATTAAGGTTCACTTTTGGTGGCATGGACCACCTTTGTATGAACTATTATCAGATATGTAGAAGAGAAGTGGCAGAAGCCATGAAGGTGACAAAATCAATCATCCATCTATGCCGTTCCTGCTAATTTGATGGTATGAATACAATGGAACCTGATCAGTGTGAGAAGATCTGGACTTCCATCTGTCACTTCATTCCTGGCTGTTGCGACATCTTATTCACAAGAAGCATAAGCTCTGGAAGGAATCTTACCCACTAAATATATTCATTTTAATTTTTGATGAAAATGTCTCCAACTGCCTAAACAGCCTGATGCTAACCATTCATGACTGGCTACACTTCTATCTGTCAAGATAAGCAGGTGTAGCCTGCAGTGCCATTATAGAAACCCACAGAGATAAATCCTGTGTTCTTAAGCATGTAAGTGAACATGGCTAGTTGAAAAGTTTTTAGACTTAGGGTAGAATGCACCCTAAATAAAGCTACCTATGTCTGTTCAACCTTCACATCAGCACCTTTCTGAAGGGGTTTGTGAATCACTAGGAGGATCCTTCAGAAGAACCACACTTTCAGGCATGAGATTTATTACCCAGTAGGAGTCTTCTATATGCAAAGATTTCTTTCACCTACACTCACTCCCAAGGACATCTGGTGAAGGAATGACTATTTTAATCTGCTATAAGCATTTCAAAAACATCAAAGAGAAAATATGTGTCAATGGGAAACGGCTAAAGTAATGTCCCTGAAGCTTTTAGAAGGGTAATGTTTGACAGATACATGTCCCAGAAAAAGAAGTAATGTTTGGTTTGTGTCCTTTTGTGGATGACTTGCATCATCCAGAGGGATTTGAATGAACCTGGTCTCTTGCATTCAAAACATTTTAATTCATCCTTACCACACAGTGTTTAAGCAACTTACTCCTACAGTTTGTTTCTTTGACAATCCCTTTAATACATTATAGAATAAAAATTAATGTTTAGCTTAGTATGTCAGAGGTTTCCAGAAAAAGCTAGAAAAATCAATAGTGTAAAAGCACTAGGAATTTGCTTTAGAAAATGTATTTCTTTTGTTGTTCTTGGTAAAGAAAAAAATCAGTACGATTTGTTCTTCTGAGAGTCCTACAAGCATGATAAACACTTACTTTACGAGATGTCAAGTCACTTATCTTTCAGCATGATAGGAGGCACGGCTTATTTTTGCTAACTCTGTTAAACCTATGAATCTAAAATAACTGCTGCTGGAAACTGAACTACTGTGTTAACTTTTGTTTAGCTGCCAGTGAGGCAGCTGCTGCTCTTGCAGCCATCATGCAGTACCACTGTAAGGCAAGTGTAAGAGTTTCCAAGAGAGCCTGGAATGTTCATTTGGACCATGCAAGTTCAATCTTCAGAAATCAACTGCATAGACCATTTCTTCTGAGTCTTCTGAGAGTGCATAGATGCACAATGTTTCAAAAGGTGCTGAGAACTGAGTTCTTTGGAACTGATTTTTGTGTGGTCACTATTTACTCTTTCTCAATGAAAATCGTTACTCATTGACATACACATGGACAAATCTGTAATAACAGAGATTGACTTAAATGGACAGTGAAATAAATGATTGTCCTAAGTTAAAATACAGCATTCAGGATTTCAGTTTCTAGAATAAATAAATAATCTCCTTTATGTCTAAAACTATATGCAAATTCATGACCAATAAAATTCTTACATGTAAAGTGATCACAGAATGTTATTTCTAATTCATGTTTAAATGCAGTTAGTTTTTTTCAAGTAAACATTTCATAAGAACCTTTCATGCATACACCACAGTACATGTCATAGCTGGACTAACATAATGGAGTGTTATGAGCTATTAAATTAATGAGTCATGTACTGAGGAAAATGTACATCAAAAGCTAACATACTTTCTGATGTGCAAGCATGCATTAGTGTGTTACTTTAGCTGCTCTGGCACATGGAAAGACAAAATCTGCACCAACAATCTTTAGTTGTTACAAACATACCTGTCTCTGGCCATGGAAGTATTGACACCTACATCACTAGAATTTCTGGTTCAGGCTCAAAGTTGATATAAATGATGAAGAAATTTAACCACTGGGGAGTCAGTCTAAAAGGTTGAATGACAAAATAAGTTATTCTAGCTTTCATGCTTAAATGAGAAGAGGGATGGAGTTGTGAAAGGAGAAGAAACTAACAGGAAGAGTATTAAAATAAGTAAAGTTGAGGACTCTAAATTATTATATGACTTGCTCTTTATTTTACTAAGCACATATCCTTCTTGTTCCATGACATCCAAACTGTGTTAGTTATCATTCACTTCCATTGATTTATTGATAAGCTAATTACAGCATCGCTTTCATTTTCCCTGTATATGGCCAGAGATGCATAACCTTCCTTGTAATATACAGAACTGGTATACAGAACCGATCCTCAAACGTATTTCTTGAAAGAGTGACAACAGTCTTGATTCTTACTGGTAAGTTTATTTTCACTAAGGTCATACGATAACTAGAGCCAAGTATGTGCAGGTTTGGGATCATCCATAATAGTATGTTCACATCCAAGCTGATTTGAAATAATCAATGAATGGATAAATAGAAGTTGGATGAATGAAGAACAACACATACACAAAGTGTATATATTCTGACCTTACAGAACTGAAAATTTCTAGGAATTGTTGTGATCTGCCTCATACACAGTGCACTTTAAACATTTTTACCTCTGCATTTCTCAATGCTATATTTGCCTACTGCTAATATATGCAATGGCAGACTTGTATAGTGCAAAGCCCAAAAAAAGATACAAATACTGAAAAGTCTGTAATCCATCTAATCACAGCTCAGTTGTTCATCTGTAAGGCATCGCTGTTGAGCAGGGTGATGAAGGAAGGATTCATGTGTTAAGACAAGTTATTGGGAACCTGAAGATCTGGCTTCTTTTCCTATTTCTTCAAAAGATTTCTTGCTCAATCTTCAGCATATCATATTGGGTTTGACTCAAAGCCAAAGATAATGACAATCTATTTCTTGGTGCTAGAAGTTCTGTGTAATGGAAATGGGTAATGGTGATGAAATTGTACCAAGGAGCTGTTATGCATTTGTTGTGATGTGCTTTGATACTCCCAGATGTCAGAAAGTATAGAAATGTAATGTATTTGTTACTGGTGTTTTGTTTCCCATTTTATCATCTGTTAATGGACATAATGTGTTTTAAGAAAGGCTTTGAAGGATTATGGTGAGAATATTTGTAGGAAAAAAAAATGCTAGCTCTCCTCATATTTCTGATACCTGAAACGTTTCTTAGACACACAAGAGTATTTATCATTCCAATATTTTAATATTATGAAAGAGGTCTGATAATGAAAAAATACAGATACTTTCTCTCATTTTCAATTTTTGGTAGAAATACTGTGGTGTGACATACTGCATAAATACCTAATATCAAATAGATGTTTGAAACATCAATTATATGGTAGCATTCTTTCTCTATCTTTCTACATGCATAGGAAACAACATGATGATTATTCATATATTACTCTAAAATATTCCAAACTCTTTTCAAATCTGTAGAGCAGGAAAAGCAGACCCCTCTATTTCTATGATGCTGCATCAAAGAAGTCCAAAAAGATTTGATGGAGAAAAAATTTATAAATAGAAATACTATCATCACCCCTCTCATAAGGTCTCATACACAGTTGCATTTGTAAAACAAAAGAAAGGAAAGAAAACTGTAGAAAAAGGATGAATTCATAACTCTAAAAATTTAAAAATACATTTGCAAAACAAATAATGAAACATATTTCAGTTAAGATGAAGTATGTCATCAAAGCCAAATTCTCTCATGAAAAATTACCTTAAAGCAAAGATGCATTTTTTGGTAGGAAAACTGGCTGAAGAAACTGTTCACGTACACTTAATAAGGTATGGCAACTTCAGAAGACCTTTACTGTTACTGCAGTTAGTAGAGATACTTGCTTTAATGAGAACAATCAACATTAGACCAGGATTAAATGCTTCAAAAGTCCCATTCTTATTATCTGTCTCCCTTCTTACTTATAAATATTGTTTTGGAGAATCTAGTTTTCCATCCAAATAAATTAGGCTGAGGTAATTACATTTTCCGAGTCTTCTGTGAGAAATCAACCAAAAATACTCTTAAATATATGAAAGGAATATTGTGAAAGGTATGCATGGCTACTGGTGACTTGCTGCATAAAACTGTCTTGCACATGGGTTCTCCATGTATATAACTGCAGCATGAAAGAAGACATTATGAGAAACCTTCTGACAAATTGATTAATAATCTTGAGCTGCTGAAGTTCAGCTGAGTGAGCAATTAAACATTCCAAACAGCAATGAACCTTCAGAGATAATTTATGATAATTTTATGCACAAGAGCTCAGTGGCTTTTTAATTTGATAGAATGTTAGTAGCATAGATTTCTAACAAGGGAGTTTCAGTGCTCCATACATCACTGAGATTACTTAAACATTTCAAATGTGGTTGATGAATGAAGTTTCCTGAGATGTGAGGAGATACAGGTGTCAGAAGGTTGAGATTATTCATCATATCAATTATTGAAAGTGGATGCATTGACATCATACTCCCAGCTCATATTTTATAGCCATTATAGACAGAACAGAAATAACAGACTTAGTGGACTGCAGATATTCAACTTCTTCCCTCTTTTATTCCAGCATCGTTCTGTCACCACACAATGTTAGCACTTCCAGGTGTTTCTTTGAAAGTCATTTATAATATATAGCAGGAGAGCAAGACCCTTTGGATATCATCAGCTAATAGCTGGCAAACATCCCATGCAGATCAAGAGAGAAAAGGGAGGTTAGATAAAATAACATGAGTCTAAACTCAGTTTGCCAGAAATGCAAATACTGCGTCATTTTTGTTGAGGGAGAGCAGGTACTCCTACTTTCTTCCACTTAATTTGGGGTGGGGGAGTGGGAGGGTGTTGCTTTCAAAAAACTGCATAGGGTAGTACATTCAAACAAGTCAAATATTTTTAATTTCTAGAATATTTCCCCTTCATTCTTTTATTTCTTGTTTTGGCAAGTAAAATGTAATGTTTTAATCTTGGATTTCTGTCATACTCATGACTGTTTGAAATACACTAAGCTAAAGTAAATAATGTAAAGGGGCCTTCTTTATTATATGACCAAAGATAAAGTCTCTGCTTTGAGTAGAACACTGAAGCATTCAGATACCACATTCAAGAGAACAGCCAGTTGGTGAAATTTGATTTGTTTTTAACACTACTATAATGATCCTGACAATAAATCATTATTTCACATATCCAAACAGTTATACTTTCATGCATGCTAAGAATAGAATGCTGGAAAATGGAAGCCAAAGCTGCAAAAAAAAAATGTTGCTAGAAGCAGGACAGCAGCCTGTTACTTAAAGTCCTTCAAGTGAGAGAGCACTCCATTTGTGTAAAGCACTCTTAGTCAAAATACTCCTCAAACCTCAGGAACTAGACAGACAGCTTGGAGAGTGATAGGTGGGAGAGTGGGAGTGTTTGCACAGACCTTGTGGCTTCAAATCCTACTACAGACTAGAACTATTAGTCTTAGGTTAATGAAAAGAGTTGTCTGACCTTTTGTGTGTCTTCAACATTATTGTTTCAAGGGCTGACTCCTGCACAGCTCCAAATGCAGTATTGACACGTATCGACAAAAGTCTCCCACCCTTGAAGAACAGAGTCAACCTTAGCAGAAGAATCACAGAAATTGATAAAGAAGCTCCATAAACGTGATGAAAAACTTCTGGAACTCCCGCTAGACATTACTGAACAAATGCAACAGAGTTGGCAAGCAGCTTCCATGCCCGCCTAAAGACAAATAGGTCTGAACTTGTGGCATTGAGGTTCTCTTCCTTGAAAAGCTTACTTCAGCTGAGTCAAGAGTTAGTTTCACTCCCATCTAAATAAAGAGAATCTTTTTCCCAAAAGGATATCAAAATACTGTCATGGAGGAAAATGCCCTGGAGAGGAAAAGAAAGAACTCCAAATTGTGTGAGCAAAAATAAATTGTTAAAAAACACCACAACTTAGAAAACTCAACCCAATTAAAAGGTTAAAAAAGTGGATGTTTCACCTAGAGGATGGATTGAAACAGTCCACAAACACAAAAAGCTAGTATAAATAGAATAATATTATTGTAACTTCCAGTACGTTGCTGCAAAATGAAATATTAAAGAGCAAACAAAGATGTTCTAACTATGATGTGAACTTACTCATGGGACAAGGTATCTGGAAGCAAGTTGTTGAGAAATTTCCATTATTAGAGTCTTTTACCAAAAAGTTACTCAAACAGCTTTCATAAATGGTAAGAAAATCTTCAAGCCTCTCAGAACTGGGTATTGATCTAGGTAACTTTTCATGGTCTGTGTCTCTGTGCCTCAATTTAATGGCACATAATACATAGTTAAAGCTGAGAACAGGAAGTAAGTATTACATAATTTCAAATGAGATACCGAAAGGCTAACCCACTTACTTCTTATGCACTGTTAATCATTCTGGTGGCTTGCGCAATCTTGTAACCTCAGCTCTTCTGGATTATTAAAACAGCACTTGCCTAACTCCCTGGGAACTTCCTCAGAAAATGGCCAGACTGATAGGTAGGAAGGAAGCAAAAACTAAGGTGCCCTAAATGTCCTCCTTTGTAGGAATCTCTGGTTCTCCTAACCCTTTCTTCTGAAATAGTCTCTGATTATTTTTTTTTTCTTTACTCAAAAGGGCCAAATTTGGTAAGAAGACTGGACACTGATGTAAAATACTCCCATCTACAGTCATATACCACAGGTATAGTTCATGTCCTTCTCAGTCCCATGCTCACAAATCTCCATGACAATGCCTCCTGGAATGCAAAACAGCCAAAGTAGCGTTAACTCCAGAATCTATAGTGGGTTTGCACTTCTCATTTTAAAGCACTCAAATAATAGCACCTGGAAGAAAAAAATTACTCACCTGACAGCCTGCTGCCACAGGCACATTAGGACAACATTTTCAGTCAAGTTCCACCAGTTCAGTTCGTTAGTCTTGATGAAATTTCTCTCAGTTACCCAGAAAAAGCTTCAAAACTGGTCTGTCATCAAAACGTTAGCAAAGAATGGGTATCTCTAGGACTTTCTCTGTGTGAAATTAAGGGAGACTATTTTTTTTCCTTCCCTTTTTTTGAGCTAAAACAATGTATATGGAGAAAGAGCACTTAAAATCTTTTTTCTTCAAAATTAATTAAAGTTATTAAGAAAATGATAGGAAAAGTGCAATTGTCATCTGAAAATGTGTCCTGAAAAATTTGGAGAATAGATTAAATCTCTACTATAGAAATGTTAATCCTGCTTTCAGTGTAAATGTCAATGCAGCCTTACTTACAGAGACTCTTCTGATGCTTCCATAATCATAGAATCACAGAATGGTTTGGGTTGGAAGGGACCTTAAAGATGATCTAGTTCCAACACCCTGCCATGGGCAGGGACACCTTCCACTAGACCAGGTTGCTCAAAGCCCCATCCAACCTGGCCTGGAACACTTCCAGGGTCGGGTGCAATCAATGTTCAAAAGTACAATTATTTGTTTGTATTCTTGGAGAGAGAGATACAAAACAGTTCTGAAGTCCTACTTTACTAATATATGGTAATGAAAATGATATATTAATAATGAAGTCAACTGTACTATAGATATGAAAAGCAGTGCATACCTAAAACTTGTAACTATAATACTCTTTTGATAGTAATATTATAGGTCAATTTTGGAAGCTACATTTGTTATTTTTCAGGCAAAGATGGCAACAACTCAAAGTCATAGAAACATTGGGCAAACTCCAGGAGCCCTTTCTTAGGCAAGATGTCTATTTAAATACAAGATTTAACCTATCTTTTAGTAGGATAAAAAGGGATCACCTGGATGAATGGAGTATCTTAAACTTCCTGCAAAATAGGATAGTCTTCTTGTTTGCACTATTTACTGTTTTGATTTCCCATTCATTGCTGAGGCTGCAATGAGCATCAGTTATTTCATGGTGGCTCAGCTCCAACATAAATCATTTAATCTTCCCCTCTTCATTGATTTATATTAGCATTTATAGATGGCACTCATTGTCTTTATAGAGCCTGGGATCTCACAGTAATTAAGTTCAAATTTAAAATAAACAATGAAATCCAATATGGGTTGTTGAAATGTCCTGCAAGGTTTCTTGCCTAATGCCTACATTCAGTTCAGACCTCATCCCATTGCCATTCTAAAAATTCTAACTAGACAAACTAAATGAAACCAGACAAATAATCCGAGCAAAAAAAGAACAGCAGGGAAGGCATGTAGTCAGTCTTGAAATGACTATGCAATGGGTTTGTCAAAATTATAGTGTCAATATTGTATCAGATGTTATTCTTTTTTTTTTGTGGTGGTATTGTATGTAAGCCTATGTAGCTCAGCAGTATCTTTCTCCTGAAAATATTTTGATCATAACTGGAGAACATTATATTATATTGTCTTCTCTCCAAGCCCTCCAATGCTCTTGGCTGCACGGTAAGTTATTCTTTTCTTTTGCTCTCAGGAGACAAATTTATACCTTCCTTACAGTACATTCATGTAATTCTCAATTAATTCTGTTGATTTAAGACCACAGCTATCTGTAATGGTAAATGGTAAGCATTGTGTACAGTAGCTAATTATGGACTGCTATGAGAAAACTTTTTTCCAAGCCATGAATGTCAATCTTCACATTCTGCAGGAACAGAAACCAGGATTATAGTTGTTCTTTGTTAATTGGATCTCTGCTAAATTATTTTTCTTCTTTCAGAACAACTATCAAGATATGTGTCATAAATATTATTTCAAAAATTATAAATATTACAGAATTATTGTAAATATTATTTTAAAAATGGTGCTCGAGCATTTTTCTAACTCACATAGAACATTCAAAAGTTAATTCAAATTGGAAGCCCCCACATCACTGAAGCCTTTCAATGAACACTTTCTAATTTAAATTGAAAACCTCCCCTGGATGTATTCTGACAATTTAAAAAAACGTGGGAAGCAACCACTAACTGTGCAGCTAAGCCTTAAAACACTTGTCTAAAAACAATATGATATGTGACTCTCCTGCCCATAAATCTAGCCCAAGCCCTAAGCCTGGACAGAGATTTCTGTCAAGTGACATGCTGAAGCCACAATTGGAAACGCTAAGTGGGAGAGAGTTCCCATATCCGACCACAGTGCTGCTATGGCTTGGCAGCCTCTGTGCGGCCCCACTCTTTTCATGGGTCTCATATCTTTTGCTCCCCCCTATAGCCCTAGCCCCATGCCTAACCCTAAGTGTGGGTGGACGCTTCTGTAGCGGGACATGCTGAAACCCCTTGTCAAAAGGATGCAAGTGGGAGAATCCTCACAGAAGCCCCCACTTTTCTTCATTATCTTTGTGCAGCACTGCTCTTCCTATGGGTCTCATGTCTCTGTCAGGGAGCAATAAAGGCAGTCGCTGCTTAGCAGGCAAAGGGGAATTTGGGAGCCAAGCATCACAGCATGGCAGGCAGGAGCCATGGCCTCACCAGCAAAAGGGCTTTGTCCTGTCACACATGAACAAGCCAGCAAGTCAGCCCATGGGTCAGGGTCAGAGCCCCGATCAACAGGGTACAAGGCCAGGCACAGGCATGGCTGCAAAGTAGCTGCAGTGCAGTCCAGGCATAAGCCAAGCGTGAGAGCCTCCGCTTAATGCAGCTGCAAGCGAAGGCGGTAGGAAGCCCTGCTGCAGCGGCTTCCAGCTCTTCCTCGGAGAACTCCAAGGCCAGTTGAGGCTTCTCGAACAGGTCTCGCCTGTCAGAGCCATCCGAGGAGGAGGAGGAGGAGGGAGGATGGTTCTCCTAACTGACCCTAAGCCTTACAGAAAACTTCTGCCACGGGATATACCGAAGCCCCAGGGGAAAGTCTGAGTAGGGAAGATTTCTCATAGCAGCCCGTGCTGTGCTTTGGCAGCCTCTTAGGAGCCCTGCCCTTTCCAAGGGCACCGGCTTTCTCCCTCTCCCTGCCCCAATCCTAGTCTTAACCCTAAACCTGGTCTCAGAGGTTTTAGTACATTTTTCATCAAGTCTTCCTGCTAGTCCTTGAAATGTAACTATGCTTTTAAAAAACATAACTAAATGAAAGACTAGTTTTCCTTACCTACATTGGCTTTTATTATTGTTTTACATGAAACATCATCTATGCATATGGTATATGTGTGTCATGTGTGAGCTTTATTTCCTGGTAGGTTATGCTGTACTTCCATCATTGTTGTTTTTCCCTCAGAGTGATCTGTAGAGTGTTCTTTATGAGATCTCAGTTTCAGAATAGCACAAATTTCCTGCCGTGACTCAGTAGTTTCATGTAAAGAGCATAATATTGATCTGATTATTTTTAACTGCTTCCACACAATAATGAAGTAGGTAGTGTAATATAGTTGTGTAATTGTAGAAACCAAAGCTATATTTCTACTTTGAATTTTGCAACATCTATTTACACTTTATTTTAGATTTACGTTTTTCTTTATGAAGATGCTTCTTTAATAATTTATTCTAATTATCTTACTTATAATTGTAAATAATTTCCAACCAATGAGTTATTCTGTTTTGTGCTCCAGGAAGAGGGGACAACATAAATCTGATCCAAAGCCATGGAAGTTAAATGAAAAATCCAGCATTAGGACCAGTTAGATATTATCGTTTAACTTTGTCACTATTTTTGCAATGCTGCAAATTGATTCCAAATCATTCTCTTGAACATTTTTGATACTCCCTGTAAAGGAATTGAATTGTGCTGTCTAATTGCTGTTGGTTTACTAAGTGACAAGGCATTGTTTCTGTGATAAGTATTCTGGTAGAATAAAACTGGTAACACATTTTACAAATTCTTCTCTGAATTTTATATTTAATTTCAGCAAACATTAATGCCAGTGAAGCTTGATTGTTTCAGTGTCTGCAGAAATGAACACAATAGAACTGTGAATATTTCTGAATCCAGCACATTTTAAAAGTAGCACGAATAAGTACAGATAGCTTTTTGTACTACTGATCAATTCTAAATATTGTGATTTTTTTTTTTTCTCAGTAAGAACTGGCACCTGGCTACAGATTTACAGCCTCAAGCAACATTGCTTCTATTTTGAAATCCTGGCTAAACACCTTCGACACCTGAGTAGTCTTACTCAGATTGATAATTCAACTAACTTCACTCTGAGCTCAGAAGGACTACTCTTCTGCATGAAGTTGCTCAAGTATAAGCGCTTGCAAGACCGAGCCTTGCATTTGTTGTTCTGAAACAGTTTAATTCCTGATTCTACCTTATAAATGCTAAAGGAAAACTTGGTGAATATAATGCATTTCCAATCAAAAGATTAAGAAAATTGCTTTGTTCTTTCTTTTAACAAATAGATGTATTTTATAACACATATATAATGAATTTTAAAATGTATTTTTTATAGAATATGTATAGAAATCTAGAAAAAATATAGAATATACAGACTATACCAGTTCTGTAATTGCTAAGATTATTGAGCAGAGAAATCCTCCAAGTGTTCTTTTGAAAGTGCCAGGTGAATACATGGAACAAAGCATGTGATTTTGTATGACATATACCTGATGTGACGGAAAAGAAAAATACATGGATATCATTAACAAAACTTCTATTAAGCTCACTTGTTTCAGGATCAAGTCCTAAAGAGCACAAGTTTAATTTAAAAAAAGGTGCAAGAGGGTTTTTTGCTTCATTTGGGATGTCTGACAGAGCAGTCAAGAAGAGAAAAGTGGCAGCCAGAAGAGAAAAAAAAGTCATACTATTTCTCATGTGTTAGTAAACAGAGTGATTTCAGAATGGTCATCATAGAAGATGAAGGGAGAAATTGTATGATGGACTTACAGAAAGAAAAAAACAAACGGTGAAGAGGCATTAAGGACAACTTCCCTCAGTCCCTGCTATGAGAATCTGAGGCATGGCCTGATGTTCACAGAAAAATTTCAAAAATATTTAATTACCACACACATATCCAGACCTCACTTTCAGAGAAGGTAGTGACACCAGCAGTATGCATACATATAAAACCACATCTGTCAGTAATACACTAATTATTTTTCATAGTGTGTTTCTACTGCTGGAGCCCTACTGCCTGCATTCAGTTGACACCTCAGCGTGAGATGCACAAGCTGAGAGTCAGACCCCCAAAAGGTACCTGTTCGGAAGGCATCCGTACAGTGGTTACCTTGGCAACAGACACATGTGAAAGCTCTCAGAAGCGCTTTTTTCTCACTTATTCTTATTTTCTGCTCAGAGTGTTGCTTCGTATGTGTATGTAGGTTCAGGCTACAAACTTTATCAATCAAACTACAGCTGCACAGTTTCAACTCTGACTTTATTCTCTTCTGCTTTCCAGCAGCTTACGACGAACATTTGCTGATGAATGGAGAGACCGGTATCTGGCAGAGCATGCTGCTCCACTAGAAATACACGAATCTCTGCTGAAACTTTACAGATCATTTACATGAACTTTTGAAGTAGGAAAAAGGTTTATATTACTAGTGAAAAGATGCCCATATACAATTGCACAGGGAGAACTGCCTAAATAAGAAAACCCAGATTGAATCTTCCCAGACTTTTTGACTTAATATACATGTACATGCATGCTTAATATACATAGCCATACTAGAACTTAAGTTATTATTAGTTAGAGTTGAAGTACTTAATAATTGTTAAGTATTAGCATCCCTGTTTCACAGGCAAAGAGAATGACCCCAAACATGTAATATAAGTTATGTTATTTGAAGTCGCCTCATTTTGGAATCAGTCTCATTTGGAATCAGTTTTGAATGTTACAAATTGCTGCCTTATTACAGCAAAAATTTATAACTCATCTGCAAATATCATATAAGCAGTCTGTTTTAAACAGGGGATTGTATATCTTATCATGTATTAATATTAGGACAATCAGAAATTATGAGATAGAAGAAATGCGTTCATTATGCTCCATCAAAAGTCCAATTAGGTACAAGTTCGGAAGGTCACTTTTTTCATTTAGGCCCCTTACAGTTCTTCTTCCAACTTAGCTCACGCTAGATTAGCTGGACATGATTATGCTCTTCATCATATTTTACACAGACATAGCTATTTCATTTTCACTGGTATAATAATTGGTCTAGGAGCAAATCTAAAAGCCATTGCATTTATTTGGCGATCTTATCAGTGTCCTCAGTGAGTGAAGAATTAGTTTACATGGTACCTATTCCCTCTGCTTCATCCCCCTATCAGAAATAATACCTTGAGACACTAGTGGCCTTTTCAGCTTTGGAAGGGACTTGTATTTATATTTCAGAACCAGAATCAGGAGCTTTTCATATGCATTCACCTCCGGGCTGCTGAAACTGGTAACTGATGGTGCTAGTAGAGCTCATCCTATGTGGGACATAAAAAAATTAGCTCCCACCAGTTCTCATGTAAGACCACTGAGAGTGTAAACCAGGACCTGTTGTATTAACGGAAAGGTTCCTGTTTTTTAGCTGGCTTTGACACAGGTTTTCTACTTCTGCAGTTTCTACTGATCATTACACTAACAAGGATGCATTTTTTTTTCTCTCAGTACAGGTGAAAATGTAGAAAAAGGAATACTGTCTTCCTTATAAGTGAGTATTATTTGTAATGAAAAATATCAGAAATGCAAAACTGTTTTCAAAGTACTTAAGCTTGAAATGACAAGTATTTGTTAGGGCTGTTCTGCAACTATTCACTTTGTTTTGAATTCTTAGTTCCTTCCCTGTCTCCTTCTGTATCGATTTTTTTTTAAGTATTCATTACTGAGTTGTAAACCTGGCCTCTATAGTGTTTCTGCGCTGTTTTATTTTCCAGCACAATAACCGTGCTACTGTACAGTAAGGCTAAATGTGAAGGATAGGTAATCATTTGTCAATGTTTCAAGCAGAATTCAGGGACATTTCAAAATGTTTTTTATGATTTGGGCTTCCAACTTTAAAATGTGATGTATAATTGACATTTTGATACTTCGAGGCCATGGTGTATTCTCACACTTCCATGAAAAAAAAACAACTTGCTGACACAATCAGGAAACAGATGGTGACAAAGATCTTGTATTTAATATGCCAATCATTATGCTTTACTTGCATATTATCATCTCATTCATGAGGCCACTATATGAAGGAGTTTTGCTTTGCCTCTGCAAATCAATCAAGAAGTCTTTTAATATTTTTTTTAAATATAATTTAGGTCTTTCTTATCCTTCCTATGTTTCATTATATTTGGGGTGGAATGTTTATGCAAATTTATTACACATGAAAAAATGCTTTGACAATCCTGTGGCTAGAATAGATGCCAGCAATGAAATATTCACTATAGATAGCTTCAATAAAGAGACCAAGAAATGACTTGGCAACTGAAGTATCCACATTTTCCATACTTTGCTGTGGTCCTTAATCCAAAGGCAATGACATAGTAAGACACTATGAAGGATGATGTTGAGTAGGAGGATGGATTTTGTAATGTGGCCTCATATCTACTAAGACCTGGACTTCAGTCAAAATTTCTGCTCAAGAAAACCACAGATGGCAGATTACCAATATATTTCAGTTAGAGCTAGCACTGGATTTGAAATCACTAAGTATCTGAGCCAAGCAAACCTCTTCTTTCGCTCTGAAAATAGACATTTTCCTTGGAGAGTGTCTGACTCAAGAGTCCCATCATATAGGAGTGAGTTCATCCACTCACAAACTGAGCAAGGACCCTCCTTGGACAGCCTGAGGTCCTCTGAAGATGTTCTAAGCCATTATTCCAAGTGAGAATGCTGGTGAGAAAAGGCTGGTTCTTTCTCCTTTATTTCTATCCTGCAATGTCCAGAGAAAGCTTCTTCCTTCATAAATGCCAGAAGTTCATGTTTAGAGGGATTTGGGGTATAGTTAGCACCATTTTTTTTCTGTCTCACTCCTCCTCTCTCTGTAGGTTCCCCAGGTTCTAAAATGTGTATGTTTCCCTTTAAAGAAGTAAAAAGTATTTCTGGCTCTCTGCAAAAGGAACAACACAAGCAAGAGGAGACAGCATGTAGTTTGACTATTTACAAGTGCCTTGTCATCTGGGATAGAACATGCCTCTGGCCTGCGTATAGTTAGGCAGTTATGTGAAAACTTATATTCCTCCTGAAGTGGATGGAAATATACACTGGCCTTCAGCTTGTATAAGATGTGGGTAGAAGAGGGAGCACAGTTTTGTGCTGAAACTTAGAAAAGAAGCTATTTCTAGAGGAGAAAAAGGAGGTTTACACCATTGTTCAACACAATCCAATGCCATTCCAGGCACAGTACACTTCATTAGCTATTTCCATGAGACAAGTCTCGTAAGAGGCAGGTTGTCCTAAGTGCAAGAAAAGTAAGCCTATGTTTCTTTCACACTTGTCACAACACAGAGTTTATGGTAGCCTTTCAACATATCACTGTTTCTTTCCCCCTCTAATTCCCCTTTCCTAATCTTCAGCCATTTCAGACTACTTGCAATGTGTTCTGTTAGACCAGATCTTCATGGGCTCGTAACTGGGAGTTCTATGTCATCCCCATTTTGTTCTATTCCCTTCATTGTGTGGCATTCTTCATTTAGCTTGCCCAAGGAGGTTTGTGGTTTACAAAATGAGAAATGCTCAAAGTTGCAATTCTGTGTTCCTTTTAATTGGTTAAGAAAAAAAAAACCCAAACCCAGAAGCCCACCAAGCCCAATACAGCATTGTGTAAGTTGAGCTGTTCTTCAACACGGGGTCAGATTTATTGTCTGTTTCATTACTTATCAAAGACAGTGGCTTACACACCTTGCACTATCTAGACAGCAGTCTCTTGGGATGTCAAAAGTCCTGGTTACATCAGCTCTTGACTTTATCCAGGCTCTATGATGTACAATGTCACTGTAACAGAGCACTTCCTCTTTGTTCTGACGGAACTTGATTCATAATGAGCCCATCTAGGGTGTACTCAGATTGTGATAAAGAGCTCTACACAGAGGGTCCTATTTTAGAGAAACAGGTGTTGGCTTTGATTAGAGAAATATGACATCATCCAAGGGAGAGGAGAAAAAAAAGCAAAGGGAAAGGAAGGCAAAAATAGAAAAAAGTGGCAACCAGACACAAATACATTTGCACATATAAAGCTGTTCTAATGAGAGCCAAATTGATTTGACATTCAGTGGCAGTTTGAAGCCAAAAAAAGCAAAGCAGTCTACAAAAGGCCCAGCTCATTGTTTATGGAGTGTCATACTTCATCATCTGTGAGACCAATAACAGTGATGGGAAGGCCTTTAAAAGCAGGGAGTTTGCACAGAATGGCTGCATGGATACCACTGATGTCAGATCCAATAGAATGATTGTGAGCTATTTCCTGAACTGAAATCATGTTTGTCAGATGAAGTAGATGCTCTCTATAGATTATATCTTTCAGAAGAGGATTTGGTACATTGTTAGAATTCTTGGCTGATTTCTCCTAGGCACACACAGCCACAATGCTTATCCTATGATGGGTACTGATCATCAAACTGCTCTGAAGAAAAAACATAGAAGAGAAAAAAATTACATAACATGCAAATGCAGCTTCCAGTACATGAAAATTAATCTTTTTATGAAAAAGAACTTTGCACAAATTCATGTTAATTAATGTAGGCACCCCTTTCATCATCCTTATAGTCATAGATGACTTTGTAAATATTTTTACAAACACTATTTTTTACATTTTCATTAAAATAGTGGACCCCTGTCATTAGTAGACTGTAGAATATATTTCGTCCATCTCTGCTTTCAGTTAGAACACCTGGTGAGGAGTGACATGTTTATCAAATGTTAGTGAATGCCAACATGAATTAAATAAGCCTTCAAAAAAAATGTGAGATGCTATGGCCTTGTACAGGAAAGGATATGTGTAGAAAGCAGTCCGTGTCTGCCTTCTAGCTATGAGCTCAATCTAGATGCCACAATATTAAATTCTGATACTAATGTTTCTGTTTAGATTTCACTAGAAAATCTGTTTCTTTCTTGGAGAAAAATCTAGGAATTTCAGCCTCCTGGGTCTCAATTCTCTCATGATTCACTGGAATACAAATAGACAGTGATCTCAAATTAGCAAGTCCTTAATCACATTTTACATATAGTATCTAGTGTAGCTTCATAACTTAAAAAGCACCATCAGGGTGACCAAGCTTATAATGGATGGCACAAGCATAGACAAAAAAATTAAGAGAGACAAGATACGTGGAGGTAGGTCTAAGTGAATAAATGAAACATTTTCTTTCATTCCCATTAAAAACAAAAATCAGTTTAACATTTTTTTGCAAACCTTCCATTCTGTTTGCTGTAAATATTTGAGTCTGTGAGTTTATTAGCATGACCACCCACAAAAATAAAAAGATCAGTAGGTCAAAATGTTTACATATTCACAAAAAGCCAACATTACATCTATATTAAATATTGTATTCTGTGACATATGAACAAAGCGTACATTGGTTATGAATTATGTATGCAGATATAATTCCTGCTGTGTTAGCTTTATGTTGTAAATCATATGATTGAGTTTCTTTTGTCATGTTTAGGAGAATTATAAGCCACACTGGAATAAATTACAAATTTTTAATACTAAGGATAGGTTTCTAAATTCACTCTGTGATAGTACCTAGAGATTCAAGGCCATATCTATTCTACCACAGCCTTGACTTCAGTTTGCAGGAGAAATGGGGTTGCTCCATGTCTAACACCCACTGGGTCAGTAGTCAGGCCGAAGACCTACAGTCTTGGCATTTAACTCTATCGAATTAAATATTAAAATGCAGTCAGCATGATAAGCCCTTCAACAAGTGGATTTCGCTTTTCTCAGGCTGTAAGTGTTCTCATGGATAATTGTGTTGTAGAAGAAGTAAACAGGAAATCAGTTACTGAAGACTGAAGAAATGCATTGCTACCAAATTTTGTTAAAACATTTAAAATGTTACCTTTTAGGATTCCGTGTCAGAATTCTAACACCACAGAAGTGAATGCGAGCGATTTACATTTCCCTTAGAGCTATTGTTTCACACTGTCTGAAGATTCAGGCTATGTCTTTCACTGCTGAGAAATGATGTATTTTACATCAAGCAATGTAAACTTTTATAAATTAGTGAAAACAAGGAAAAGACAAATTTCACTTTAATGTAGCTAGTCAAGGTTAACTTCAGGCCCATATGTGCCATTATACTGACAAAATATAAAGAGAAATCACATGATGTTAACAATGAAAATATAGTCTTTGCAGGAGAACACTGTATTAATTACCTGCTGCTCACATTGGAATCTTCCCTCCACAGCTGAACACTCACAAAGTCTGAAAAATATCTTGCATTTTGGCTTTTTATTTCCTTCCACATCTGTGAAAAGTGGTAGTTTTTATATGAAATTCTTCTGAAGAAGAGAACCAAAGTAAGTAGACTCAATGTATAAACTTTTGCATGTATATTAAAAAAAAAAATATTTGTACAAATTACAATGGATTATTTATATTAGTTACAGTCAAAATATTTTTTTTTCACTTAGTCACTGTCTGCTTTCTGTGCTATATCAAGACCAAATATTATTTGTAGAAAAAATTCATAAGTTATCTTAAAGAGTGAATATGTCAAATTTCTAGACTGGTCATTGACAATTTATGTCTCAAAAAAGCAACATTCACAAAGTAGTTTTTGAATTTGATTTTTCTTACCGGACAACCAGAAAACTGTTTCCAAGTAGTAGACTTAGGCAGCTGATTCTGCTCAGTTCACCAAAAGTAGCAAGGACACCTGATCTGGATGTGTAATTATGAGGTATGAAACAGCTGTTTCATCTAGAAGAAAGAGCAGATCAAGTCACTAAAACCTAAAGATAAGCTAAGAAATAAAGATTTTAGTTTTGTTTTCCTAACATTGAAGATGATTAACTCCTGGAACAAATTAACTCAGCAAGTGGTAATTTCTCCATTGCCTGTAATATCTGCAGCAGAAATGGATTATTTTTTTTCCCTGAAAAACATGCTTAACTAATCCAAAGCTGACACAAAGTTGCCCAAGATAAAGGTGTGGGAACTCCCCTTCTCTGATAACTTATACCAAGTGTGTAACTTTGCCCAGCACTTCCTTGCCAGTAGGGTTTGGATAGTTTAGATAGATGGCTTCTGAGTCGTGCCTGACACAGTTACTTGGCTCAGAAAAAAGACGTAAGATAAAATTTTATGTGCTTGTGTTATATGAAGATCTAACAGTCTGGATAACCTAGGGATTTCTTTAGTCTTAAAATTGACAAGTTTCTATTAGTACCTCTAGGACATACAAGTACACACAAGGAACAGGATGAAACCCTACAGGACTGAAAATGTTTCTCTGATCTATTCCAAAAGCTGTTCTTTAGATTTTTAGCCCCTCAACATATTCAGTCTTATCTGCAATATTGTAAGTGAAAATAATTTTATTTGCATTCTTTTTACTTCCAGTGTCCACAATCTGTTTACTTACATTCCATACAGCTAAGTCTGACTGTACCACATTTTATTCTATTTATCTAGCTTCAGCTGAATTGTTTAGTAAATTCTAGCCTGCTACTCCTTTCACAGCTCAGTGGAGTCATTGAGCCTGCACAGCCACTGCTAAACAGTCTGAAGAAGACTGGGTTAAACAGATACACTGAAAGCCTCATTGACACGGGTAATCTTTACTGCTGATGGCAAAAAGACTATCGGATGGCATTAAAAAAAACAAGGTAGGATTTACATTTAGGTAACTAAGAGAATTGATGCTAGGCCTGTAAACAGGACAGGTTAAATACAGACACTAAGATAATAGCAAGCAGTTATCCACGTTTTCTGTATAAACCTTCAGTGTAAAAAAAATCTCTTTATCAAGGAAGCGTGACTACTGACTACAAGCTCTACTCCTTAGAGACTGGTTATTTTTTAAAGAGAAAATTTTCTCCTGCTTGAGAATCTAGTAAGAAATTATTTTCAAGTGGAAGGAAAGAAAGACAATAGGAGTTATTCTGGAAGAAAACTAAAATGCAAGTCCCTCTTTTCCTTGTCTTTCCTACTACTCCGTATGCTACTCCCGTTACAGTGGGATGTTTGGAGGCATATTTTCTAAAACAGTTCCCAGCCAGATAACCTTCACTCATGCCAAACTGTTCATTTTAAAGCTGTGAGTTCCCCAACTGAGGCTAGACTTAGCCATCCTCGCACAAAACTATGGGAGGCTCCAAGATGTGTCCTACATGTCATTAAACCCACCTGTTCACTCAAAAGGCTCTTTCTGAGTAGTGATACCAGGTCTAACTGAGCCGCTGGAAATGACTGGAGTTTCAATGGTGCTGCAGCAACTTGCAAAAGTTGAAAATGAGTAGTTTCTGGGAAGTCATATTGCAAGAAGTTCAGACGACATCTGTTTCCAAGAGATACACAGATGTGGTTCATGCACCATTACAAGCCCATCGGTCTCTTGAAAGGAAACGCATAAACCTATACATCTTCTGTGCAGGTTTTCAATAACAGAAAATGGTTTGCATACATATCTCCAAAACTATGGTTTTAACATGATGTCTTAAGGTGTTTAACTACAATGTAAGAACTGAATGCAGTTCAGTGGCTATTCTTCCTAGTTCAGAGTGGAAATCTAACTTAGATGCTCTGAAACAGCTCGTATTTCTGGACATGTCTGAAGTTGGATGAATGTGGCTACCTTTTCGAGTAAAAAAAGGAGGGAAATCAATGAAGACAATGGGAGAAAAAATATTTACATTTCAAAATTATTAATTGCATGCCATCCTTTGTGTATTGCAGAATTTTTCTTGCTCTGAAAACCAAGTGGTTTTTATTTGGCAGTCATCCTGAATGTGACTGTTAGAAGAAAAAGCTTAAAACCAGGCATGTCAAATCCCTTTTTATAAGGAACCTGCAGCATAGAAAACCTTGCATTATATGTATTACAGAATGAATACGCAAAGTGGAAGAATGTCTTCTGGCGAGATACCTGAACTATAATAAAACTGATATCTACAAGAAAATGTTCCACTAACAGTAGGAACCAGTGAAAAGAGGTATTTTATTCCTGGCCCTGCCTGTGCAAAGATGAGTGGTATTCTCAGTTCTATGGAAGCACAAAACAGAAAGCAAAGATGAAACAATCCTACACTTTTAACCAAATCTGCTTCTTGTATTTTATCAGCAGCAATAACTCTTAGACAATTGGGGTTTAGTTAATCATTTCATTAGTAAGCAAAAAACCCCAAATACTATCAAACTAGATGAGGATAGATTGCTCTTTATGGAGCAGTTTCTGATGCTAATAAAAGTAAAACAGTGTGCTGTTACTTTACAGCACCCTCCCCCAGCTTCTTTCCTCCATTGCTTTATTTCAGCCACTGAAGTAAGAGGATATGAACAGGAATATATGTGGAAAGAGACTGGTTCAGTGAAAAGCTGTTTTCTTATGCAATTACTATTTTATTGTAGAACTACATTAAAAAACTAAAATGGAAAATAAGGCAGTTTTGCAGCAAGTACTGTATAAACAAACATACCTTTTCTTTTCCCCATACTATGCGAAAGCAAATTGAGTGTCTTTTGGTCAACTGTGAAATGCCATTTGTAAATGGAAGTAACTTAGGTTCATTAGGGTTTCTTTTCCCCTCTAATCCATTGCAAGTTTGCTTTTGTTTATGAAAATAGATTTCATCAGCTAATCAGAGTGTAGAGGTAGTGTTCACTCATTCAGCGATATTCGGCAGTTTTTATTCACTTTTATACTTCATTGCATTTTCACTCTTGGAAACTCATTTACATAATCTCCGTATGGTCATTTCACAGTAACTGTATGTGACTCTGGATATGCCAGCTAATAATTACCCCAAGCTATCTGAGAATACCTAACTAAATAGTGACTATACCGTTATTTCTTAATACTCAAACTCTAGACTGAAAGCCCTCTGACTGGTCCAATACTATGAAATGTCAAGCTGTTTACCAACAACAAAGACTGTGCCTCTGCTTCTCAGCCCATGCAGCTGAAGCAGAAAATGCCAGCATTTACTTAAAGAAGAAGGGGAGAAAAAAACTCTCCTTCCTCTGTGCTTGGTCCTGTGGCTGTTGGAGTGAATAGTAGTTTTTGTCATTGATTTCAATGGGAATTGAATCTGACTCGCTTTCTCATCCTTTATATGCCCCATCCTCTTGCACTTCAGGAAAATACTTTATTTACACCATAATTGTCATAAAACTATAATTTCTGTAGATGAGATTCTGCCGTATTTCCTCATCTACTGGCTTAGTTTAGGTTTCCCATCATCTCTTATACAGAGCCACGATATACATGTCTGGAAAAATAAGAGAGGAAGCAAGAATTTTCCCTTGGAACTTTTGTAGGCCAAAATCTGCAGGTATTTTTACCATAGCATCCCAGCTTCCCCAAGCTTTGGCCACTACTTTCCAGCATTATTGTGACACAAGATGGCTTATCATGAGACTGTTTCCTTTTTGTCAGAGTGAAGGTTGGATTAAATGATTATGGAAACGGGAAAAGGCAAATTATGAAAGGCAAGACTTTCCTCCCCTTCTTCCTTAGTAATTGAATTAAAAAATGCCACTGACTTTAATCACCAGTTACAGGGTATTGAATTGTACAGGGGTTTAGAATTTGGCAGAAAAGATGAAAAATTTCTGAATGGGGATAAAGGAAAACACAGAAAAAGCCTTTATAAAAATGCAGGGGAAAAAAGCTTTTTTCTTTGATATTTTACAGAATACGCAGAAATAACATTTGGATAAGGATTAAATAATACTGAGAAAGTCTACTGTGCAAACAAGGAATTTCTCAGGGTTGTGTATGTGTGTGCTATTTAATTGTTTTGGATTTTTGGTTGAGATTTCTTTTCTTTTCAAAAAGAATGGTGTGATCTAAAAAGAGAGGACAAGCTTGGTTCAGTTATAGCTTTCATATAATTACTACAAACTAATGCAAATTAGACTGTAGGTCTGCTCAATGTACATTTCTGTGCTTGCCAAATTATGTTTGGCAGTGTGGTCAAGCAATAACAGATGCACACTGTGCCTAGTTTTCTCGGGCTGTTCAATAATTAGGAGGGCCATGTATTATAATAAACCACATCCCCTTGGCTGAGATTTGGATGCAAATTGCACACTAATTCACTTCCAAGTTTTTTGGAAGCATACCAAAAGACATGAAAATTAGGGAAATATACTATTTACTTCGGGAAATGTGTTTAAAACTAAATAAGGCTCATTTGTAAGCAGTATTCATCTATTCCATCCTTGTAAAAAAAATTAACAATAAGTTCCCTTTCCTTTACACCATTTAGTTCAGCTCTAGCACAGAGCAGCTAATGTGACACCTCTGCAATGTTCATGGCATCTCTATTATTCTTGTACTGAGAGAGTACAATATAAAAGACAGTTACTCTGCTTTGTATTTCTCTAAGGTATTGCTGAGGTTGAGTGGATGATATCAGTTCAATGAAAGACTTGAATCACACTGCAATTCAAATTCTTTGCAATCAGTTGAGTCATAATGGCATGCTGTTTATAGCAGAAAATTCGTCTTTTGAAAGGGCTGAAGATTCTTTACCCTTAGCTATTTTACAAAGGCTGAATGGACAGTTTTAATGAAAAAAATAATAGTTAATGAAGAAAATTCTAGAAATCCAGAAATGTAATGTAGTTACATGTGTAGATGTAAGTACACCTGTCTCCGAATTCTGGAGAAACAGAAAATTAAAATAATTGAACCTATTGCGACATATATTAACAGGTAGTTAGGTTGTCCTGAAAATCATTTAACAGTGAGCTGCCTTGCAGTAACAGTTAACATTCTTAAACAGAGAAATATACTGCAACCTAAAAGTGGTGTAATAAGAGATAGATCTCTTGTGTTTATTGCCTACTAATTGTATTGTGATTGCACTGAAGAGACAGGCTCACGGATTAGGACACCACTGTACACGCTCTAGGCGAATACAGAAAAAAAGGCAGTGAAAATGGCAGAAATCAGAATGCTCTCCTGCAGTATTATTTTAAGTTTTGTGTTTTAAGAAGAGATATCATGGAACATAATTCTGTAAATCTTTCCAAGTATTTTAAATTTTGCAGTCATGTTCAAGCAGTTCTCTGCAAGAAGACAATGGGGCAAAATGTTGCTTGCCAAAAATATAAAACCCCTTTTCAATATATTCTACACTGCCAGCACAATTTTAGTGACTACAGTGTAGTTTTGACATGGGTGACTTAGTTGTAAACCAGTTCATATGGGCACCAGCAGAAATATCTATAGTAAAGCAAAAGTCAGTAGATTACCGAAGAAGTCTTAACTATTAAAAATTTGATAATACAGAAATACAGGTATAATGACAGTAGGCAACTGTCCTAGGATTAAGACTGTTTTTAGGAGGGTAAATAAATGCTGTGACATGCAGCTATGGCTGGACTGCTATGTATGTCAGGTTTACAGAGTTTTATAGTACATGGTTTTTAGGTGTTTCTTAAGTGTTTATCCTATTTGGTGGTTGTTGGTATTGCGACTATATCATCATAGACTAACAGAACAGCAAAAACCCTCCTGTTTCCAGCATGATGAACACAGAGTTAACTACATAAAAGCAGTTTCGGCAAAAGTACTGTTCACTCTGTATGCTGAAATTGAAAACAGGCTAAAGACTAAATGTGGAAAAGCAGCTGAAATTGTAAACTCATTTGATTCATTTAAATTAAGGGACTATGAAGAGCTTTAGGTGAATTTTGCAAAAATAACTGGTTGAAGAACTTAGTAGCGGATAAGCCTCATCACAGATAAGACCTCCCTAAAACACATTAGTGGAAACAGTCTAAAGTATTTATACATAATGATGTCTCCTGAATTAGTTGTAACCTCTCAGGAAAAAAAGATCTAGGCATTACTGTAGACAGCTCAATGAAGAGACTTGTTCAGTGGTGATTAAAAAAGCAAATAAGATGTTAAATTGTGTTAAGAAGGGAATAGAGAATAGAAGATTACAATTGCATTATATAAATCGATGGCACATTGATTACTGTATTCAGTTAGACATCTTATTTTAAAAAGACACAAATGAGAAGGTGAAATGAAGTACAATGAAAATGACAAAGGTGTTACTTTCATAGTCGCTGAATTATGTCAGCCCCTCCAGAAGCATAAGGGACTAAGTGGAAAATGTTAATCCCTATTTGATAGAACCATCACCAGAAAGCTAGCCCTTTTTCTAACATTTATCAGATGCAAACCAACCCATTTTTAAAATTTATGAGAGACTGCTTCAGCATGCTGCCAGTGTCACATTCAGGAGAATACAATGATGGTATAGAGATGGTTTTGGACTCCAGTCATTCTGTTGTGTGCGTACTCATCGTAGATGCAAAGTATGTGTAAATCCAAATCAACACTTGAGAAATAATGTATTTTCCATTTTTAATGAGGAATCTTTCTCCGAAATTAGTCTTTCAGCTTAAACTTCTGGGTATCCCTAGCTTGTTTCATTTTCTTGCAAAGGGGGGTTGGGGTGAACTTGAGGCTTTGGGGGCTTGGGGGTGGTAGTGGTGGGAGTTATTAGTGCTTTTATGAGGATTTTGCTATTCTTTTTATAGAAAAAAAAATAATCGAGGTCAATTAGAACTTATTAATAATTATTATATAGTTGTGAAGTGATGAGGGTTGTTACATCTTGCCTGAACTGTTCAAGACTGCAGGATATATATGTAGTAGCTTCCCCAGACTTGGAGAAGACCTCTGAAAACATCAAGTTTGTGCATATCTATGTCTGGTGAAACAATATGTGTGCATGTTAAACATTGAAAATAGTCCAAGAGCTGCCATTAATTTGAATTGATCTGAAATCATTATCTGGAACTGCCAGTAAATTGAAAAATGAGTTATTTCCACAACTCCTATCTGAGATACTCCATATCTTTTGAAGAATGTACAAGAATGTCATTGTCATCCTTGCTGCTACTTCAATAGAACATTAATTCATTAAATATGAAAGGAAGCACTGAAGATAGAATGCCTCTCCACTCAGAAGAGACTTTTTGGTAATACACCCATATCCAGTTATGCTCCTTCTCTGTATGTGGTGAAGACAATACATGAAGAAGTCTGGAGTGTTACTGAGTACAATAGTCTTCTAATAACATTAAGTAAACTATACATCAAGTTGTGTAAATCTATATAATGATAAATGTCTAACAAAACTTTGGATATGGGGCAGACCAAGCACATTGTCAGTTTGTCTTGTTCTTGCCAGCTACGTTCCTTCAGCAGTTGACAGCTTTTGTGATTTTTTCAGTCTATTGTACTAGAGGTGATAGGGTTACACGGGCATGTATTCCATATCTATTAGATGGCTGCCTGCATTTAAAGCTCAGCATCTCTGCAGTTTCCTTCTAGTCAGTAGTCCTACATTTCTTACCAGATTTTTCCTAGAATAACATCACTTCTACTGTAGTGTCAGGTGAAAGCCAAGATAAATAAATGAATTTCTCTACACTTGATTCATTTTATGACATGTTGGCACCATTAAAATGATCATTATGACTTACTGTTTTCCTTATCAGAGTCTCCCTCAATAGCTCTGGCAAGTTAGAACTGAAACTGAGCAATAATTTTTAATTAATTGATTATAAGAAATCTTTTCAAAATTCACAGCATTCAAAATTTTCAAAGAAAGACGGGAACATTTGTTTTCAAGCTTTTTCACTTGAAAATAACCCACTTTCCCATTAGTCCACTGAAAATTTTGGATTATGAAGTGTTTTGCTGAAAAAATGGAGGTAAGTTTTATTATTATTAGCATGCATATATATTCCTGTTAATTTATTTTTAAAGCTAGAGCTCAAATTTGCAAAGGTAGTTAGTTGAGTCTGATGCCTAAATACCTCCATACATGGTCCAATAAATCTCAGTCAGATCAAGGTTTAAAACCTGTTTTCTGCTGCAGAATAATATATTGGGAATAACATCTGTAGATTATTCTGTTTTCATCACTCATTTTTTTATTTTTTTTTAGAAGAGTTTGGGAAACTCAGCATCTCTATTTGCTAAGATGGTGGATAGTATGCTTTGTTCAAACCTGGGAATGCTCTAGGAATGGTATAACGACTAAAGATAAATTGTTCTCTTGCAAGACTTGGTGTCAGCAGTGTGATCTGTTTCAGCTCAGAAAAAAATATCAATTCTACAATATTACTCAGGAAAACCCTTCAGTCTAGTGACCCTTACTTGTCATCTTCATATTAGAGAGCTCATACTGGTAGCCTTTTTTGCTCGGATATGAAATATAATTTCTGTATTTACCAGTGTGTTACATATTAATGTTTCTTACCCTGTTAATCAGACTCTCTCTTTTGCAGTTGTCCTGCAGTTCCCGGAAGAACCAAAATCCACCCTCTGAGACAGTCACCTGATAGTTGTAGAACCAGCTGAGAAAGAGTTTCTCATTTATATCAGTTCTTCCTGGATAATACGGACTGTGGGGCAAGATCATAGCCAAATGGGAGGGAAATTTAAATCTAAATTATTCACTGGAGGAATGGTGTGACATTTGTGAAGAAACTAGAACAATTACCTTGAGACACAGGCTGGTTCTCTTCCACCGTTTCACAGAGTAAAAAGACCAGCAAAGGTCTAAGCACCATTCAAAGATTAACATATAAAAGCTCATATTTGATGCGAGGTGATTGGACCCACATCTGCCATACCTTTGGCGAATGTTGCAGCAAATAATCTATCTACCTGGGATGGGATGGAAAGAAGATGGTCCCTCACTCCTACCTAGTGTTACTTCACATTTCCTCTGTGAAAAAGACTACTTTCAGGAGCAGTTTTAGGGTAATAAACCTTATTGACCTACGTTGTCTCCCTGCAACCTAAGTATGTAAATATCACCCCTCAGAGACCTATGAGAAATCTCTCTTTTCAGTATTTCCCATGAACTATTTTAGGTAACTTTTGGTCTATGTTATGTTTTTATGCATCCCATTGTCAGCTGTCTCTCCCCACAGACGTCAGGTAGGGAGACGAAGCACCTGGATTCCAATAAGTGGCAGGTCTGGTGCTGCAACAACCAGTCAATGTTTTGATGCCCCAAAGTGTTTTGCAATAAAGTTTTATATCCTCAAGATTTTGACAACCTTTGCAATTTTAAAGAAGGGGGATAAAACTATCTCAGAAGTGGTTACGAAAGCTGGGGACGCTCTTGTTAACTGAGCTGTCATTTTGGCATGGTTTCAATTCCATGGCAGACTCACTGAAAAAATATTACATCATATAATAGACCGTGTTACAGAATCTTAGCATGGAATATACCTAAGAACATGAGGTCAACCTGTGCTTGTTATCTCATAGAGATTAAAAAAAACCCCAAACAACCAAAAACCCCAACCTAGCAGAGGGTTAATTTAAAACTAAGAAGAATCTACTTCAGGCAGTAACGTTTTTTAAACCTTCCTTTATAATTTTTGCTTATCAAGGAGTGCCCTTCTGGTATATCAACTGAGCCAAGACTGAGTTCTCAAATACTATGATGGCTTCTGTTAATTAGATAGTTTATCTGTGATGAGTTGTTGACACTGAGATGATTTGTGTTAAATAATTTTAAAATATTCTGTGGGGCACTAACTTAGATGCATTGTTTGTTCATATTCCAGGCCCCGGCTTCAATCTTTTTTACAGCCCTCGACAGAAATGAAGTTGATGCTTCAGCAAACTTCTTTAAGTCAGAACAAGTAACATTGCAAAGATATTTTTGAGTACCTGGAAATCTCTGTAATAATTTTGTCTTTTTATACTCTGGGCTTTAGTTTAATGCCATAAAATTTGAAGAACATTTTTGGTCATATTGTTTAAATATGTTAAGTTTTGCTAGTCTAGCATTTCTTAAATATTTCTCTTGTGATGTTTTCCCGCTTATAAATCCATCTCCAATCCCTCAACTCAGGGCAAAATGCAGGAAAGACTGGCAGAATGTGACATTTCTTTCTACTAGGGTGCTATATTTTTATACATGCTCTATCTTTTGGTGGGCTTTACTTTCACAGGAAAGGTGGATAGGCTGAGTTTTAATTGTGAAGTACGCTATTACAAAAATCCACGCATGGCACTTCAGTGATGCTTACTAAGTATTACACTGTTTGAAATGAAAAAAAAAATGTAAAGATGCATGTGGATAAACCAAGGCTAAACACTTACAAGGAGGAAGTACTCTGGCACCGTAATAACAGGAGCATATAATTATTTGTTCTTGTCCTTCTACTCCATAAATCAGTTCTCCCCTCCTATCTTGCTTCTCTGTTCTTATACCTTTCCACCTTCCCATTTCTCTCTATTCTTTCCTTTCCTATTTGCCCTTTCAGCAAAAATTATACCCTTCTTTCTGGTTTTATCCACTTTTCTCTTGTTTGCCTCTACTGTATCTCTAGTCTTTAAGCCCCAAATGCTCCCTTTTCCTTCTCAACGCCCCATCCTTCCTGAGTGGGAGTGCTGCCCATGCCGCTATAACACCTCAGACTCTGTTGTGATCTCCATTCTGCATTTGCACATGGATACAGTCCCCTAATTGAGAGACTTTTTTTTTTTATTAAAAGCATTAGACATTTATATGTAGGAATAACACTTGCAGAGACATTCTCTAGGTTAAAAGTTAAAAGGGATGTCAATCATCATACTTCAGAACATAAACAGATTGCCAGCGTGGGTTGAAAAGGAATTTTCCCCACATAAAATCATAGACGTTTGCAATAGGAAAGAACTAATAGGTCAGCTAATCCATCTACCTGTGAATTCAAACTTCTTCCCCACCATGTATTTTGCTGTTCCTTTGGCCTCTCAAAAATCTCAAGTGATTGGACTATAAGTGCTTCCCCATAGAGATTACACAGTCGTTTAGTGCAACTAGTTTGCTCTGCAGATTTTTCCAGGTAGTCAGTGCAAACTTTCTTTTATTACCTTCATCCCACTAGTCTTAATGACACTCCTATCTACCATATTAAATAACATTTCTCTCCTGCCTTATTTTTTACATCTTTCCAGTAAATATAAATTGCTGCCATGGCCTGTTTGATGATTCTTAACTAACCTACTACTTTCCTTTAGGTAAATAAGCAAATTCTTTTCAGTACCATCTCTGCTTAAAATTATACTTCTGTAACTATAACGCACATGAGAATAATCGCCTACACCACGACTGCAGGCAAACTACAGCTTCTGAATATATATACAAATACACATGAATAGATTTGTCAACAAGAATATCCATATATGTGATACGCTTACACCTATCCAAAATGAATGTACAGGTAACTCTATTACATTTCCTTGTAAGACAGCTCTTTCAGCTTTGTGAATGTTTCTGTGGTACTCCATTCTGTCCTGAAATTCTTTGTTCAGGAAGAAGACAGCTTTCCAAAGCAGGTCTCTGTCTCTTCAGTGGTAAAAATTTTGTTTGGAGATTCAGAACAATGATGAATTGCTTTTAAATAAAGCTTTCATAAATAATAATATTTATTTATAAATAATAATAACTTCTTTTATAAATAAATTGCTTTTAAATTAAAAAAAAAAGCTTTAAAGTTTTAAAGGGAGATTAAACAGGTAAAAGAGTGCTCTATGTCCCTTCCTGGGCCACTTATAAATCATCCCACAGACCACTAAAATTAGTCAAACCAGAATGCTCCAGCAGGTTTTAAATTTCTCATATCTTAGCTTGTAAACAAGGGGAAGATAAAAAAAATGCACAGGTAACCCTGAAACAGGCACGGGAATACTTTGCCTGGGTCTTAAAGGGACACATACTCTTGCAGATGTGACAGAAGACAGGGTGAGAAAGCACTGCATTGCTGTCCAAAGGTATTACACATAAGTCTTCTGTTATTTGTGGGATTAGTAACATGCCAGAAGAATGAATAAGAAGGTATAACTCTTCTTGTACTCTGTGATATTGTTATAGGACCTAGGGGCCAGAAAACCAACAGAGAGAATGTCAACCCTTGACGCAAAGAGCTTTCAACTACTATCTCCAGTTTCTGTTTTCCAAGACAAACATAACTCGCCACTCTTCTAAACCTCGTATCACCATTTTTGTAGAGCTATCGCTTTTGCAGGTGTAAGGCTTTATTATGGAGATATTTTGAAAGTCTTGTGGTCAAATCCTAAGCAGCTGTTATCAGATGAAAGTGGCTAGTCACCTTCACTGCACTCCCTAGCCCTCAAGATACTTTCAGACTTCATTGGCCTAAGGAGATCGGTGGTCTAGGCTGTTCACACAGCAAAGGCAGATTGCACTGGTCCTCCTGTAAAAATGTGCTGAAAAGTACAATATAGAACTCCCTCTTGTAGGTCAATTTCTATTATAATTCTAACAAGCAAGTAGGTAATATACTTAAAATACAGGTGATGAAATAGTTACTATAAAGTATCCTAACTAGACACATTTCTGTAACTATTTTTATATTTCTTTACATCCTTTGTAGATTAGTGTAAACACAATTAATTAATCATGAAAAGCAACTCCTACAGAGTAGAAGCAGGATTTTAGCTTCCAAAGCAACTTCCCTGCCAGACCTGAAAAATCTTATTCATTGTCAAGCAGTGTCACTCTTCTTAGCCAGCCTTTGATACCATGAGGTGCAGCAACCAAGAATTGCAGCAGTCTGCCTGTTTTTTGACATGGATACAGGATTGAAATATACTGGGCTATTTGCACCATCTGGTACATGCATTTCAGTTGAATGAAAGCAGATGAACTCCTGGGCACTTTGGTGATGAAACACCAGGAGAAAACGAAACAAAACCCAAGAGACAAAAAAGTGTTAGTGAGGAAAAGAAAGCTGAATTGATCTCATTTCTGGACTATGGAAGGCCGTCTTCTAGGTTTCCTCACACTTGACATGGGACTACATGTTTGACTCCTTGCACGTTTGGAATAGGAATCCGTTAGATTAAGCAGAATGTTCTAATGATCCTTTTTAGTTTTGAAATCTAGGGATCTATAAATATGTATATATCAATGTTGCTGTGACTATGATTTGCAGCTGTCAATCAGTTTGCCTTTATGGCTGTAAATTTTCATTTCACTAGATTTTCTTGTGTAGTCTTCTAAAAAGAATAAAAGTCTACTCCACATCTCCACATTTTAGACAGAAGAGTAATGCATGATTAACAGTATGCTGAGAGGTGTCACATTCACATTAACACTGATGTGTGAACCAGTGGTCAAATGGCAGATTACATGTCTGTCACAACACATCAGGGCAGTGTTCCAGTCTGCCAGCTTTACCCTGCCCAGCTTCTTCAAACAAAGAGTTCTTCTGAAAAATGTAGCACAAAAAGAATGTTGAGCCTTTGGGGGAAAAAGAAGTCTGTCTCACGGTCAAGCTTTTTGAAGTCTTAGTAACATCAAATGGCAGAAGGGGTTACTCACAGTCACATAACCTTGCAGGTTCATGGATGTCTATAACAGAAATGTTGCATATGTGGCCTTATCAAAGATTTTCTGCATGATAACTATATTACTGAAAAAGTACTACGGCTGGCATATTTCGGTTTGGAGAAAGGATGCCAATTCTATCAAGGCTAGAAAAACTCTGACCCAGTTCCAAGAGAAAAAGCAAGTTTTTGGAATATCATTTGAAGCAAGAAGTTCTAGTTCATTGGAAATGTCATGAAAAGTGTCCTTCTCCTTTTGTCTTAAGGACAGAATTTTATTTTTGAAGTGGATAACTAACTAGCTGCTTGATTTCTTATATAGCAAATAGTCACACCTGGAACTGAAGTGACTTTTAGTGGGTAATGATGTCTGAAGCCAATACACATAATGAAGCAGAACATATTTTCAATCCCTTGGGATGTTTTCATGTATTAAAAGCAAAATTTTAGACAATAATTGTAATATTGTTTGCAAAATCAAAAATACTTTCTCAGGGTTTAAAAATGCTTTCTAGGGGGTTGTGAATATCATGCTCTCTTGAACAGTGCCTGACTTCCTACATGCTGTAAGTCCCAAAAGATCTGCTAAACTTTCCTGGAAGTTAAACTGTTGTTCCAGCAGTACTCTCACTGCGCTGGAAGCACAAAATGGAAGATATCAAGGCTAAAACGTTGAAATCACTTAAATAACGTATAAGTTAAGTTCTATTTTCAAGAACACTCAAGTTACATAGGTCTTCTTTACAACATAAAAATATGTCTGCTGAAGAATATTATCAAAATACTATACTTGTGAGTAGTTAGCATATGAGCCAGTATTTGGACACTACCCAAAATGAGTAGTTAAGTATTGTCTTGGCTCATCTCTTGAACGTTAATATGTGTTTACTATATATAATGGACTTGATGATAACCTCTTACTGTTACATTTTAAGCACTGACTTTATCGGAATCACTCCTGATTTATACAAAAACAAGAACTGGAAGATGGAATCTATGTATAGCTAGGATATGGAAATATATATATTATGTGGGCATCTTCAATATGCTGTGTATACTCTCTCCATATAATAATGTAGAATACATATCCTACATTGTCTAAAATATTGCATATTAGGAGAAATACAGTACTCCTTATATAGTGATTATTTGGATTTTTACATTGATTCTGCATGGATACACATTTCCATACAAATTATTGCAAAATTCAGTCCTTTGTATCATCATTTAGCTTTTAGTAAAACCTTCTTCTCTGCTCCCAATTTAAAATATTGAAGAATACCTATATAGTTGCTAAGATGTATGAATTTATATAGTGCACACACATTTATTTTAAAGCTAGTATATTATGGTGATAGGAAGGAACTTTATTATAATTTTTTCCTTTTTTAACTGGAAATTATTATTTCATGAAAAAAATATACCACTGCTTTGTTAGTGAAATGAAGTTCAACAACATTCAGATGAGCCACAATTCAGTTTGTCAGGCTTGGCTTCCTTTCATCATTTTTTTTCTTCCTGACACTATGAACCTGCTGCTACTGTCATAAGATGTAAAGTTTATTTCTGTACGCATTTTGCTTCTCATTTCTGTATGAATGGCTCCTACGTCTTAAGGCATAGAAATGTTATTTTCTGTGGATTGAATTTAGGCTTCTCAGGAATAACATAGGTATGGCATGTTACAAGCAGAAAGAGTAGCTAGAGGGTCTGAAATCCACCTTTAGCTATCTTCTTTCTAATTCACTTAAAGTCACTTAAATAATTATTCGTAAGCAAAGGTCTCACTGTATGCTACAGCTCTATACATAAAAAGCAACTATAGTTGTGCAGCACAGCATGGTGTTATAAATGATACAACAGCATATTATTTTACATTCAGAAAGTAGATAAAAAACTGTGCACAACATAAATGAAATGTTTTCACTGATATTCATTAATTTTATTCTCATATTCAAAGACAGATAATGAAATATATTTTAAGCTTTCATAAATGCACACTTGAGCAATGTAAAAGAAGTATTAGAAAAGTGCCTAATATTATTCTGGTAGGAAGAAAAGAGGTATACTTGTATGAAAATATTCTCAAGAAAATCCAAGCTGATACATGGAGTTTATTGCCTGTGAACAACTTTAGTAAAAATAGTAGTAACATAGTACTTACAAGTGGAATTTTCATAAGCATTTATTATTGGTCTGCTCTGTTTCTTTTAAGTTTCATGCACATTCTCAATAATTTCTGCAGAAGCAGAGTTTCTTGAGCTGTAGGACAAGATTCATGGGAAGAATTATGTTCTTAAAGTAGCAGTTAGGCATCTAAATAAAGCAACAATATTTTATTCTGTAGCATTCACAAAATCCTTACTGAAATGATGCCTGTAAGCGTCTAGAGCTGCTCAGCATCTACATTTTTTGCAAATGGTATTCCTGTAATGTCTTGTTACACACGTGCTGAACAACCTATACTTTCAAAACACCAGGAAAAGTATCAACTAACACTCTAAGCCCAGTGTAATTCACAGATTAATTTCACAACCCTGTCCGTGGGTCCTGAAAGTATTGCCTATACTTAGCTGTCAATTACAAACTGAAGTGATTTAAATTATCCTTGTTAGAGGTTTGGTTTTGCTTCTGTAGTTAATTTCAAAAATGATTTACACACATGGTATTATTATAATATAACGAGTCATCTGTTAATTATTTTTGACATCTAGGATAATAAAAATATACTAATGTCCCAGTTATTAATAGAATTGGCCTATCTTTATGAAACTCAAATATTACCAAACTGTCATGATTGTTGGAAAAATTGGCACCAACTCACACTTTCGTCTTTAAAACAGTACAGGTATTTTTTGTATCTAACTTCTGTGAAGATGAGTACAACCTGCAAATGTGTCTTTACGTAACTACAGATAAGCAGTGTTTAACCTACCTTAGTTTAAAAGTCTTTCAGCAAAATGCATGATGACTACACACGCTATCAAAAATAATCTCTGACCGACCACATGCTGTGTAAGGGTACCAGTGAAATACTTCATAAACAGACAGAATGCAAACACGCACAAACACACAAACCACTAATGCCATAAACAACCTCAAGCACAGTACAAACAAAATACATGCCAAGAAACCTGCTTAAATACACATTCAATGTCTGAAAATTTATTTGACTACTTATTATACAATAAACAAAACTATGCAAGGTCCATGATGGCCCTTGAATGAAACTTCTGCCAAGCTCCAGAAACTGTTATTCACTGTCCCTGGATAGACGTATGTTATGTATGACCTTTAGGGTAGCTCTTCTTGTTCTCCATGGATAAGTCACCTAATAAAAAAAGGCAACATATACATGATAAGTGATCATGTGTCTCCTATATGTTTACCACATTTATAAAAACCCAGTAATTATTAGGTAAGGATTTGGGTACTCAGTAAATATAACAATCTAAATCATGGAACCAATTTACTCCTGATACAAATCCACTTACTTCAATACCACTTTGCATCTGTAGGTAAATTCACTTCTATGTAGAATTTAAAGATAGAGTTTTGTTCTTATTAGACTGATTATGGTGGCTATGAGAACTACAGCCATGCTTTTGAAAACATCTAAGGCCTCACAACGGCATCACAAAGCCAAGCACTTCAGTACCTAATGTGGCACTCGGCTGCCAAGTGAGACCCTTAGCCCACCTTTGGCAGGCAGACTGGCTGCAGACAAATCCAAATAGGATTTATGTTAGTGAAAAACAGACAAGGTTGCTGTTTAAGTAGGAGATACCGAGAAGAAAGTCAGAGCCCAGAACCTGTCCCTCAGAAGGAGTTAGGTCTATCAGTTCAGTCTGTATGCTAGAGTTTAGTTGGAGGTTCCTCCCCTCCAATCTCTTCTGGGGGAGGTTGTGAGTTAGGACTGATTTAGCACCCAGCTTTAAGATAGGAACAACAAAAGATGTAATTTCATGAAAATCACTCCCAGATTCTTTCTAAATCCTTTTACTCTGATGTGGCAAACAGCAGCACAGTGTCGTGGCAGGCTCTGCACTGCACGTTTAATGGATGGCCAAATATGTAACTACTAACTCTAGTTTTTTCCTTGTTGGAGCTCTGACTGATTATTTTCTTCTCACACATGTGTTTATGTTTATAAAACCTGCAGGAATGTCGTGATATTCAGTCCTTTGAAAAATTCAGTTACACTGACCAAATACTTACAGGAAAAACTGTGGCAGAAGAGGGCAGATAAAAAGATAGACTGGTAGCGCGTGTCTGGTTTCTTAAGTCTAAACCCACTCTATGCCAATAGGTAAAATGCCTAGCCGGACACAGGACATCCAGGCTGGCCCTCACTGAGAATCAGGAGTGAATCAGAGAGTGAGCTGACCGGTAAGAGGTGCTGAGAAGACAGGGAAAGTACAGGCGCAACACAAATCCGAGCATAGGTTTGCTGGGCTTCCTAATCAACGGCTACTAAGAAATACTGAGATAAATCTTTCGGGGCATGTCTAAGCTGTCACCTGAACATGAGAAGGTTTAAGGAGCACAGTGAAAAAATGTGAATGGTCTCAAAGTAAGCTAGTATCAGAAAATGCCTAAATTAAACCAAACAAGTTTCACTGATGACTAAACAGACAGCAGTGTAGGCACTGATTTATCAGTTCTGATGACTCATGCTGGGGCAATTTAACCAGCTGACCATCCAGGCAGGAGAAGTCATTATCCCCATGGTAGAGACAGGATGTTCATTCCCCAGATGCTGCTGTTTATAACTAAGCATATTAAAATAAGTGCAATTAGTGATCTTGCAACGTAATACAAAATTTCACATCCCAGACTGGCTGAAGGATGGTATGTCACCTCTTCATCCATACTGTTCATCAGATGCCCCAAGAGAATTATCGTTTAAATTCAATAAACATCATGAATCTCCATTACCAGATTGCACTGATTAAACAAGTCAAATTCTAAATGAATTCATTTAAACGGGCATAACTTTTGCACTACAGCTCAGTCCTCAGAAAAGAGCCACTTGTTAATTAGATTGTTTACTGTTCTTTGTTTTTAACACTTGTTTAATTTGAAACTGAATAAACAGTAAGAAGTAAAGACCTTTTGTGAATTTTCGTTAAAGGAATCAGCGTGTGCCAAAAACATGTTTCTGAATACTCTTCAGGAGTAGGAAAGTCTTCAGGAGAAGGCAGCAAACCAAGCTATCACTGATATTTTAGAATTTAGGGATAAACACACAAAAATTTTTTAACCAGGTAGACATGAAAAGAAGTGGGAGTTCCTACGGGTTTTTTCAGACCTTTTCCTAAATGAGAATTAAGTAATGGGACAGTTATTTTCCTTTTCTTCACCCTTCAGATCTTGCTTATACACAGCTTTAAATGTTCTCCTTTATTATCTAGGCATCCGTGTTATCTATATGTCTTTTCCCCAGTGACTGTCTGCCTCTGAAGAATACTGATTAAGATGAACTTTGTATGCCTGCCCATTCTCAGTAGAAACAAGTTTTTTCAATTTTTCACTCTGACTAATGATCAACTTGGGACAATCAACACTACTGCATGTTTTTAAATTGAGATCTGAGAATTTGCTGGCTAGTACAAATGCAACATTATGCTTTTGTAAATTTAGAAAGGACTTTCTACTCTTGGTAGTGGAATTCTGACACACAGGATTTGTGGGTTTTTTTTCCTCATATATAACATAAGGAAGTTGCTGGAGATATGGTTATTGCATTCCTTGTTTTTTTTAAGCGGTTACCTACTTGCCCAAATTCTTTTGTAGCAACAATCCTCTCTTGTTGCAGTGAAATAACTTCAGTTTATATTAAAAAAATACAGCAGCTGAAGCTTTGGCTTTGGCATGGGTGAGTATTACCTGCCTGAAACCATGCTTGATATGGAAGGTTTTGGCTATGGTGGTGCAAATGCCTTGACACAACTTCAGACTTTAGGTCAGCATGGCATATTCAAGTTCCTTCATGATAACTGAGCAAGACTCAGTGATTAAAGATGTTGGGTGACCTGACATCTCTGGAGCTCTGCTACAGAAAACAAAGTCACAGCCAGAAGCATTTAAACCCACATACTTGTCTGTGTGTTTATTAATGTCATCAGTAGTGGCAAATGCAATATATAGTTTAAAAAAATAATGCTCTATTTTTTTAAACTGGATTTATAAAGTCCAAATGTTTACTTAGAAATTAAACATTTTGGTACTGGGGCCTCTAGGATATGTTGGCAGTGGAAAAACTAACCTACACCAGATGGCAGAGGTTAAAGAAATACTATAAAATATGGCTTCTATTCATACAGTTCTCAGACAAACAGAACCCCAAGCAGAAAAAAACTGTGAAAGTGGAAAACCTTTTCATTTGCTTACATTTCTCTTTGCGGCTCAGCAAACCTGAGAGGTATTGTATCATCACGTATCAAGAAAGTAATATGCCAGATTGTTGTAACAGGTGGAATATGTTTGTTTGTAACACGTTGAATCTGAAATAAAGAAAGGACCAAAGTTACTAAAGGTTCTACAAAAACATTTACAAAATGTAAGTACCTCGGTTTTGTACCTGCAAAGCTTACTGCATAAATGAGAATTGGAGACAATAGCTGGATTTTGCACACAAAATATAAAAATTAAACTCTCAAATTTTTACAGGTTCAGTTAATTTGGCTAAGTGAACATGTAAGCTAAGGAGAAAATTCTGCATTAGCATTTTTAATTAACCATTTCATAAATAAAAGAGAGAGCAATTTTTATCTAGATTTCATCCTATTTTACCTAAACTATATAATCTCTGAACTTCATCTTTAGTTTTTGTATTTGTTTCTAAATCTTCTTAAAATCACAACTGTTTTGTAACTTCAGTGTACTTGATTTACATAGCATTTGATGAATCTATTATTTTTATAATATAAATGCATCCTGACAATAGAAATAATACTTCTTGTATATTTTTTGCCACTTCAAAAAATCCACTGTGAACCCTAATCTTTAAAGCAAAGTGAGTGAAATAACTAATTTTCTTATTATATATGTAGTCATGTGATGTTTAAAAGAAGAGAGAGGAAAAAAAAACCTGATGTGAACTTGAGCACAATGGACCATGCTGTCAAAACTATTCAGTTGTCAAAAATGCAGATGGCATAAAAGCACAGAAACAGATCAGTTATTGGAGGTTTGTTTTTTTTTTAATAGGAGCTATTGTGTGGATTTTTAAAATTGATTAGGTGCCTAAAAATGTGGGTGGGTAGCCAGTAAGGTCTTCAAAGATACCTAAATATTTCTTGAATATCCTGTTTATCTGAACATTTAGGTAGTTAATATCTTGAGAGACATAGTCCAACGTCAAAGATAGAAATAAATGTTCTCCCATATAAAAAGTGGTTAAAAAGGAAAACAGCAAGGTGTCTGAGGAGGGAAAAGCTCCCTGAAGTCTTCTCCTTTTCCCTAAAAAAAAAAAAGGAAAAAAAAGCTGAAGCAAATGGAAAGCTCTGCACAATGAAAACAACTACTGAGCAGTTCTTGAGAACATTCAGTAAAGATTTTATGTATTTGAAGTTTCTGAGCTACAAGCGCATTGCTAATGAAACGGCACTACTAAGGGCATTCAAAATGACAATTAAGATTGGTAACAAGCTACCTGGCCAATCTCGAGAGTTCAGCTAGAGGCAGGCTCTGCGTTTTCCTTCCTGAGCAGTTCTCAAGAGACAGAGAGGAATCTTGAAATACAGAAAGTGCTTACAACTACTACGACTGTTTCCTTCTTCTGCCCACTCTATTTTTGCCCCTTTTGCCTGTAAGAGTAGTGGCATTTTGGTGTGAATACAAAGCCCCTTTGCGATGGATAGAGTCAGTGTTCATAATAAACTCATCTCTTATTGCTAGGCAACACTGAGCAATGTGAATTTGTCACTTCTGTTTGGTGCAACTTTCGATTTCACCTCCAACTGTAACAATATAGCCTGCTATATTTTAGATGCCACTGTGGTTGGATGCCATCCCAGGAAAGATGTGAACTACTACTGACAGGGAGTGAATGACTGGCAATGGGCATAAGCAGTTTTTTGATTCTTAAGCCTTGACATATAATTAATTGTTAGATTTATTCTTCTATAAAACTCATACTTCATGATTCCTACTTACTGACTGCCTTTTAGAAAAGGCAAATGGAACATAAAAATTTCCAGCGAGGTGAAGTTTTGTTTGCCTGTTTACCTTTTTTCATGTCGTATTTGCTCCGTTCATATTTTTCTGCATAGGCTGTCTTTCTGAGGGGTGACTATATGTAAAATTCAGATCTGAAGTACCCTCAGTCAAGTGAATATCATTACTTCTAAGGCATATCCAATTATTTGTTTGAATAAATATGTTCCTTACGTTGAGAAATTAAGGTTCAGATTATAATAGATATTGAGCAACTCTGATGCACTGCCGAATACTCCTAGCATCCAACACCACCAGTTGTCGAGGAGCTCAGATTATTGCAGAAGGAGTATTGGAGTCACAATTTTTTCAATCTGAAATGAACCCCCCCCACCTAAGATAAAAGAAGTTTAATGCTATTACACGCTATCTGGGCTTTTTTGATTAGAGGACTGATAATTTTGTTTTTAAAATTTGTGTGTGATTGTCTAACCTGGCTGCTAGGTCTCTGCTCTTTGGTCTTTGAAGAATTAGGTCTGTTTGGGGGCAAAAAAGAGAAAACTGAAAACCGATATTGTTTCACCACCTTTGGCTAAGACATAGCTAGAAAAAGGGACAAATTTATACTTCAAATAAAATATACATCTTCTGAAAAATCATCATCACTATCACCAGTCATTTCTCTAAATGTTTAGAAACATTTCATGACCACATTAACTACAGAAATATGCCAAACAACTGAGAATCTTAGTAATATTTTAGTCTTTGCATATTTTCACTGACTCACTGAAGACAAAAGGAGTTTCTGTAACTGTATGAATGAACCATGGCATGTGCATGTTCTTTTAAGAAAGGCCAAGGGTGCAGTTCTATTTTCTTAGCTCTGCTTTCATATTTATGTGTCTCATTTCCAGCTCATTGCTGATGCCTTAGTTGCACTATCCATCAACACTTTTATCCTCCTTGTTCCTCAAAAAGAACATAAAATCCTTTTTTATGTGGTGGTAATATTATTGCAAATAAAAGCAAATACCAAAATCTTTATTAGTCTGCCAAAATAATAAACTATTTAATAAAAGCATGCTGTAAAAATAAGGTCATTTGCATCACTCAAGTTTCTTGCAGGAAATACAGAGAATTATTGGTCAAAAAGTACAAACTGACAGCAATTATTTCTGTTGTTGATCTAATGCTGCCTGAAAATGGGTTAAAAAATGCACTGAGGTTTTGCAAGTTTGCTGTCTTTAAATGTTTGTTTTTAATGCTGTTGTATACAGAGAAGCCTGCAAGAATCAAATTTTTCAAAGCTCTGCTTTTTTACCAATCTTCTCCATAATGGAAGAAGGAGAGACTGGATATACCCTATTAGAAATCTTTACTGCAAAGCTCAGAGTAACCTTCTGACTCCCATACTGCCACAAGATTTATCATCCAAATATTTACCATTTTTATATTCCGTATTAATTGTATTTGGTTAGGATTTGTGTCAGCTTTAGCTATATGGGGTTTTTCTCACCTTTTTCTTTTGTCATTCTTGCAGAGAGATCAATGCAAAGCTTCTAGTTAAGAAGTTTGTTAAATGTTTAAAGTTAGTCAAAATATGCTTTTAAAATCATGTATCTAATGTCTGATCCTTTTTTCTTGTTGTACTACAAACCTGACCATTATTTTCTCACTGCAGTTTCTCTCCCCATCTGGCAGTTCTGCAAATATGTTATTGATAGAGCACAGAAAAATCAGTTGCCGTGGTGAGATTTAAACACTGCTTGTGATGTCCCTGCATACTTCCCCAGAAGAACCTGCATACAAACATTAAAAATAAGCTAATCTTATAAATTTGTAAGATACTAAATAATCTTATTCATCAGACAGAAAGTATTTACCTTAATTGCCATAATCTAAATGTTAGGGACTGATCTTTGGAACAACTGAGTTAAAAGGTTTCTGAAAAGACTCTTCTTTTTATACTTATTAAAATAATGTAATAAATTACAATGTTTTGTAACTTACGCAGTTGTAAACCCCTATAAATCTCAAAATACTCTGCAAGGTATAGCTATGCCCACTTTACAGACAGAGAAACTAAAACAAAGAGCATCTAAAGTCACATGAATGATCATGCAATGAACAAGTTATTGACCAGAGAATAAAATTCCAAGATTCAGATCACTGGCGCTGTCTCAGTATTTTGGGGCTCCGCTGCCTCTGCCTCTTAGGTGCAATAGAGATGCTCCACTTATTTAGAGGATGAGACCTGTATAGAGATGAAATATTTTAAAAATACATTATATATATTGAAATGAGCACTTCACGGAACCCTGTTAGTATATTCAATCATGCTTTAAACCATAAACCAGCCAGGAGTTATTCTCCTTGCTTCACAGACTGCAGACTGCTGAAAGCTGAGTTAACTCTTCTATGAAATAATGTTTAGGGTGTCATGTGATACGTGCAGGGTAGATAAAAAGCATGCATGTTAGGAACAACACTTTTCTTAATTCTGAAGGTGTGGAAATTTGGTGTTTGCATTTATTAATAGGTTCAGTAACTGTAAGTTTTTGTCTTGCAAACACCTGAGCTGCGTTACGCATTCCAGTGAAGTCACCCATACATAGCTAAATCAGTAGTTTCCAAAGTTGACTTGTTTGGCTACTGCACACAGTAACAGCGGTTGCTGGAGTAACAGCTCCCAGCTATATGCAGGAATGTGTACTTCAGCAGGAAGGTGTTCAGATCTTAAGACAACCATACAATTAAAATATAGAACATGTACAACAGTTTCAGAATACTCCCATCATTAATCAGAGGTATGGTTTAAATTAACAGCACTTGCATTGTATGTGCTTGGTATTTATTAGTTTTGTTACGCTATGTACATACATCATTAAGACAAACTGTACAGATGGGATTTTAAAAGACTTAGATAATTGTATGAATGTTAATTAGAGCTTTGTCTATTCAGGCTAAGATATGTAATAAAGATATTATCAAATCACATTTTTCAGAATATGACATCTTGTATTACCTGTAAAACTCAGCAGATTTGCAAAGGTCTTTTAAGGATTATTTCTGAGCTGGGTTGTTTAGGTATAAGAGAATTAAGCAAATTGTCAACAGTGAAATAAAACAGTGGAAGATTCCTGTAGATAATAATTTATGACTGAAAAGACTATAGATTATTAAAATTCCCTTCATCTTTTAACCCCCAACCCCCCCCCCAACCAACCAAAAAAACCAAATAAACAACCCAAACCAGGCAATGGCAACTAGCAAATTGAAATTAATGTCCACGTAGCAAAAAACAGGGATAGCTGTCCCTCTGGGTTTATGGCATAGGTGACTACAGCCAGAGAATCTGTGAAATGAACCCATGGTTCACAACCTGGCCTTTCAAGTAAATCTCTGCAGATGGATGGTAAACTTCTGCTCTTGTCTCAGCTCTTATTCCTAAAGTTGTAATGATTCTGTAATGTTATTGCAGTAATACAATGACTGCAAAACCGTATGTTTTTGAAAATCATAACGCTTACACTAAGACCAGAGAGCAAGTGTCCTGGTTTTTGCCTTTGCTCAATTTCTCAGGCATTATAGAACCAAACGGACAACTAGAAGAGATCTTTTTGTTCAAAATCAGTTCTTATTGATATAGTAATCAGAAGTATCTTTCAGACTCTGGCAAAGTATTTCTTTACTTCAAAGCTTCAACATCAAAGAAAGCATACAGACAAAGCAGTGCTGGAAAAGAAGTAACATGCCCTTATTTTTAGCACTTGCCCACTTGTCACTCTTAAACTCTCATCTGCCTTTCAAATGTAGTGTAATCTAATTTTTATGCATACTGTATGCTCGTACAGACAATTTCCTCATTTCAGAGTATGTCGAGTTTGGTAAAGGCTTTTGTACTTTTCCTTAACCTGTTTCAGAAATAGCACTGTCACCATTTGTCTCAGAAATATATAGGATGATGGAAATTGACATTTTTCTATATAGAAGAGAAAAGAATATTAGTTTTATCAAAGACTAGATCCTCTCTTCCCCTGCAGTTAGATATGAATTTGGTCACTTCAGGGCTCACTGTGTAGGGTGATTTTAAGCAGTGGTCCCTGTGGTTGCAGGCTCTATCACCTAATAATTGACCATGACAGGAATTATGTGTCCAAAGCCAAGGGGTAGAGTGAATAGCATATGTCAGGGTCAATTATAAGGTGGAAGACCCTGCAACAAAAAAGACTGCACTGATTAGAGCATGATGTTGACATGGGAGCTGAAGCTTCAATGTTATTTCAAAGGGCACTGTCACAGCCACCCTTCCTTGAGGTCTCAGAATGAGAGGTGGATTATGTCAGTGGTTTATACTACACATGATGTAATAAAGTTCAATGGGACATTGAAAGTTACAAATGATTTGTTGCTTTTTTTGCAGTGATAAAATGCTTTCTTTCCATCACTCAAAATTAAGCTCGCTACTTTGCTAATTAGGTCAAAACAGCTCCATACTTACTAGATTAATTCTCTCTTGAAAAATCTGACTGTGAGATGAAAAGAGTATTAAATGTGACACAGTTAAAAACTGTTTTGATTGCTAAAGTTATTAACATTATTTGTACTGGCAAAATTGAACAGAATAGGAACAGTGGAATGGAGAGAAAACAGTCCTTTTTATTACTTAAAGCTATGTCATAAATATTTTATGGTATGGGAAGATTTTTGCAGTGAAACAAATGGGCCAAAAAAGCTGCTGTTTGCTTATTCCCCTGAAACTTCAGCAGCTTTAACCTACTCAAATGTTCTTAACCAGTGATGAACTGCAGAACCATTTACTAAGTAATGATCCCAAATTATATACCACCACAATAATATACTATAGTTCATTTTTAGATTTTCATTACACCAGTTCAATTTTCTAACTCTTTTCTTTGAAAGCTGTTTCTCTAAATTTCTGCGTGTCTGTAAAAGTATCCCAGTCACTTCTGCCTGCAAGATCCCAGTGGTTTAGCTCATGATGATGGAGAAGATACTGTAGCTTAACCTCATTAACTAGATAGCTAATTTCTCTCTGTTCTCATGGGTTATTATCCACGACCACATTTTTCCTGGGTGTTTTGCAGCCATCAAACAGAAGGCTAACTCCCAATAAATTAAAGCCTATAGCTTTAGAGTCAAAGTTGTTGGATGATGAACACATTATAAGGATTATTGAGTCTAAAAGATCTTTTTCTTCTCTTCTAGAACGGTTAATAGAAGATCATAGTCTCTAACATACAGAAATGCTCCAAAATTTCCATCTTCAGAGTCTTCATTGGGACTTAATATAGCTTCACAGGAAACATGTCATGTTACATAATAGGGACTTGGTTTTGAATCTTGTACATGTACTTCTTTACAATAAACTCATCTCTGATCTACATTTGTTTCAATGTAATGTTAGAACAGCTCTTGCATTTGTTTCAATGTAACGTTAGAATAGCTCTCACATTTGTTTTGTATTAAAAACTTATGAAAATTTTAAAATTGAAATGTTTATTTCTAAAAACCCCATTTTTTTTCTTTATAAGTGAGAAAAAGACAGGAGGGTATAAAAGATCTTTAACCCGTAAATATAACATCCACGTTTAGCTTTTCCATTGCAATCAAAATAGATACATGTAGAATAGAAACTCCTTTGGTACTACAGGCTTTCTGGTAAGCTGGAGGTGTTCAGACATATTTTTTTTTTCCCCTTGAAAGTACTGAAGGACTTCACATGGAGAAAAATACATTAAAATCCCACAGATTAAGCTGAACAGAAATAAGGTAAATGATGGATTTTGCCAGTCACACTTGACAGTTTCTCTTGGTGGTAATTAATGTTAGTGCTTTTACTAATAAAGTAAAAATTTCAAACACTGAAAACAGATCTAGTCAAGTGAAAAAACTGCTCAGCTGCCAGTGAATATTAATTTTACCTTGCACTAGTGCCTGCTGGAAATGGAAACAGACTGGTCATTTTGACAGAGGCCTGACCTTATAAGGTTGATTTTATACTTTTGACTCAATGAAGATTGGTAGATTGATTAATGAAGATTAAGTTCATCAAAAGCTTAGAAACACTGGCATCATATGAGGACCATTACCTATTAGTCAAGAACATATATAATACTATTTTAGGCTAAATTGTTTCTCTTGTAGTGGTAAAAAAATACAGGTCTGAAAGTCTTCTTGAATGCTATATAGAGGACAAAGTTGCTGGATTTCATAGATCTGCAGAAACAAGCCAAATCACCTGTGAAAATGACAACCCTTGTCTTACCAGAACTAGGAACTATAGGATTAGAGGTATATACTTTTAGTAGTATTTATATGGAGCACTTAAGAGCAAGAAGCCCATAGGCCCAGCAAGTCATCCTCCACGTAGAGCGCTGATCACTGGGGCCACATCTGTGTGAATGGCTAGAGATTGACCTGAAAGCCACTGTATGCCTATTTCTGTCTAAAAAGAGGTGAACGGTGTGACAAAGTTGTTCGAGCTAATCTTAGTAGGCTGTTTTATCTTGGTCATAATGCACTGTTAGCATGGTTATGCAGCATTCAGAGTGAAGCTCTTTATATCTGGCGAGCTTGAAATGTAGATAGAATTACCTTGAGTCCTTCTATACCCGGATGGGGAGATACACCTCCTGAGAAATGCCATTCATTCAGATTTTAGCAGTATGTCAATGCATCTCATGCTTCCAAACCAGAAGTTTTTTCCCAAAATTTAATTCCAGTATATCTCATGGAAGAGTTGATAATACCCTGTTTACTGTGAAGTAGATGAAAATTCAGGGAAATTGTCAATGACAGGGAGCTAAAGGGACTCTGCAGCCAGTTTCTTAGTTAAAAAGACAGAAGTATCCTCCTGTAAAATCTCAAATCGTTTTTCTGTGTTACATTTTTCTGTGTTTTTCTGTTACCCGTAAACAGCTTTGGGTATTAACAGCAGCGAAAATTCTGCCACCTGTTAGATGAGGGAACACCTCTGACTGCAGGAGAGTCAGAGCAGGACACCCTAATGAGGGGCAACAGTGGCACATTGCCAGCTACACCCGTGAAAACCGTAACATTCCTGTTTCAGACTTGGCACAGTAAGCAAAGGAGGAGAAGATTTTCAAAATCTTTGTTTCAAAATGGCAATATTCTTCTAACATTACGTCTGCTTTATATATGCGGTATTCCGTTACTTACTGGTGATTATAATAGGAAATCTTTTAATTAAGAACTTCATTAGTTCACCTTTAACTGCCAATCACTGGATAATTGGCCCATTTCTAATAGGCACTGCAGCTCAGGTATGCTAAAGTGACTGTTTCTCAGAATAACTTACTGAAAGTAAGTTATTTTTGGAACTCATTTATAAGAGAACTTAATTAACTATTCCAGATCGTTAGGGATACTGCATTGCGTTTTTTAATCCTCTGACAGGTTCCTCCAGTTATATTAATTCATTATAATTATTTTCAACTTTCTAGGCAGAAAAGGGTGAGAAAGGAGCCATTGCTGGCTCTCTGTACAAACTAGCCAGTACTTCCCCGAGAAGAAAGGCAGCTTTGGTGGATTTTATTGTTTCAGCTGCTGCAGCAGTATAGCAGAATGTCTTGAGGCAATCAGCTTGAGAGATGATGCACTGTCTTTTGTCCACTGTTGTATGGCAGAACCTTTTAAGAGCAGTGACACTACACCAGAGCTATTTTATCAGGTGAGTGAGAGCGAACAGATTTTCTCACTGAATATATTCCAAATAATTTGAAAACAGCATCTTTTTGGGTAAAATACAGATTTGTTTTGAAACCCCACTTTACTAATTCAATTTTGACATATTTCACAAATTCTGGGAGCCAAATCCCACTTTTTTATTTGTGCAAATAACTACTGATGTCTTCATCAAATGGAAGCAAAAATTCCAGTCTCACTAGCAAATGAAGCAGACTTTGGTCCTGCAGTGTCATATGCAACTTCTACTTCAAACAAGTCTGACTCGTAAGTGGAAATTTGTTTTTTGAAAGCTGTAAAACTGAACGCAATAGAACCATCTGCTGAAAAAAACAGCAACATTGTATCAGAATAGATTAATAATAACAGACCTTTGAGAAAATAGGGGACTTCAGAATTATTCTCTTTTCCAGATCTTCTAAGAATTCTACTTAGAAAAGGGATTTACAAGTCTTTGAATATTTGTTATAAAGCTGTGTGATTACAGCTACTGATTTTATGGCCTCTCCATTTTCCAAAGCAGCAGAATAACTTATGTACATGATTTTTAGACTTTCCATGTATCATTGCTAAGCATTGTAAATGAGCATCTCTTAAGTGTTCACAACTACTAGCTGAATTATTCTTTCTTGTGGTAATAAAAAATAAAAATATTTCATTCAAACCCAGAAAAGACAGAGATGATATATGATTAAAAAGCCCTCCTCTTTTTTTTTTTCTTTTTTTTTGCAATAAATCAAATACCTTTGTTCTGCCTTTCCCCAGAGGTGTGGTTATTTTCTACCTGTTCATGTACTACGCAGTATTGCTTCATTCAATTTAATAATCTCTGCTAAAATCTCTGAGTACACTGGATTTACAGTTTTAATTCAGAACAGGCCTCCATTACCTTTCCGAGCCAAAAAAAGAAGCCCCAACCCCCTACCAAAATACCTGCCCTTTCATCAGAATTTCATATCTAAGTAACCCTCCTTCAGATCATCCAAGATGTTTTGAACAGCAGAAAAAGCTTTCTAAGAATTACGCATTAAGTCATCGTCACTGAACTAAAAGGAAATCCAACTGTCCTGTAAGTAATTCCAATGTAAGTCAAATATTTTGTCTCCTACCTGCTGGCCAGTGATGGCCAAAGCATGAACTGAGGGTTTATTTTTTAAAACATGTGCTTTTTGTAATTACTCCTATGCAGAAAAATCCATGTTATGATTACTACCTCTTCACAACTACTTATCAAATAAGTTTTATAATGATTGTCACTTCTTAACTTTCCAGAAGTGTATTTAGGAAGGCATCATCACCTTCATATCTGCCCATAATTATCTACTCCTATTTTACAAGTTCCAGTGACTTACTGTACAAATCATGTGCAGACTCAAATAATCTAAAAAAAAAAAAAAAGGGGCAGGGGGTGCCTTTCAAACTGTTTCATGAGCTGTACATAAAAAATCTTACATATTTGTCTCACTAGGAATTTATTTTGGCACATTTATTGCTATAAACAAAGTGCTTTTTCTTAGAATATTTTCTTCTCTATTTTCTTCCATCTTTTCCTGGGATCTTCGGACCCAACAATTTGTGAGCAAGGAACTTGTTTTTCAGAGACTTGTGAAGCCCGATTGTTACAGATTGTTATATAGCATTGTATAATGTGATGTTACAGGGGACTGATAAGTTAGCACTCGCAAAGCATAAAGTGTACCCTTCATCCCAGCCCTGATGAACAAAGCCTTTTATGTTAGCTGCACTGGTTGCTGCAACTAAATTCAAGAGGAACCATGAATCGGCGTTCCTGGTCACTGCCAGTTTACAGGTTGGATCACAGACACCAGCGGCGGCACCGCAGAGGACGACACTGAGCGGGGCAGCACCGAGGCTCACCCCGAGGCACTGCGCTTGTCCAGCTGACCCTGCACACCAGGCTCCAGGGAGGGTGAGCGACCAACAGCGCACCACTGGTTTCTTGTCCCTGGTTTTGGGCCCACAGCCCCTTCCAATCAAAGCCTGGAGAGTGGTAGCCCTCAGACCGCTGCTCGAAACACTGCCATGATACCCCCAGCGATGGTTTTATCTGGTGGTATGACTCTTAAAAGTTAGTCTAGCGATACGGTTTAATCGGCAGAGCTAACCCACAGGTTTCTTCTGTGACTTGGGAGAAATAAAATTTTGCCTGGATCCAGAGACCGGGCACCTGGGTAAAGCTTTTTGTCGATTCAGCCTGCAAACCTACAGTGGTGCCTGTGGTATGCGTAACAGCAAACCGGGATCAGATGACGAGATTAGATTTTTGGTCTGCAGAAGCTGAACCCGAGGGTTCGGGTGGACGTTTTGCGCTCGCAGGCAAGCAGGGAAGCCTCCAGCGAGGCCGCCGGGAGGCCTGCTCTCCGCACCCTCCCTGCTCGCCCCCCACTCCGGCCCCTCGACACGGGCTGCTGGGGGACACTGCGGCGACTCGAAGGGGCTCCCTTCACAGCCCCCGGGGGGTCGCGGCGGGGGGCCGAGGGAGCGCCGCTGTCTCCCCCGCCGCCCCGCCACCGGCCTGCGGGCCACCGGCCGCCGGGCGAGCACCCGGCGCCTCCCGGTTCGCCTCGCAGCTTCCCTAGGGAGCGGCCGCGCCGGGCTCCGGCTCCCGCAGCCGCAATTACGGCTGGCCCGTGGCGACTGCTGGAGCCCCGCGGCACTTCCTCCCCTCACAGCGGGCCCTGCCGGCCTCCCTGCCCGGGGCCGCGGTGAAAGCGGGCTGCGACTACGCCCCACCGTCCCCCGGCAGTCACCCGAGGGGAAAGGGGACGGACCGGCCGCCTCACTCGGCCGGCCCCCTTCCCTACGCAGCGATCGCTCAGAACGGGTCCGCTGCCCTTCGCAGCAGGCAAGAGGAAAAAGGGCGGGCGGGGGCCGGCGGCAGGAACGCTGGGGCGACCCCGCGGCGGCGCCCGCCTCCCGCAGCGACCGCGGCAGCCGGCGGCCCGCCCGGGCCTACCAGCGCGGCCGCCCTGCCCTGCCCGCCATAGGCGCCCCGCGCGCTGCCTCCGCGGCCGCGCCCCCCTGCGCGCCCTCCGCCGGGCCGCGCCCGGCCTCCGCCGCCCCGGCGGGCTGGCGGGGCCGCGGCGGCCGCGGCCCGCCTCTCCTCGGCGCGGCAGCGGCCCGCCGCGCCTCCCGGCCGCTCAGGCAGTCTCCCGGCCTGCCCCGGGAGGAGGGTCCACTGAGGGGAGGCGGCCAAGCGGTAGCGGTAGCAACGGAGGAGCCGGCGGCGTGCGCGGCCCAGGGTGGCCGGGACAGGCGGGCTCCTTCCCCGCTGCGTTTCGCAGCTGTCACGCACCTCCCCGCTCGCGTTACCGCCCCCCCGGGCCCGTGAGCAACATGAGAGTAGTGGCTTTGATCAGGTAACGGGCTGAGGGAGCGCCCGTGTGGGCGAGCGAGGGGGCGGCTCGCAGGCGGAGGCTTGCGGCGGAGGGAGGGCGCGGGGAGAGGCCGAGCCCGCCCGCCCGCCCGCCCGCTTGCTCGGGAGCAGCCCGGGGGTCGCGCTCCACCCAGCGCCGCCTGGGAGACCCCTCCTGCCCCGGCGCTTCCCGCCCGTGCGTTTGCTGCCGCCCCCCCCCCCCCCCTTCCCCGCCTCCCCGGCGCGGAGCGATGGCGCTTCGGCGGGCTCTTCCCCTCAGCCGGCTGCCGGCGCTCGGGCCGCTGCGGCCCGCGGGGCGGCGGGCTGCCTGCCGGGCTGCCTGCCTGCCTGCCTGCCTGGAGTGCCGGGCCGAGGCGTTCGCTGCCTGTACGCAGGGTAGAGCCGCAACAGTTTCTCTTCTGCTTTTCCCTTATTCCCGGGAGGGTCAAGAACTGCTCGTGTCTGTTTAAAAAAACCCCAACAAAACCAAACAAAAAAAACCCTAAACCAAACAAAAAGCCAGACCAAAAAACAACACCCGAAATTCTTTTCCCCGATCGCCTGCTCCCCGATATCCCGGTCCCCAGCGCGGAGGGAGCCGGGCTGCGGGGCGGGCGGGCCCCGAGGCGGCGGCGGGAGGCGGCTGCGGGGGGCAGCTGCGGCCCGGGGGGTGCGGGGCCTCTGCCCCACGCCCGGCACTTGGGGCAGCTCTGCTCGTTTGCAGTTGGATTTCCAGGTGCTTTTCCTTTCCAGATATCGTAAGCTCTCCTAGGATAAATTTTCTGGACTCTTAACGGTAGATTGTTCTAGCCTGTCTTTTGAGAGAGGTTTCATTTTGCTCGTTTTTAAAAAGATGAAGCTCACTCATTTGGATAGTTGCCCTTGGGACACAGCCCTATCTGTCAGGGGCTGCTGTATTTGCTCCCTCCCCCCCCACGCTCCTGCCGCTTTTTGTCGGTTTCTGCAGTTCTTGTACTGTAACTGCCTTTTTGTGTGGTTTTTTTAGAAAGAGATTGACATTTTCTTTTTCTAACAAGGACAGGTGTGTCCTTTTGTTGAGAAATAATAGTTAAATTAAACAACAACAAGCTAGGAAACTTGTAAATGGAAAAGGATTGTGTGGATGTGAGCAGTGTATTTTTATTTTTGGGTGCGGTAGTTATTTACTGAAGTCTTAACATTTAATGTATTAAATTCTCTCAGACAATGTCTGATAGCAAACCTTGCTGAAATTGGGGTTGGGCCACAACAATTGCAAATTATTACAAACTTTACCTAAAGAGGAAAAAACACAGCAAATGTTACCTACATTTTTCAAGAGTTGCTTAAATACAGAGTAGGAAAATCAGCTTTGGTGCTTTTTCTTGTTTTATAGATAAGATTTTTGTCTTCCAGGTTTATTTATGTAGATATTCTCTAAACAGGGGAATGTGTTAAAAGGCAGGATGAAATAAAATCCTAAAACCAGGTTTCTAACACAATTGCTATTTTAATGGGAAATTTTACAAGGATGGATTTAGTTTCAGTAGTAGTTTTAAGAAGAGTTTTAAAGAGACATCAAAGTGTCTGAAATCTTTGTAACAGACCTAGCCTCAAAGATCAGAGGGGAAAAAAGTATTTGAAAAGTGCTTCTTACTTTTGAAAAGGTCAGGATTATATATAAAACTACTTCAACCTGTTTTTCTTCTAAAATGTTGGCCACACTTAAAGTTGATAGTCTTGCTTTAAGGTGGTATTTATGGGGTAAACCCTGTATTGTGTTTTGTGTTAAATCATGGACATTTCAAAGCCAGTCTTCTACCAGAAATACGATGTTTTCCAACTCTTTAATTCTTCCAGAATTTTCTTGCTGTAAATGGTTACACTTGTCAATAGAAAAAATTTGGCTCAGAAGTCTTATATAGACCCATACCTTTATGGTTACCGTATTTTTTTTTTTTTCTGGTATTTTGTTTGTTTATAAGTCTACCTGTTAACATACTTGCAACATTGTCAAAACTAACCCTGACTGTGGCCCAACTTCCTAGTTTTCTACAAAAAGGCCTTATGATTTTTTTCCTGTGATGAGAATTGAGAGGAGTTCCCAGGATACCTCAGTACCTGCCTTCATCTCTCTTCTTAAAGCTTCTTCTTTTTTTTTTCCTTTTTTTTTTTTTTTTCTCTTTGTTACAATCTATTAGACAACAGCCAGGCTGCAACTGTGCCAAGTCCACCTTCCTCCCACAGCATGGGCTGTCTGGCTTCATTGGTTTTAACCATCATGTGTTTTACAGCTAGATTAGAAAGCCTTGTAGGTAGGCACCATTTCATTTTGTTTCTTGGTACGGTTAGTTTTTAGGGCCGTGGTAATAGTAATACAGAAAATAAATAACAGTACGGTAGCATGTGATCTAGTAAGCACTCTACAGATTTTGATCAAGTAATCGGTGGTCAAATGTGGGAAATTGGAATGTAGCCTCGTCTTAACATGTCTTTTTTTTAATAAATTAATTGAAAAGATTAATAGATTTATTCTAGTGTTCTTTTAATTTTTGATTTAAAAAAAGAATACTGAAGTGCTGTAAGCAGCATAGGCAATTATCTACTGTCATATAGTTTTTTTTCTGAAGTTGAGTTTGGAGTCGAAATCAGAACTAGCGGGAGGCTTTTATTTTTTAGAATGAAGTCATTCAGAACAAAAAGAGCCTTTGTCTCATTATGATTCTGTTAAGCCTGAAATTTCACATTATGAAGTGAATACTATCTACATTTTCAAGCTATAAAGCACAGTGTCCAGAATTAATGAACGTATGATTTTTTTAAAATCTTTTTTGTCCATAGGTAGGTTAGAAGAAAGTTGTAGGTATGCATGAGAATAATGTCAGGTAGAGGAACCTTGAATTAGGAATCTATTTATTATCATATTTGTATTTACTTTTATAGCACTGAAACATAAGCAACTGCTTACGAAAATCTGATAAGTACGAAAGGATGCCGTGTTATTTATGCTATTTCTACTTTAGGTTTGCATTATACAGCAAATTAAGGCCAGCATACAGCATTTTAGCATGGATAAAAGCAGAAATTGAGGGGAATAGCTGTATGGTTACATTCCTGTAATGCACTTTCAAGCTGTTGCATAGAGGGCTAGATAAAAATGGGAACTTCACTTTGGAAATGCTGAAGTTTGTTAGTAATAGTGTGGTCACAAGGAAACCACTGGTCTGTTGTAGCAAGGACTGCATTTACTACCTGTTCTCCTGTCCATGTCTCAGTGCCTCTGAGGCAAGACACAGTTTTACAGAGCTGGTCTAGATCTCTGTTCCAGTTCCTGCCCTGGACTGGTTTTTGTGCCTTGGTATTTAAAGAAGCTGCACAGAATCTCCACCTGCAGTTGTTGTTTGAAGGCTGTGAGTCTGAACGTGGATTTTGTAAGCAGTGTGTATCCTAGAGCACTCTTAGTTTTATTGTTAGACTGTAATATTTCATTTGATGGTGATTACAATCCATGAAAATACTATATTTCAGTTACACCAGGAGAGCAGGATTCTTTCCTCACTGATAGTGGAAAAGGTTCCAGTAGATTGTGAATAAATATCAAAATTAATTGTATTTTCTGTATTAAAGTATCATCTCTTGGCCTCAGAGAAGATTATAATTCTGTTTATTTTTCTATTTTTTTAATCAGCAGTAATTATTTTTGTTTGCATTTATATAGAGTAAAAAATTTGTCGGTGTCAGCTGAACCTACTGCCTGTAATAATTACAAGCCTTTGAGAATGGGAAGTACGTTTAAAATGTTGAAACTTTAGGCAATGTATCCCATGAAGGATAAATGTTATTCCTGACATGACAGTCTTCATTTAAAAAGACTGCTAATGCTGGCAACTCTGTGGAGCAGATATGGTTTTTTTAATCCAAGTTATCTAGTAATGAGTACAGAGTGATTAATCTCTGGAGTAGAAGACAGTCCTTGTTCTGAAGGGATTCCAGTGTAAGTGGCTGTTCTTTGTGGAATCTCTCAGATTAGTAATAAGATACAGAACTGGATATGAGCTTTATGGATACTGTACGTAGGCACTATACATATATAGTAAACATTGCATGGTGAAATCATCCTTTTCCTACTGCTAATATTTTGCAACCTTTTTTTTTTTTATTTCAAAACTTTATAACCAGCTCTGATGATGCTAATTTTTAAGTAGTTAGGCAAAAGTCATAAGGAGCTAAAACTTTTATCAGAACTTTTAATTGCCACTATTTTCTTTTTGTTACAGTGGTGGGAAGGACAGCTGTTATAATATGATGCAGTGTGTTGGTGCTGGGCATCAGATTGTTGCTCTAGCCAATTTAAGACCTGCTGAAAACACAGGTATGAAAGCCACATTTCTTATAGCAGATTTTTTTTTTATATTAGAAACAATGGAGGCACAGCCGTGCCTGAATTAAATTCCTTTATGTGTTTTTATATAGTTTTGCATATTGAAGGACAATCTAGAAATCTTGAAAAGAGGTAGAAAAAAGAAAATGCTGTGTAGACATTTTAAATGTATTTTTCCTCAAAGGAGAAAAAAACAGAAGAAGATGAAGATCAGTAAAAGAAAGGCTTACACAATTTGAAAAAGGGAGAGGACGAATATCCTGGTGGTAAATGAAGGGATTGTGAGTTCAGTAGCACAAATAGTAAAAGGTGGTAGAGGATATCATCAAACAAAACAAGCACTGTGTTTCTAGAAATGCTTTAAACTGGCATAAGCCATTCCAGCTGCCAAAAATATGCAGTTTTGCTGCTGCTCATTCATTTTTACCCTTGTGTATCTTCCTCCATTATTCTAGCCCAGCATTTGTGAACTGGATTGAGGAACTGATCTAGGTTGGAATTGACTTTGATGCACTTCTTTTTCCTGCCTGTGTCATTCCTTTTAGATTGGACCAGTTTTCTGATCAGTTCCTCATAGGCTGCACCTAGACTTATTTCTGCGAAAGAGAACAGGAGAAACTCAGGTAGTCTAAGTCAGTGGTGAGGTAAATGGGTGCTGAGTACTTCTGTGTTGGCCTAGAGCATAAATTGAACTTGAAGTGAGACTTGAGAAAGAAGTGAGTTGTTTCCCAGTTGGTAGGGCAGAATGTTAAAGTATGTTAACGTAGGTTCACTGTTCAACATATGTTAAACAATTAAGTTTGATATCTGGTAACTGTATGGTAGGAAGATACACAGAAAGCGAAGGAAAAAGGGAGCTGCCATCACAAATGAGTCATGGGCAGAACTGGCAAATGCTAGGGAGTACAAGAACAATTTATTTTCTGGGTAGCTAGGACATAATAATCTCTAATCTTGTTGAAATATGTTGTCTTCAAACTAATTTATCCACATCAGAAATGTAGACTATTGTCATTAAAATCATAAAATGCTCTCTTTAAGTATGTAGTTGGAAATTTTGTGGAAAGTTAATTGAGGTGCTTCAGGCAATAGTGGATTCTATGCCATTCATTTTATTTTATCTTGTACCACTGTTGCCTGGAGAGTCTCAATTAATAAAGAAACTGTGTATTCTGAACTGAGTATCAGTTTAAAGACCTTGTCATATTCATGTATGTTGAAAACCACTGAGTTTTCTTTTAAATCAACTCTTCTGGTCTAGGTTGGTTAGTTGTGATTATGGGTTTGGACTTGCCTATTTTGAGCAAAAGCGTATTTGTTGTAGGGCATCAAATGTGACATGACCTAATTGTTACATCACAAATTAGTTATCTTGATCAATGTTACAGACCTTTTTCTTTGCAAGATGTGCTACATAGGTATACAGCAGAGATGCTTGATGTGTCTGTGTAAATTAAGAGAAGTTCCAGTATTACAAATTACCCTTAGAACAGTGAACTGTGTTAGCTTTTAATAAAGTGGAGATTTCACCAATAATGTATTGCTTTATCAATCTGTTTGAAAAATTATCTGAAAGATTTTGTATATGAATGGTTTATCATATAGTTTGAGATTTAATTCTAATCCATGATGTTTGCATTTTAGCTGTTTTGTTCTTACCTGCTAGCTACAAACTGCTTGTAAGAAAATTCAGTTAAATTTTTCTCCTGGTTAAGGAAGTAGCAGCAAAGAGTTGATTTTACTTTGAGCTTAATTTTTAAAAGGAATGTTCCTATTAAAATTACCATATAAATAAGAGCAGAACTGGACTGTTAGAAGAATTTTGGATGAAGCAGGGAGGAATACTAAAGAAGAAATAGACACCACAATTTCCAAACAGGCAGCATGTTTGTGACAGATGTCTTCCTCTCCATACATCTGTTGGGTGGAGAAATGTATTTTTTTTTCCCTCCTATGTTTATAGAGCTATTGTCACCAAACATCTTGTGAACTGAAAAATATTAATGTCAGTGCTTTGTAGTATTATCTGTAATTGTTGAAATAATGTACCTAATATGATTGTTTCTTAATTGTGGCAGGGCAGACTGATGAATTGGACAGCTATATGTATCAGACAGTAGGACACCATGCCATTGACCTGTATGCTGATGCATTGGATTTGCCACTCTATCGTGGTTTCATAAAGGGTACCAGTGTAAATACTGGAAGAGTGTATACCACGTGTCAAGAAGATGAGGTTGAAGACCTTTACCACCTCATGAAACTTGTTAAGGTATGCTGAATTAAAAGAATTAAATAATTTGGGACAATTATATTGCTTAACTCATTTATGAATTTAAGTAAATTACCCACTTTGGTGTTTAAGGAAAGCTTTGAGAAAAAAATTGAATACTTTTACATGTTTTATTTCCATTCCTTTGTTCTTCCTGGCACTGTAAATATATAGCATAACTTTATTCCTTTTTCCCCAGTGTAAATCAGACTTACTAATCCCCATTTCAAGCTAAAACCTTGTTCCTATTTAATGAAAACACCTGTAACAAGTGCTCGGCATATACTACAAAAAACATAGTTGTGAAAATTATCTATAAATAAAATGTTTTATGTAGTTTCATATTTGAAATAACACATTGGTTCATTACTGGAATGAGAGATCTTTTGGGTCTTGTGCATTTATCAGTGTATGGAAAGTAATGTCTAGACATTTCCATTTGTGTACACTTACACTCTGTAAACTAGAATCTGTTATTTGTTTGTATGTCACAGATCATTCACAAAATATTACAGAATATTTTGCAATGATAGTTTTGATTCTGGTAGCCCTGGAATATATTCTAACATATCACAGAATGCAATGACATGTATCAATCCTTTTTTAGCTATAAAACCCTTTAAAGGGAGATAATGGGTGTATTTCCTAAACCACTTGAAATCTATTCTCTGTTTGTTTCCAAAATGTTTCATGTAGTATTTTATTTTCCATTGGAATTAAATCAGATCTCACTGAAACAAGTAGAAAACCTCCCATTGGCTCCAGATGGTTTTACGAAGTTTTAATGAAACAATACAATGTTCACAAAATCAGTTTAACTGCTATTTTTAAAAAAGTAAATACATGTTTAATTTTATTGATCAAACTAGTTGGCTACTTTGTGAAACTTCAGCTAAAGATATTTGTAGTCTTCAATTCAGGTATTGAACATTTTCTAGCCCCCTTTCCTCCATTGAAATGAGAATTGAGATTCATTAACCTAAAAACTTCAGGCTTATTCTTTGTTCAATTTAAAAAAAAAATTAACTTGTAGATAAGACCTGAGAATGTGGTTGGACTGCATAGTGTTTCCTCAACCATGTTGGAGTCGAATATTGCATGTTCTAAACATTTTTGGCAGGGAAGTTGTGTTCCTCTAAAGTAAAATCAAGATCATACACCTGTGTTGGGGTATGAGACTACAAACCAGGAGAACAGTGCATGTAGGCTGTGTGGTCTCAAGTTGCACCAGGGGAGGTTTAGATTGGATATTAGGAAAAATTTCTTCACTAAAAGGGTTATCAAGCATCGGAACAGGCTGCCCAGGGAAGTGGTGGAGTCACCATCCCTGGAGGTGTTTAAAAGACATGTAGATGTGCTGCTTAGGAACATGGTTTAGTGGTGGACTTTGCAGTGCTACGTTTACGGTTGGACTTGATGGTCTTAAGGGTCTTTTCCAACCTAAATGATTCTATGATTACACTCTAGAGTGCTTCATAGAGGTTGTAAATGGAATGTGCATATCATGCAGTACAGGAATTGAAGGAAGTATGGTACAGCAGTTTTAAATTATTTTTGAACCACGATAGTAGTAGAAATTAGAAGGGCTAGTATATGCTGTCTCTTATAGCTGCGTACTAACGGCTTTCTGCCACTGGGTAAGATAATAAATTACTGATCAATTTAATTAAAAATGAGCAGATTAGTGGCAATTAAGACGATACTTCCTTTTCGATTCTTAGTGTCTTTGGAGAAATGGATGCCTGACATAAATTAATGCTAATGTTAAATCTTGACAACTTCTGCTTTGGAAGTTTGTACATGATAATTATAACTATGGTTGAAAGAGAAGTTATCAAGTTGTCTGGAACTAAATAACTATTTCTTTCCTGTATGGAAACATTAATTCCACTATATGATATTTTAAAGATGTAATTATTAACAATATTCTGCCTTTATGTTAGACTTTGGATAACTATGTCTTTACAGTCAAACCTATCTATGAAATTCTGGTGCAAAATTTCCGTAGAAGTCTTGCATATTCTGATGAATAATTGCAAAATTATCAGGGGGATGTAAACTACAGCAGCTGTGAGTCTAGTTTTAAGAAAAAGACATGAACATTTTTCTTTTGTGTTAACAGTAACTTTGAAAGCTTTCTATTTTTATTTTTTCACATTTTTTTATAAGTGTAGTTTTGTAGCTTTACTATGTAAGTCTGAATCACTGAGGAGTTTGGTTTAGGATTTTTTTTCCCCAGATGTTAATAGTTTTAAACAGAGAACTCAATTTGCATTCTGTTGAAGGGAGGGGAGGAATTTGCGGAAGCCTTGTCAAAACGCATCCTTGAGTGGACGTAATTTCAAAACACTGGTCAAACCAACATAGCTCTGTTTTTCTGTCAAATGGTTTGGGCCCAAGAATACAGGAAAGGTGTGTCTAGATCAAAATCACATAATGTTCCTCACTTTCCGTTTGTAAAGAACACTTGCGTTGCAAGTACTTCTCTAGTAAAAAATAAAAACAAAACACATTTGAAAAAGTAGTATGAATTTGAAACTATTTGATGTTTTTAAAAACAATGTTATGAGAACAAGATTTCTAAAAAGCTGAATAATCCCCTGCAGTGCTGGGAAACCCAGGATGACAGTCTTGTTCTAGTTCATGGAACACAGAAAGTGATGTTGACTGCTGATGACTGTAAACCTGCTAATTTTATTGTCACAAATGCAGATGATTGATAGCTATGAAGAAAATCTATATTTATTTTTTAGTTGCCTAATGCCCTGTTTTAGATTCTGTAGTCAATATACATTTTGAAACATATTAGATTATTTATATGATGTCTAAATGTATCTTACTATGCCGTCCTCACCTGGTAGTAGAATATTTACTTTGTGAGACATGGAAATCCTGAACTCTAAGGAATAATTTAATCTACTCTCCATGTTACTGAATAGGGATTACTGATACCCTTGTTTGTCCATGTTTGTTACTTTGTGTATTGGAGATTTCTCGAGCAAAGCATGTAAGCACTAGAGTTTCTTAGTTATCTGCGTTACCTTTCAGGGTTTTATCATGGTGCTATCTTTGAAACCAGGAAATGTGTGGGAAAACTGTGTTTCTTTCCCTTTAGTGGTTGGAAAGACTGGAGCATGGAGGCGTTTTTATGAAACTTTCCTACAACATAGTTCTCAATATAGGCATATTTAACTGCTTTCTCTCCTTTTCAATGTAATTATGATCTTGTCCAAATAATACATTGATGTTTTATGCAAGCGCATGCAGGAGTGGTGTTAGATGGGTTGAATGTTGGATTGTTTTCTGTATCTTATGGAACTATGGCTAAACTTTCGTTTAGGGCAGTGGTTGTAGCAGCTTCCAGACTATACAAACCAATGCAAGATAATTAATGTTAGTTCTGGGTTTCAGTAGACAGTTCTGTCCTCTTCCAAGTTTCTTGCCTTATCTCCTCAGCTCTGTGAAGGCTTTGCCTTTATTTGGTAAGTTTCCACTGCTGGAGTAACTTGTAGAATTCTTGAACTTGAAAAAACAGCTAGAAGAAAAAACTTTTTAATCATCTTTTTCAGTAACGTTTTTTATTACTTGAGTTTCTTGAAATTAGTATTTAAAAAGTTGATTCTATTTATAGTTTCTTTGTAATATATTTCCCTTTGTTTATTATAAAGCATGCAAGTTCATTTTCAGTGCATTTTCAGTTTTAACATGTTATTTCTGTCAGAGTTCTTTTTGTGGTGCACTTTGTGGGTTCAGAACCTGCAAGCTTACAAAAACGTAAAGAGTACAATTGAAAGAAATTAATATATTGGATCTCAGGACTGAAGGATTATTAATTGTGCTATCACCCATTGACCATCAGCTGAAGAATAAGAATTGATGTTGGATATATTAGATGTATGAAACACTTGAATAATAACAGCCTTTGCTTGTGGCACTATTTCATTTTATCAGTCACATGGAAGGGGAAAGAAAGAAAATTTATTTTCTAAAATATTGTCATGTTCTGGAGCAGTGATCTTATAACTCAGTCACTAAGAAGAAGTAACATGGTTTTTAGTTACAGCAACAAAGAGCTTACTAATATGGTGTGACTCCTGTATTTAATAGTTTTTTTTAAAGGACAGGATCATGATTTTTGAAATGGACCCAGACTGATGTTTACTGAAGACAGGAAGTATTTCTGTCTGAGAGTTAAAATTGCAATAGCTGTGTAATTGTAGGTGTTATTTAAGACGGTATTTTGTCTCAAAGTACTTTGGCTGTGTGGGTTCAGCTGGAATACAGGTAACTTGGGTACTATCATTATTCAGTGAAACTCCCTAAGACTTGGAGTTCTTCAGGAAATATTCTTCAGGGTTTGAGATGAGTAGATGAAATACAAGGTTATTCTGTAGCCTTTGGACAGGGATTAATTCCCTCACAGAAGATAAACCTTTCAGTTCCTCATTATTACTAATAGTCTTCCATGCTAAGGAAGTTTTCTTTTCACCCTTCTCCAGAATTTAGCTGCTGTAGTCAATGGGTAAAATGAGTTCTTGGATTCACTCTGATGGCTGACTTCTGTGGCTTTTGTACAGCCAAATGTCTAGATGCTCTCATCAGGAAAAAATACATTAATAAATGGAATGTAATATTCTACTGCAGGCATTGCTTCTCTGTCTTCACTGTTATAAAATGTGTTTAAAATAAAGTATTTAGAAATAGTAATTTGGCTTTTAGGTGTCTATTTTAATCAGCTCTCCGTAGTCCCCATGACTTCAGTCGTAGTATTTATACGATAAAGACTAATAGTGTACTCTTAACTCATACAATTAAGGTTTGCAGATTTTCTTAAGAGTCTTAAACTTCTAAATATTAGATTGTAGAATAATAAATAAAGATCTAAACATTAGTTGTGGAATCCTGATTGACTTCAAGAATCTGTAATCTGAGGACCTCAGCATGCTTTTCACCAAACTATTTTTGCAGTTTATAAGTTCAGACAAAGTAGGTAGCTTCCCCCTCTCACTGATGGGATTCAAAGAGTTCAGAAGTGTGCAGAACAGAATTATTTGTAGATGTATAGACTAATTCATCAAAGGTATATTTCTCAACATTTTTAGAAAAGATTAAATTATAGGAATTATATTTGTCTTCATGCTGAATTTCCAAAATAATCACTCCTCTGTAATTTTTTCCCCTATATTTCAAGATTATTGCAAATCAACATTACTGTGCCCTTGATATTTTGATAGATTAACTTTATATATAAAACTCAGCATTTGAAACAGAATTTATGTACAGGAAGTGAAATTACAACAACAGTATTGAAAAAACATCCTAAAAAATCTTCAGTGCCTTGTTAGAGGGAACAGTGATAGATAAAACAATGGAATTTATTTCTTGGGCCCTCTACTACTCATGTTGATCTGATGAGCATTTGGAGACCATATCTCTTAGCACACTTCTTTTTGCCTTTAGACATGAAAGTTAAATGTGAACTTTTAGAAATTGTATGAAAAGTCTACCTACACTGACAAGAAATAAATAACTGTGCTTCTTCATTAAGTAAGGGGTTTTTTTGAGACAAAGTATTTTCTCTGGTTTTTCATGCAGCATAGGCCAAGTTCTTCTACCTTTTGTAATGACTAGATTTTTATCTGTGAGAATTTGAATTGTCCCTTTGCACTCATCATGTTCAATGATTCTTTTTTTAATTGACTTGTTATTTTTTCTTTTAATTACTTCTGGAGCAGAGCTCCGTAGCTTCCTCCAGCTAGGGGATGACCATTGTTATCAGCAGTGAATAAGAGTGTGAATTAAGGGAAGAGGGTAGGAATTAATTGCATAGTTGGCAATGTTTTAAGCAGTGTAAAAATAATTATGTATCTTGTTCCATTCACAAGACATGGTTTGTTTAGGGTTTTTTTTTTTAGTTTGAATCTTAAAATGAGATGGGAATAAGGAATTTTTTTTAATCAACAGGATGCCTGTCATTCTCCATGTCTCATCTGAACTGTTCAGGAAGGATCAATTTTTTTTCCAGAAAGGGATCTTGAGCAACATCTTTGAGGTAGTTTCTTACCGTGAGAAATGTTGAGCTTTATGTAAACAAAAAATCACTGTATTTCTCCCTGTTAGGTGTGTGGAGTTGTTTTCACTCATTCTCAGTCTTGTTGTGTTAATATTGAATAAGCAGAGACAGTCAGGCTGGTGGTGAAAGATGGTAAGCAAGCCCGAGGGCTTGTTCTGGTCAGCTTTAAACCTCTGATTGCCAGGTTTTCCTAATTTCCCATTTCCAGGGCATCTCTAGTGTGACCTTGCCTGCTGAATATGATGTTCTGGCTTGCAAGATTCTCACATGTATTTGGAAACGGGCAGCCAGGCATTGTTTACAGGACGCCAAATGAACCGTGCACTCACAGCAAGTTTGATAAACACACATTTCCTCCTTTTATCAGTGAGATTGCAGAATGTGAAGTATGAGTTTCCAGTTTTACTCATTCCCTTCGAACCTTTTCCTGTTTAAAAACTGAATCTCACTAATTGGATGATGATACATCCTTAGATTTTGTTTTGCTTTTTTGTTATTGTTGTTTTGAACTGGTCACTGACACTTTATTTCAGTGCCTACCTTGACCAAGTTTGGCAGACTTTCAGATAAAAGCTTTCCATTTGTTCAGCACAGAAAAGGTTCATCCCTATCAGTGTAAAGTGAACGGTAATTAACAGTAATGACTTCTAATCACTTTGCTTTTATACTCCTTTAGGAGCACTGCTATTATCCAATGTAGTTAAGTGAAATGCTTGTGTATGAATCAACAATGCTGTATTTCTTCTTGCAGCTATTGCTCATAATCAAGCTTTGAATAAATTACGATAGTAAAATTGGTTTTAATGTGCTGTGTTGCATGGGGAGAAAGGAACCTCAAATACCTTGTTAAATATCTTGAATATTTAGAGAGTCATCTACTAACATTTTGGCATTCCGTATTGTAGTTAAATGGAAAAATACATTAAGATGTTTAAGTCAGTTTTGTAAACGTTATCAAAACTTTTTTCATGGTTTGAATTTTATTTAAGTGACATTCATAGACTCAACAGCCTCAGTAACACCCCATTTGGATCCAATTGCCTATCTGTAGGAGTGAACTACAACATTTCTGAGTTAAAATGCAGTTAAGTTTTACATAGAACAAACATGTATCTTAACTTGAGAACTTCACCTGTTCTAGCCTAGTGTTATAGTGTGTATTTAGTAGGTTAATATGCATTTCTTTTATTAATACTGTGTATCTAACAAACAGTTAGTTTTGTTTACGTGCATGCAACCTGCCTGGCTGCAATCATATACACTTCAAAAGGAGTATAAAAGTAATACTAGTGAAATTTTATTAATACCTGGAAACAATAAAATAAGATGAAACTTTATTTTAGCAAAACTAGACTGCTAGAAAAAATGCTAATAAAACCCAAGAGCTAAACAGATTACTAGACTGGTAGTATTTTTAGCAATTTTAAAATCTGATTTAGCAACAGAATATATACGAATTTGAAATTTAGTGAACTTTTCCACTTAACATTGCATGTACAGGACCTGTTTGGAAGCCAATGATGGCAAAACCTGGATGAAACCCATTTCTGACATCACATTAGTTTTTGGTTTTATTTATCTTTTATTAACAAGTTGATCGAAACAATTGCTTAAATCACTGAAAAGGGAATCCAGGTTTCATTCTCTGTGAAAGAAATGGGCTCTTGCTTGGTAAATATATTTGTGTTATCTGTTTTTTGCAATTTAAAAAAAAAATACTGGATTGTAATTTTCTGTGGCAGTTTCCTTTCTCCACAGTTACCATCACAGTTCCTATGCATGTGGATGTGAGTATCCACAGGCACCGTCTGTGGTTTTGATATTGTTTGTTTTGTTCATTCATTCACGTAGCTGTAGATAAATTTCTGGTACATGTTTTGTTTGCTTGAGGATCTTCTCTGTTAGCATTTATTCTTTGGTTTATAATGAAGTTATTCCCTAACTTAATTTGGAAATACCTTCCATGTAGCTTTTCCTCTTTAAATGTGAATTTGAGTCAGTGTTCATAAAAGTCCTATGTTGTTTGATGTAGTACTGTAAAGCATGCTTCTTGTGGGTTTTGACACCATGTTGTTGAAAAAGAGCAATACCTTTCTTCTCTACAGTTTCATTTAAATGGACGGTACTATCCATATCTTATTTCAGTACTTTGGTTTCTTACTTGGCATCTTCATCATGCTTTTTAAAGATAAAAATGAAAAATATAAAAAATGGATTCTCTTATTCTGTGCTGAGGTAACTGGCTGCTTTATATTATTTACACTTCTCATTAGGCAGCGGTAATACATGTTTTAAAATTTATTAGTGTTTAATGAAATGTAATTGGGGTTAGTTCTAATAAAATAAAATCAAGGACAGGCGAGCTTTCATATAAATGAACAGTAAAACATTTATCAAATTTGTCTTCATAAATATTTTTATCTCTGAAGCTCATTCTTTGTGTAAAAATAATTTTGCTTTCTTATACAATTACTAAGTTATTTAAGCTGACTTATTTAACACCCCCCCCATTGATATGAATGTCATACATACAGCAATTGCATGGTTACATTATTTTCAGTTGGACACATACTGTTTCTGATCAGTATACTTAAAGATAATTCTTCTGGAAAGGCTGGGATTTCATTTGGTTTATATTGCACCAACATTACCATTTTCAAAATAGAAATGATTGATTTGTAACTGTCATTATGAAAAGGAATAAAACAGATCTGGCCTTTTACGCTGTAAAAGGACTGTACAGTATGGAGATATTCTTTCTGTTGATAAATTCTGCCTGTGGAAGAATTGCATAACAGTCATCACTCATTTTCATATTGATTATGAGTGGGATTCCAGTAATAGGTTGCTGTTTGCAAAGGATAAGGCGGCACTATGATTAGTTACCTTTTCCATGGAAAGTACTACAAAGGAAAATGCCAAATGTGTGCACTGCAGTATTCCTATCAGCCTGACAGTCTGTTATGTGAACTTTTTTTCAGTCCATTTTCCTTCAGAAATACAGCTTCAGTCTTTTTGCCTTATTATTGTTCTAGGTTTAGTGCATTTGCATGCTCTCCTAACTCCAGATTCTTTCTTTAGTTAGTTATTTATTTTCCTGACAGTCTTCTGTTCTTGGGCCCTGTCACCATTGTAACTCTTGAAAACTGATACAACAGTGCCCTCTGTAGTTTCTCCCTACATGGTTACTACCTACAGCTGGTTTTGAACATTCAGGTAAAGAACAGGATGTTTAGACTTATTTTTAGCTCAAACAAAAGCCCTTTTTTTCTTAAGGAAACATTTTGATTTTTCGCTGACTGTTTTACATGCAAGAAAGGGAACAAAAGAAACTGTTCCGAGTCATCTTTTAGGTTTATAAGCTCTCTTGTCGTTATCTAGTGAAAATCTGAAATTGTATCAGGCATTCAGGGCAGTCTTTAAAACTGGATGGGATTTTCTGAGTTGTGTAGGTTTTCCTGATGTTTTTGTTTGAAGTGGAGCTTCAAAACAAAAGAATTTTAAACTTACTTCCTTTGTGTTTGTTGCTTTTCCTAAACTAGGTCTTGCATGATCTGCCAGGGACTAAAGACATACTCACCAGCAGAACATCTAAGCTTTATTAATGATGTTGTTTTAATTCACACAGTGACTGAAGTAATTGTTGTTCATTAGCATTGATTTGTCTCCAAAACTAATTTACAATTTAGATTTCTCTTTTACCTCATTATAGCTTAATATGCAAATAACTTTTTATTCTGTGTTTTCTGCAGAACTTGTTGGACGGGTTCAGTATTGAACACGTATGTTCCCTGCATTTGCATGCATGCACATTCACACTCATATGCTGACATTTAAATATTATAAACTACGATAAAAAAGCATGACCTTTTAAAAAATAAATGCTTTAACTACAATTAGTTTCTTCTGTAACAGCATCATAAAAGTCACTCTGTGAAAAGTTAAATGGCTTTATTTTATGATGGGGAGTGTTAATGTATGTGTAGAACACACTCTTAATGCACTTCTATGAAATGAAAATCATAAGTCATTGCAGTAAATTATAGTTAATGATGTAACCATTGATGGCTATTCAAAACATGAGTCTAATGATTTGTGTAAAACACATGACTGCCCACATGCCTTAGTTCGTTTGGAACAGTAGATAGATAAACGCACCAGCTTTCTACTTCTGCTTCTACATTTTTTCTGTGTAACAAGTGATAAGAATTTTAGTGGAGTACCACTTCTTGCAGTATTTGAGATCTGGTAGTAAATGATGATGAAGACTAATTTAAAATTAAATTAATAGGTGAGATGCTTTCGGAGTGTAGTGTGTAGAAGCTTTGATTTTTGTCTGCCTGTTTTATGGGTAATCTCTAGCCTCTAGTCATATGATGTCTTTACTTTTTACCATGAGATTTTATATACTGAAATGTTGCTGGAGGAAGCAACTATTATGGCATAATGTGCACTGACTAATCCAGAAAATACCCCATATTTACTATCCATTAACATAAAACAATTACAGAAGTTAAAAAGGTGACCCGTTTTTTAAATAAAGCAACTATTGTTCTACTGGCAAAAAAGTAATGTTAAATTTGGTCAAAACGAGTTTACTTCACTCTAAATTTAACTGAAGCTCTGAATCAAGCTTAATTCTTGCACTGATTGTATGATTATTGTTCATCTTAAATATTGGTGGGTTTTTGTTTCATTTTTGTTAATGAGCTTCTTCATGCATGTGGGGGTTTTTTATGGTAAAACAAGTTTTGTTTTGTTTTGGTTTTTTCTACAATATGGCCAAAGTATGTATGGTTATAATTTTAAAGGGATCTTGAAAGCTTACTTCATGAAGAAAGCGTAGAAATTGAGTATTAGAAAAAAGAGGCGATATAAGTTTCTACTTTAAAGTAAATAGCTACTTTAGACATGATTTTAATCTTTTCAATGGAACTTCATCACAGTTCGCTCTCTTTAGACAAATCTGTCTATTCAGATCAGTAGGAATTTTGCTTAGAAAATGAATTCTTAATTAAAATAATATTTTAATGAAGAAAGCAAATAGAGGTAATTTGTTATAAGTGTGATCTGGTTGGCAATGAGAGAAGGATTTAATTTTAAACTGCAACCTTTGAGACAGATAAGATGCTGTCTATTTGGAAAAATGAGTAAGGTGTATTTTCTTGCAATGAAACTAGCAAATTAAGATTCAACATAATTAAAATAGTGATAAATGTAGATTACATTATTGGAGACAATGAATTACAGCTTTTCTGTCTACTGAGAGCTGGCATAATTTACCAAGACCAGGCAAAGAAGTGACAGAGCAGCCACTGCAGATGCTTATAGGAAATGTCCTGTTCAGTCCACGTGCTTTTCTCTTTTTAGTTAAAATGTCAGTGATGATTTTACCCCATCCTACAATCATTACCTCCCCCCCAAATACCACACTTCTTTTCATCTAGTTGGATTATGTGATCTCTGTTTGAAATACTTACTGAAGGAGAATATATGTTTAAGGTAAATCTGTAGTTGAAATACTTGTTTTCAAATAACTTGCTTAAGACGGATCTCTCAATAATTTTCAAATGTCCTTTCGTAAAATCTGGCCTGATGCAGGGTAGTTAAGGGTGTTTCTGAAGGTCATCTTAATTTTAATTTCCAGTATTTCTTTGACTCCAAAATACGAAGAGATGTGAAGACTGAATGTTGGGAATGTCATTTGTATAGAAAATAATATCTATTCCAGTTTACTTGGTTAACAGTTGCCTACGCTGTTAATGTTAGTTATAAGAAGAAAAATAAATATTGCAATTGCAAATGGAACATTATTTGACATAACAAAAGAAATACTGGCTTCTCTCACTGGAGACGTTTATAAGAATCTTTGTTTATGACCCCAGGGCAGTCTTTATGATTAAATTTGTGTTTTAAGACCTCCTTTTTTAGGATATTCTTTTAAAGACATTTTTTTCTTCTACGTTTTAGACACTCTTTCTTTCTATGGAACTTGGTCACATGAGAATCTTTGATGGCATAATATTTTTAAAGAAAAAATTAGTACTTAGGTTTTACTTGGTTACTTGATGGCCTGTCTGTTTTTATAACTATAGGAAGTATAGATAATATTCTCAAAACCACTGTGAAGTGTCAGTAGATACTGAGGAGGTAGGGACTAAAAACAAATGAACACTCTTCCTTTGAAGTATTTTCTTATGGACCTGCTTGTTCTATATTCCTTAGGCATCTTGTTTTGCTGTCTTCTGTGTTATCCACAACCCCTTTTTTTTTTATATTTATTTTCTTCTGTTGTTCTGCTTACACAGTGACTTGATAAGTTGTATTGCATACTATAGTTGATGGGTTTGGGCCTTTTTTTTTTTTGGAATGTAGTTTTGGTATCCAAAATAGTGATACCATTGTATTTCAGGAAGGCACAGTTTATTACAGAATATGTCATCCAAGTAGGTGCATTAAAGTACCTGGCATAGCTTTGTCTTCTCGGCTTTCTTCAGCTTCTGTGTTCCCTGGGCAATGTACCAGCACAAAGAAAGTATTAATATGTATAGATATATGATATTTTGTACATCTTGAGTTTAACCTGTAATGTTTGTGATTTTACAGAGCTAGATAACTGTTGGTTTATAATTGCTGGGATTAATTTATTAGTCTTTCCTCTTCATGTAGTCATGTTTCATTTTGCTACAGTTTATTTTATAAAGTCCAGTAATTCTTTTTGCTTTCACATTACTTAACTTTCTTTAGACCTCTACAGATTTCCAGTAATTCTGATACTTTTGTGCTACAGTAACCCTTTGTGCCACCTTTAGGATTATCCTTATTCTTTGGAGACCAGTCCTGTGTTCTTAGGGAAAGTCTGTCAGTCATTATTTATTACCCATTTGTCATTGTGACTTATTCATTGCTTACATCACCATTCTCAAAAGTATCGCTTTACAGAAATGGTGAACGGTGCTGTGAAGGAAAGATCAATAAATGCTTTCAAAGGAAGATTTACCCTGAGACTTAGATCCTCTTTTTAATACTAAATCTGTGCTGTTAGTTATGAGATGGTTTTAATATTTTGACATCAAGTACCCTGTTTCTCAAAATGGAAAGATGCTATTGTGTTAACTAACTTTTGTGGAGCAGTATGATTTCGGCAGTTAAGTTGCATAGTGTCTTAATTTTCCAATTTTCAATACTTAGTGGCTTTTTCTGAATACTTCTCTTCTGAGCTGAAAGTATGCAGTTTCATTCCCAAAGAAAAAGTGATAAATCATTTATATAATAAACACTTGAAAAAATGTCTTTGAATTTTAGTAATACTGTCATGTGTAACTGCACAAAGAGAGGAGAGTGCTTGTTTGAAATCAATTGGAAAAAAAAAATGATTCTACTTCTCCCCATGCCTATTTAAATTGCTTTGAGAACTTGATGACCCATGCTGTCTTTCCAGACCATCCAATTCCACGTGATATGGTGACTATTGACACCTTTTGAAAGGTGGTTGCCCTAGAAAACTATGTGAATATATATAAAGTTTATTGTATTAGTTGCAAATTCAGGCAGCTAAGAATTTGAAAATGGCAAATGCATAGTTTCATGCTCTCCTTTGTATTATCTTGTACTTCAAATAAGCTGGAAAAGCAGATTGTAATCATATTATATTAAAGATTATATCACGAAACCCACTGGAAGGAAACTAAACAAAAAGGTTATATAAGTGTCTGATGTTTCCTAATTTTTTACTTCTTGATTCTGCAACATTAATTTTTTCCAGTATTTTTGAAATGGAGATAAAAAGGTCTAAAACAGATGTGCATGCCCATGCACATGTTGGACCAGGGACATGAGAAAGGTGGGAGCCTAGAGCCTCCTTTGCAGTAGAAACTTCTGCAATATGAAATGAGGGACTACCATGTCTAGTTGGCAGCCTGCTGCTCTTTCATAGGTAGGAATCAGGTTTCATGGGCTAGATTTTTGTATTCATGAGATGATTGGGGGTTTCACTGGGAATTTTTGTTCAGTCGATTCGTTTGTTCTTTTACCTTACAGTTGCTAATCCATCAGTTGGTAGGTATTCTTAGTGCTGTGTTATTATCAGCTGCTCCTGATACGGTTGTATCAGTGTCATTCCAGCCTCGGAATATTCATGTTCTCAGTGATTATTTTGCCAGGCTGTCAGAATTTTGGCTGCCAGAATATTCCTGAGAAATACAAACTAAAGAGGGGGTTTGTCATGTTATATAATATGCATATAGTGCATTATAGAATAGGAACTACTCTTTCCTTGGCCATTGTTGCAGTAGAAATGCAAAATAATATAGTTAAGTATTTTCAAAGATGTGCATAGCCTTCACCAGTGTTAAAGTGTGCATTAGGCAGTGCTGTAGATAGTGTCATGTACTGTATGTTAGCAGGCTACTAGAGTAGCCTGCTCTATTATTTCTCTTTTCTGTATCCGTAGTTAACCTACTTCAAACTTAAGCATGAAGGCAAATTTGCAAAAACATAAGAAGTCTTCCAGGTAGTAGACTTTCTGTATTTTGATCAAAGCAGTATATCATGTTAAAAAATAAAATAAAAAAAAAAATCCTTAAATCTATAATAAATTCAAAAGCAGGAGGGTCCTTACTTTCAGGCTTGTTTTCAGTCAATGGTCTGGCATGCTGGTTTGTAGCAAGTGTTGTTCCTAGGAAGTTTCCTTTCCATCACTTCTGAAGTCTGTCAGAATTTTTTACCTTCTCTACTTAGCCATCTCGGAGCATGTATTTGTGATACACTAAGAAGACAGCGCCAATTGCAACCTGTTTGTAAAATACCTTAACTGAAGAAATGAGGAGTAAGCTATGTTTAAGTGATTTATGCTAAGATTGCATAAGAAAGTATTTTCTCACCCTGCTTCCCATCTTTCATTCACCTAACTTGCAGTTTTCTGATAAGGTGGCAGTCAGGTTTCAGTTTTTATACATACATTATGCCTTTGGTTGCATTTTTTTGAGAAGTATATTTGGAAACTTCCATTGAAGAATTGAGACCTCCCTATATGGAAGTTTTTCTCAAAGTTGATTATTAGGTTTTAAGTTGTCTTAATTCCTTTTGGGTGGAAAGTATTATCATTTACAGTTTCCCCTTTGAACTGAAACCACACAGAATCCATCCAGATTTAGTTTTGTCCTCCAGCCTTTTGTTGTTTCTTCCTTGTTCAGGAGATGCTCTGTCCATGCTAAATTAGAATAAAAGTTTTCACTTCCTTAATTATGCAATTATGTCTTTATTAGGCAAGGGTCATCTCTAATGCTTAACTTCTTATTTCAGCAAAGTGTAAAACTCATCCTTCTCTTTGGTCACTTATTGGTATGTTTCAGTAGTTGGCATGTTTGACAGGATGTTGCATTCTTGTCTGTATGTACATTTAAAACTATGAAGTAAATTCAACCTAATTTGTTAATTGTATCTTATAACAACTCTTGACTGGGACCATACTTGCAAGTCTCACGTTATTTTAATACTTCAAATAAAAATGGGTTTGGGATCCTTGACTTCTTCCTCCCAAGTATACAATCACAGTGCAACCGTATGATAATAGGCAGTGTGAACAGCAGACGTGGGTTTAAAACATTGAGACCATGAAAACTTCTCATTCTAAAAACTGACATCTGTCAATAAAACAGTAGCAATTCAGGTTGGAAACCTCGTATAAATATTGCACTTTTGTTAAATGAAACGAAAGTATTTGTGGGAAGGCCACGCTTACTTTCTTCTTTGTAATGGGTAAGAAAGCTCAATAGTAGGCTGCCCATTGTGCAAGTGTCTGCTCTGAGAACTGGAAGGGGACTGAAACCTTAATGAATGTGAATGGCCCTGAACTTCACTGTCTATAAACATTTCTAATGTCCTTGTCCCTATCGGGCTGATTGTTTTTTTTTTTAACTGTCTTTTTGTGTCACACAATCAGTTTGTGTTGGACTAGACTCAGAGGCTGTTCCTTGGCTGGTAGATTCTTTGGTGAACAAAATACTTATGCTCTTAATAAAAAGCTGTTTTCTTTTTCCTCTTATCTTGTTACTACAGTCCACAGTCACTTATGCCAAGGGCACAGGTCATGATAAGTACATATTTGCAATTTTGGATGTCTCGGTCCTCTGAAACTTCAATTTCTGTGTAAAAAAACCCCATAGCAAATAATTCTAGCACCTTACTTGGAGAAGAGGCATATGACTGAGAACGCGCAGTATAAAATTAATGCATATACCTTTCAACAATAAAGCATTCTGGAGATGCTTTTTTAGTTTAGGCAACAAACAATTTTGGAAATTCTGATTCAAGCAATATTGTCTTCTAAATTTAAATAGTCAGTTTGCTCTTAATCTCAGAGACTACCATAACAATCTGCCTGCAGTTCGGGAGTGAGGGAGGAGGGATGATAAAGGAAGACATGCATTCTCTCCTCAGTGATGCAGTTACCTCCTGGCAATACCAGAAAACTTAAAGTTCATCTTGCTTTGATACACATTTTTAAGGATGCGGAGTCCGGATGGTAAAGAAAATGCTGTTGGCTTTAAGCAGAGAAGGTACCAAAGGGATCTTTGATGCTCTACGTAAGTGATTTGATCTCTCTTGCTATCAATTTCTTGTTAAAACAGCACATACAGTGATAATACCCTTCAATAAAATATTGTTTGAATTGTACTGTAAGTCTAAACTAATGTTTTGCATTTTTTTAAATCTCACTTTAAAAAAAGGAGAAAAGACCTGACCAGAGGAACAGTGATCAATTGTATAACTTTTCTTTAAATTTTTTTAATTTTCTTGGATTTTTTTTTTTTTTTAATGTTTACTCATGGCTAGGATGGGAATGCAAGTATTAAGATAAATGTTGCAGTTTAGAAAAAAAAAAAGCATACTTTGGAGAACATTGGAATTTCGAAGAAGAGGGGTAAAAGGTATACCTTAATCTTTCCTCCCTTCTTGCTCAGTAACTTGACCCTACATCACCCATTGTTCTTTGCCCTTGGAGTAGTTTCAGGATCAATTTAGTTGACAGTTGTCTCTCTGGCAGGGTTCCTGATTTTTCCTCACAGTGTTTTCTGACCTACACCTTTTCCTGATGTTATTTTTTCTGCATAATTTTCTCTATTTTTTATACTGAAATTCCTCTCGTTACTTTCTCTCTCCATTTTTAAACATTTTTCTGCATTTAATCTTAGTGTCATCCCAGCAAGTTTTATTTCTTTCTTAGACAATAAGACATTGCTAACCTGCCAACCTGTCTCTCTTACTCACCATGCCTTCATGTTTGTGTACCCTTTCTGGCACTCTCATGGTAGCTAAGGACATATCTTCCTTGAGGAAAGAAAGCCTCACTTTCCACCCGATAGGAAGAAATAGAAATTAATATTCCTTGCCCCTGTATTCAGACACACATTTGCTTTCAGACTTTAAGGGGGCATAATGGCTACCACTCTGAAAGCAACCTGAGGCTACAGCCTTGTTGACAGTATGAGATGTCAGAACTACACAAGATTGAAAATAAATTTCAGATTTATGCAAGCTAATAAAATAAAGCAAGGTGGAGCAGATTTTATGATAAAATTAAGAGGTTTTGACATTTTGTAACAATTTTTTAATGCTAAGCTTTAGAGGAAGGTGTTTTTTTCTGTAATTTTTAAAATCATTATTCCATTACAGACAAATCCTCTGAAAGTTTTACTTTGCTATATATTTCTCTTTCGATTTTGCTTTTTCTGTGCTATTTTCTGGTTTTATCTTTGGCCATTTCTTTGGCACATTATCATCTGCCTTTCCTTTCTGTTTCTTCCAATTTCCTTCTAAAAATCCTTCTTTTACATTTCTTCCTTAAGGCAGATCCACACGCAGCCCTTTCTTTCTGCTACCCAAATTCTCTCTACCTTAGAGTAATAAACTTCTAATTATCCCCTGAAGTGTGCTCTTGTCAGCCGAGGTTGGGGTAGTGTTGCTTGCATATTTCGGCATTTCCTGAAGCTTACAGCTTTACCTGGATTTAGGGTAAGTTAGACTTTACATGAATCTGATGTTTTAGGACCTGGTTCATATTTGTCTTGTTCCTGGTATAAGGGATGTCGTATTTCATTTCAGAAGCATCAAGCCTGTTTAAAATGGGAAAGTTGGATCAGATTTGTCTAGAATACTTGTGCAAGAATAGATGGTCTCAAACATCAATTCTAAATGCAAAACCTTAATGAAATTTTCAGGTTTTGGCCAACCATTTCTGTAGAAAGTATCATACTAGGGCCTTGTTGTGAAGCTGATTTGCAGTCAGCTGACTGAAATTCAGAATCTCCATTCTGTAGAAAAAAGATTTCTAGAGCTTTTTGGTGAAAACCTGGAGGACAACTAGGTACTGAAATTTCCCCTGAGACAAACAAAAGCAGAAAAATTGAAATTTTTTCTGTTTTCCTGAACTTGAACAACTGGTTCTTCTGAGCTTTGGGTGTTTTCTGCTATTTTTTCAGGATCCTGTCTGCAGGCTGGACAGGGCAGAACCATGTTGTCAGGTTGGGGCCAAATGGATAGGGAAAGTCTGTTCTAAGTTCACAACAATTCACCTGGGGAAACTGAATTCAGGGCTGTGGACCATACAGACCCAGACTCTGGTGTGGCCTGTTAGGTAAACTGACAGGAACCTGGGAAGAAAACTCCTGTGTTAATTGGAAACTGGCCAAAACCAATCTCTTCTTATAAAACACTACAGCTTTAATGGACTGGCATTTGTAATGAAAAACTATTCTGTTGGAAAATCACGGGCACATTTTAGCATTGAAGTGCTACTATATTACTATTACTAAATAATAATAATAACAACTTTACCTTCTTCTGCCTATTAGCTTTATTTGTGTTCTTGCCCCTAATATGAAACTGCTTATAAATTAAGTTACTATATTTTTTCAACTTTGTGTCCTGTGTTTTAAGGATGTTGTCATGGTTTAACCCCAGCCAGCAGCTAAGCACCACGCAGCTGCTCACTCGCTCCCCTCCACCCAGTGGGATGGGGGAGAGAATAGTAAGGGAAAAGGTAAAACTTGTGGGTTGAGATAGGAACAGTTTAATAGAACAGAAAGGAAGAAACTAATAATGATAATAATAACAATAATAATATGACAATAATAATGATAATAAAAGGATTGGAATATACAAAACAAGTGATGCACAGTGCAATTGCTCACCACTCGCCAACCAATGCCCAGTAAGTTCCCAAGCAGCGATCCCCCCAGGCCAACTCCCCCCCAGTTTATATACTGGACATGACATCACACGGTATGGAATACCCCTTTGGCCAGTTTGGGTCAGCTGCCCTGGCTGTGTCCCCTCCCAACTTCTTGTGCCCCTCCAGCCTGCTTGTTGGCTGGGCACAAGAAGCTGAAAAATCCTTGACTTTAGACTAACACTACTTAGCAACAACTGAAAATGTCAGTGTGTTATCAACATTCTTCTCATACTGAATCCAAGACATAACATTATACCAACTACTAGAAAGAAAATTAACTCTATCCCAGCTGAAACCAGGACAGAAGTGTTTTAAGGTGATGCTGATTGTAAATAGCTGAGGTAGCCTGCTGGAGGCGGGTGGCAAAATCACAGTGATGAATTGTACATTTTTAAAATTGTTCTTCCATTTATTCTTAAGTGTCTACATCACAGCTCTTTTTCCAGTTTCTTACTACTAATAAGATTGTATTACCATTGCATAACTTGATGATACCCCTGATTGCATAATGTCAGTTATAGTACAGTATGCATTCATTATTAGGCTGGAAAGGCAGTGGATCAGGCGTAAAATATACACTAAACTAAGAACCTGTCCACTGTTAGAGTAATCACAAGGAAGAAGGGATTCCTTCCTGCGCACATCAAGACTGCTGGAAGAGACAAAGTACTCTGTTCCCTGCTTTCACAGAAGGCAATGCCAGTGGTTCCCAGAGAGGCTGGGGATGTTATTCCCTGGCCAGGCTTGCCTCTGTCCTTAAAATTAGAGCTCAGGATGCTCTCGTACCAGGAGTCATGGGGAGCCTTTGGTTGCCTGGTCAGTTTGTAGAGGGTAAAGCCCTCTGTTCTGTGGGGTAAAGCTAGATAGCGAAGACAGGAGATGAAGGTAAATCCTCTCCAAATGTCTGAATAACAGGCATGCTGAGCTACCTTCTTAAAAAAAAAAAAAACCACTCCTTTTTTAGAGGCTTGTGAGACTTGATTTTTTGGTTTTTTTGGGGGGGTTATATATCATTTCTGTGAATCTGCCTGAATTCGGTAGAGGACATTGTCTGTACCTGGTGGTTTCTTTAGTAAACTGCTCAGAGTAGGAAGTCTTTTTGATGGGAATTTGATACCTTAAAAATACTGCATTTTAATGGACAGATAAAGCCATTAAGCTCTCGGCTAACACATAAAGCAGAATGGTATAGAAGAGAATGGTATCTAGTGTTTGCAACGGTCTTACAGCCTGATCTTTAGCTATTGGACTCGATGTAGAAATTACCAAATGATGTTTTGTGGCCTCTATCAATCCCAGTTGATTAGATTGCAGAATGGTCCCTTTCTGACCTGGAATATCTAAAAATCTTTGTAACAAAAGCAGTAAAGAAAGTAGGAGTTCTGCTGAGTGCTTTTGTTAAGTAAGCACCGTTTCCATGATCACAAGATATTTTAAAGTGTGTTATTTATTTAGTATTGTAAATGATATTTATTAGAAGCAAAATGATATACCATTGAAAAGTATTGAAAATGCAGGTCAAACTAAGAAAAAAGCAGGGACATCTCATGCCTACACATTGTTGAAGCTTGGTTTTCTTGAAGTACTTTTTTATTTCATCTCTGTGCAAGAGAAGAGAAGGCTGCATCAAATAGAGATTAAAAAAAAAAAAACCACAACATTCAGTCATCTCAGTTAGTGGTTGCCTATGTTGCAATTTATATAGGTTTCCCTTAAAGTAGAATTCAGACTGAGTTTCAAAGTCTCAGCAGAAGTTGCAAAGTATTTCTTAGCTGTCATTGTTCCAGGTGTGTACACTTCATGCAAGGGAAGTCATTAGGAGTTGGAGCATTTGCTTTGAAATAGATTTTCTGGTTAAACTTATAAGTGAACATAATTTAAAAGCAGTAGGCCCATCACTTTCGATTTGACTTAGTTTGCTGGGCTCTTCTACAATGGATTAACATCTATTTTTATATTTTGTTTCCAAAGTGTGTATAGTGGTTACAGTATTAACCACCATGTCTAACTACATCTAGTTTTATACTTACTACTTGTCTTTTGGGGCTTGTTTCCTTATGCATTGGGGATAATTGCAGTATCTGCTATCTTTGAAGAATTTTCTTAAACACCTGTTTTATCTTTCTAATAGGACACTTGCAAAAAAAACTTCTAGGCAGAATAGTTAGAAGAATCTATGGATGAGAATCTTCTTTTAGTGGAAAATGGATTTTTATTATTACTGTTTTACCTACTGAGCTTTGATTTCTAGTGTGATTGATCATGATACTGAATACAAAATCAGCTTAGATTTATTTCTCTTTTTGAAGCCTTTACAATGTATCTCGTTAAGTGGGGTTCCTTGGGGTGGGGGGGAGTGGTAGCTGCAGTGCTCCTCCAAACTGTTATCACATGTTACCAATCTTGCTAAGCTTCTCTTCTCCTGCCATTGAAAATATGGAATTTTTCAGTTAGAAAATGGTAAATAAGTTTGCCCATGTTTTAGTGTAGCTGCTTTCAGATTTGCCCAAGAGGATTAACATAACTTAGCCTTGCATTTCTAGAATTAAGTACTACAAAATAGCAAGACTGTTTTAAAAATGAACTTTTTTCCCATGTAGCTTTTAAAGATCCCAGTGACGTGGAATCAAGGTTGATTAACTGAACAGCAAATGAAGGTAGAGAATAAGAAAATGTAGCTGTGAATTCACATATTATGAAAGAATAATGATAAAATTCCTAATACAGTCAGATAAATTAACTACTGTGCCATTGGTACTGTGGTTTATGATAGCGCTCTGCAGGGAAAGGAAGGAGAAGAGAGTGGTTGTGTTGTTTACGTTCTGCTTTTTATTCGTACCTGACAAAGAACAGTAAATATTAGCTCTAATGATGAAGTCATCTGTATTGTAACAATAAATAATTATTTCACCACTTTTCAAGTATTGACATACCACTGGTTATTCAATTTCATTAGTGTTTACTGTTAATGAACACAGTATTCCATTGGAGACACATATCTAGTAGTCATTGCAATTGATGATGTCTTCTAAAATTCATCCCATAATTCATGTACAGCGTGGATAGCAGTGATTACTTGGCACATTCAAAGAAGTCTGTTTTTTATTTTATGGTAATACTGTTATTTTCAATAAAGCATCCGATACCCAAGTAATTTGAACACTATTCCTGCTGTTTTATTGTATTGTAATATAAACATAAATGCAGTGTTAAAAGCTATACCAATGGTGTCAGACTCCTTAAGGACTTGAGAAAACTGTCATAACTTCTAAAATAACTGATAATCGTTTGTGGGTCAAAAAGAGCAACATGCTGTATTGCTTCGCTTTCTGCTTTCTTTTCTCAAGGTTTGTCTGAGATTTAATTTTATGTGAAGTACACAAAACACTGTCAGTGAAACATTATCACTTTGTAAAAGCTGTTTAGAATATGGTCTGGCACAAAATGTGCAGAAAATTAAAAAAGAATATTCCCAACTTTTTGCAGAGAGCCGAGTTGTATATATTATTTGAAATTGTGGCCAAAACCAGTATATGTGAATGTGACTGCAACTTGATATTTACAAAATAAGCCTAGAGCTACAAACTTATCTTTTAAAATTTATAATTATATACATAAATATATATGTATACAATTAAATAGAAAAAAGTATAAAAAAATTTCATATGTGTGGTTTTGTATGTGTGCATATATATGTAGTTCTTTACAGTTCTGAGGGATTTTTTTTGTCCTATGCATTTCACAATATTTCCATTTAAATGCATATTTTGATTTTTCTTCTGGGACTAGGTGGAATGCCTTTCCATTACACTACTAAAAGAATAATCCACTTTAACACAATATTTCTCCCTAAAGGGATGGTCTTTTCTAGTCATATGATATTATTTTTCACAGAATGATATTAACATTCATGATGTAGTGATTTTATCTTGATTCAAAAGATGTTTTGTTCTGGTACGAAGAAGATTAAGGAGTGTCTTTTGTATCCTGCTGCTAAAATATACCTCAAAATCAAGGAAATCTGAAAACCTCCCAAACCCAAGACTATCTGCATGTTCTTTGCTGAAGATGAGGTGTTAGTAAAATTCAGAGTACAAAATTTAGAGGGGATAAAAATGCATGACACACTTATAGAATTTAAAAGAAAAAAGAAAGAAAACATTCTAAGAGAAGTAAATTGGAAATCAGATAATCCTTTAAATTTGAATTTATAAACACCCTTGTATACAAATGTATCTTTCAAAAAGATGCACTGAAGAAAAGGTACATATTAATGTTTCTAGTGATGTGATTCCTTGGCATTTAAACCCAGAAATTTTTAGTATGCAGTCCTCAGAAGAAGTTTATGCAGGATGCATCAATAATATAGAATGATAGAGCTGCTAATTTTTGATCAGAATGCTACAGCTTTTAAGCTTATTAAAATTTAAAGACGTTGAGAGATCAAATTAAATTATGTTGCGATTGCGAAGGATGGGAGGAAGAGTGAAATCACGTGCAGGTTTTTCCAGCTAGTTGTGCAGAGTCCTGCAGTGCATAATATAGTAGACTGGTGAGAAAGAGCGTGGTGGGACACTGGTCAGATGCACGTGCCGTGCCCCTGAGTATGCCATCATTCAGCTGGCATATCAGTTCACTGAGGGGTTCATCCTACACTGTTAAGCTTTTACAGTCAGCCCTTTCTTAGGACAGAAAATACAAGAAGGGGGTTTAAAACCTTTGAAATAAAAAGAAAAGTTGTTTTTTTCTAAAATCATTTTGAGGAACAATAATGTCCTTTTCCAAGAGTGATCAGGTATTCATTGTGTTTTGCATAAACAAGTTGTTTTCTTAAGTGTAACAGTCTTTCCCTACCATCTATATTACATGAAAGCAATACTTTCTCAGCTTTTTTAAAAAGGTTAATCAATTAATCATATTATACTCAGTAGTTTTTTAATAAATAAGTTTAATCTTTTTTCAGAGTTGTGATTAGTTAAAACCTTTAATTGAATTTAATGAGAAATTGTAGTGCATATTCTCATATTCAGATTTCAACTTTTCTTTGGCTAGGTGTTATTAACACTAGTTTTCCTCTTCCTCTTTTGCCTAAGTATTTTTAGTATCCATAAATTTGTTTTCTAATTGAGAGTGTAAGGTAACTAAAATGTGCAAAAACTTACCACACCCAGATTTATCAGCCATTTATAATCACAGACCCCTTGTTTTTAGTGTGTATCAAACTGGTTTCTATTAGGAATGAATTAAAAAATATTGATGAGCTGAATAGAGTTTTAAGTAACAAAATGCTTGATGTTTAATTCTAGTATATAATATAAGAGAGAAGATCTTGGAATGTATTCTCAGATTAAGCATGTTATTATTCATTCTTTTGTATGGTGTATGAGCATGTAGTTTTAACTACACTTAGTTCATGTTTTGAACTGTATTAATGGTAGGTTTGATGTTCAACAATTTTATTTAAAGGCAGATTTTATCTCTGTTAGTGCTGGATGGGTTGGCGATTGTGGAAAGAAAATTTAAACCATTGAAACTGCCAGATCCTGACAATCATAAAATAAATGTATGATTTTATATGCTTGGCTCTGATCATCTTAGGCATGTGGTTCAGATGGAGTGCTTTGAACATAGTAGGCTTCCTTCGGAGACTTCCCTGAAATTACAGAAGGCCTCTGGTGGGTGACTGTTCTTTGTAAATTGCTGGGGTAAGACCTCAAGGTAGTTGCATTGACCATAGCTGCACAGTGTATGTGAGATAAGTTACTCAGATATCCATTTTCATAACTGAAGGTCTACATCTGTATGTTATATATTTATATTACTAAATTGAAACTATTACTATTGAAACTACATTATTTATTAATTTTTTTGTAAATTATTTTAATGATATACTTTAAAATGTGGTATTTCTATAATTGTGATTTAAAGCATATAGAAGAAAAAGGTTTTATTGCAAACTGTATTACACTTAATTACAGTCCATATCTTGCAAAATAAAAAAATCAATATTTTTCGATAAAATATTGTTGTGGTAAATGAAAGATAAGCTACCCTTAAACAGCTATTGCTTTTTGTCAGTCTAGTTCATTACATAAAGACCTGGTGCGATTTAGAGATTTTCTTTATAAACACATTTCTTACAGCTGTATACCAAAACTGCAATGAAGTTATCATTAGTTTTCCATCAGTGAAAACAAATCATGTAGTCCAGAATTAGTACTGTATTTCTTACTACTGCAAGGAGGTGTAAAGTTACTGCTTAGCAATTGAGTCTGGTCAGGTTTTGGGGCGTTTTGTTTGTTTGTTTTTAATTTAAAAAAGCCCCAGTGTGAAATACAGGCAGCATCTTAATGCAATTGTATTTAGAAGTGCCTGAGGAATAGAGAATCTTTATATGGCTTTCTAATAGGGTCATATTTGCATCTTTTTTTTTTTTTTTTTCTTGGACCATAATCTTTGTGTTCCTGGCAGTATTTTCCACAACTGGAAAACTAGTTGTTAGTGATTGGACAGAAGTGGGTGGTAATTCTGAATTACACATCAGAATTTTGCTTTGTCAAATGGTCCATTTATTTTTCATATGCATGGAATGCAACAGTTATACCTGTATCATAGAAGTAATAAAACATTTACTGTAATCTGATACTATGCTGTGTGATATTTCATTGTCTCCTTGATAGACAACTATAATACAGCTTAATATTTATCTTCCATGAATTGAATTGATCTTTTGAATAGACTTAAGCAAAAACATAAACCTGTTTTGAGGCATTAGATATTCTTTAGTGCTAAGTGAACTTCATCATGTATAATTTTGATTCTCTTTAAAAAAAAAAATCAGAAGGAACAGAAGATTAAGTAGAATCTTTTTTCTTTTTTTTTTTAAATCCTGATTGAGTGATACACTCTTTTCAGTGCTGCTGCTGCTTATCCACAGAAGCGTGATTTGACAGCCAGCATGTTGCACTCTAGAGTCTTGCGTGCTAACACTCTTGCCCTTTCATATGTGATCTGTGTGACAGGGAATGGGAACTTTCCTTGTTCCAAGGCTCCAGCAGAAAAATCAGGTTGGATTGAATTGTTCTGTGGTCCAGTCCATTTGCACCTCTTGAATTACATCTGCACTCTTCCAGTAAAATGATTGCATTCTTCATCTGTCTGAGCTCTGTCTTGTATGCAGGCCTAAATTGGTGCTTCTCTGCTATGTTTAGGATTTTTCAGACTACTTAGTCTACTTCTGTTTTATTAGAAAGATTTGTTGCTATCAACAGATTGCTTTGATCTAGAACATCCAGGCAGGGCTGTATTCTCACAATACTTGTTAGTTAACAATGATACACAAGTGATTTAGAAATTAAAAGGCAATGTTCTGTAAAGGAAATGAGGATCTGTCAGTGGGAAATAGCCCCATGTCTTGTAATTAAAATGAGTGGCTTATTTTATGGATCACATAAACTCTATTATAGGAGGAGGCAAGACTTGGAATAAGTGAACTGCTGCCATGTTGCAGAAACATTGCCAACTGTGAAATATTATGTGTTCTATATATTAGAAAACAAAAAGGTAAAATTAATGCAATCTTAATTCTATGCTGTCCATTAAGACAGCAAAACCAGTAATGATAACTTAGAGTCAGACTCTTGCAGGCATTAACAGTTCAAATACATCGTCGATAAAACAACTTTTTAGAAAACGTTGAAAACTGAATTGAAAGCATAGTCACTGCTCAGCCAGATGAGCAAGTTTGTTACCAGCCATAGTTTGGATGGTTCCTAATACAAGCCATTCTGGGAGACTGGTTTTTTTTGTGAAAGTGCTGAAAGGAAGAAGCCATGATGTAAACCGGATACTAAATTTATTTGTGTATCTGCTATTACTGCTCTTTTTTCATTAACACTGGTGATTTTTTGTGCATGTCTTGTGTGCATCTTACCAACCTGAAAGAGGTACTTAAGAGGTACTGAGTAGTGCTCAGTATACCTGCCAAATTATTTTTATACATGCTTTAGAATTTTAAATTTTTTTTTTAATTATGTGTCTGTTTGAATTTTAATTACCTTGAGATGGTTGTAAGGGAAGCCTATCAGCTTTGAGGATTTTTTCACTGTTTTTGAGGATATTATGCTGGGTTTAATGCAACTAGTTGTGAATGCGGCTTGGACATTCTGTCTGTACCATAGTTGTGCTGTGCCTGCTGTGTGCTACAATACTATATGAAAATAAGGTTGTCCTCACTCATTTAGAAAGGTGAGGAATTCTCCCTTTTAATTAAATCACAAGCACTTTGGAAGGGCGTCAGAAGATGAGGCAGCAAATAAAAATAGTGAATACAGGCAGTTGAACTCGGACAGGAGATTGAGTCTCCTCAGAGCTGTCGGTAGGTACTGCGTGATCCCTGAAGAGCTAAATGCCTACATGGGATACTCAGAGACATGATATAACGGACCACATTGAAGTTAACTCATGTAGTTCTGTAGATACCTAGTCATGGTGTCAACTTGGAATCATTACAAAAGCAAACGAATGAGTTTTAAGTATAGGAGTAAAACAGATTGTAGGCCCTGCTGAAAACCTCTCTACACTATTTGTCTTCATTATTGATGGAATAAGTTTGCTCCAAAGAATGAATTTTGTTAATGTGCAGAGCTTGCAGAAAGTATCTGTTCATTATTATTATGGGCAAGTGATGGTTATGCCATCTTTGACTTTAATGGGGGGCACCAGTAAAAGGTGCTAAAGAGATAGGAGAGAGACAATCCACCACAGCATTAATTTCAAGAATATATTTCCTGCTGGTCACAAGATGTAACAGCAGAGACACTTTTTCTGTAGCCCCATTAACGAGTCGAGCCTTATCAAACTATATGTCAAAGAATTGAGTAAAAATGTTACAGAGATAGGGTACCTGACCAAGCTTTCTACAGAGTGAGAATCTGTTTGCATCAGATTAACCACTCAGACCACGCTGAGAAAATTAAATGTCCCAATTCATCTCATGAAGTGGCAGGCACATGCTGTTGCTGAAGGGTTCCACACCTCAAGTAATGGATACACATCAGTTCAATCAGTACTGAAGACAGAGGGTTTTTTTCCTTCTTCTTTTTTTCTTATGTTCAGGAATGCTACATCGGGTCCAATCAGAGGCCTATAAAAATTGTTTGATATTACAACGGTAGAATGCTTTCCTTGTATCGATGCTTACATCAGAGTACTTACTAGTCTGCCAGATACTGTGAGAGACAGCAATTTTAGTCTTCTTTCATTAAAATAAAGCGAAAGCCCTTAATGAGAGTGCAATTAAGCGGGTGTTTTGAAGCTTGGACCAGACTGGGAGCTTTTGAGACTTCTTTCAGCAACTAAAGAAATTGACAGTCTAGTTGTACATAACTGTAGCTGCAAGGACTGATGTCAGAGAATTGTGTTGTGAGTTGTTCTCTCCTCAAAGACTTGAAGTTCAGTCAGCTTCTGCTCTGTAAGGTCTTGCTTATTGCAGTATACTCTTTGACTGTAAGGTATAAAATGGGAATTTGGAGGCAATGTGGACCTACTGTACTGAGTGTAACAATCTTGCAACACACCTAACATGCTTTTACTAAGGGGGAATATTGCATTGCTTGTTCGGGGTGTATTTTTAGTTCCTAACTTATATGAAAAGTTTATTTTTTAATTGATTCTAATTATTAAGCTCTAAATATCTAATGTAGAAATGTTTTTATTGTACATGGGAGAACATAATCCTTAAGAAAATATTATTAAGCTATCATTCTGCCAAGTTACCATATCTGAACAAAGGTAGACTTAGACAACTTTAAAAGGTTTGTGACTTTATGTGGCTACAGTAGCTGAAGCATCTGAAATGCGTTCATTCAGCATGTATATTTGGAACTGAGATTATATAGAAAAAAACTTGTTTCTGTTGTGATAAGAAAATGGGAAGAACACTTGATTCTTGCTGCTAAGTGGTCCAATGAAGAGGACAATTTGATTCTTCATGGAAACTTTCTAAAGCTTGTCAGAGAGCATATTTTGATATTCTTTTGGAATGTTTCCCTTAAGACTTGGAATCATTGTGATCATTTTAGTAATACTAGGTGACCTTGTCTTTTTTTCAAACACAGTGATGGAAAATAATCCAAACAACTTTGTGCTTCTGCAACCTGGGAAAAACTTTGTTGAAAGTTGCAATATTTTCATTAATAAGAGTAAATGATGTTGTAGATGAGGAGCATAAAATAACAGTGTTTTCACAAAGTGTGTGCAGAATTCTCTTTATTTTGCTCGAGGTGTTTGAATCCTCAATGAAGTCTTAATATGAAAAGTGTAGTGCTGACACTAGAGTTTTGGAATAGTAATTATTGGGCAAAAAGGACTGTGTAAATGCTTAAATCTGAAGAGGATCTTTGTACTAAAAATTAGCAAAAAGTGTATACCATTGTAAAAAGTGATGGTTTTGGTTTTTAAGGAATATTTTATCAGGACTGCTAGAAGTTTGTATAGGCTGTAGAAGAATTTGACAATTGTGAATGTGCCTTTATTTAATTAATTTTGGTTCAGTGGTATTTTCTCATCATTTGGACATACTGATTTCCAGGATCGGTGCTATTTAGACAAAAAAAAAGATAAAGAACGTAGACATATTAACTTGATATGATGGAAGAAACTTCTGGTGTTGCATTGTTGAGATTCCTCACAGTTTTAAAGAATTTCCAAACCCTGTTGACTTTTGGAGAAGTAGCAAAATTCTGTTGAAGATTAGAGGAGCGTTCACAAGGTTTCTGTTCTAAGTCCAAAAAGAAAGAGGCCTTTCTTTTAGATCTGTGTTCCAAATAGACTGTTTTCCTCCAGCTTAATGTTTTAGAAGGTCCTGTGTTCTGCTTTTATGCAAGGAGGAGTGATCATAAGATCAGAAAAGCTGATTATTGGCAGTGCAGATTATGAGAATATTTCTGAGAGAGTTAATCTAAAATATGTTGTCACTGGAAAAAAATTGAAATTTGGAATATTTGTTAGAGATCTTGTATGAGATTTTGTATGTAGTACTTCAGAGACTGTTCCAAGTTGATCTGCTCATAGGGCTAATAGCAACTTAATGATTTAGTAATTTGAAAATGTGTATACAAAATTCTGAAGAAATTGTTACAGAGTGATACAATTTGCAAACAAATGTGCAGATGTAACAGACCAAGTGACATTGTTTCATGCAGAATACTTGCATGCTTACAGAACAGGGTGTTTTCCTACTGATAGCAATGGATCAGTTGAATGTAAATATTGCCTTTAACTCTCTTGCATGTCTGTGGCTGAAGAATAATCTTACTAAAGTCAGTGAAGTTGTACTATTAGTATCACAATAGGCCTGAGCTGGCTTACTCCATTGCACTATGCAAGTAGAATTAAATACAGGCTAGGTTTAGGTTTCTCAAGTGTCTTTAAGTAGCCAGACAGATGAAATTTGACAAATAAACTTTAGAGAAAATTAACTTTGTATGTAATGTTTTATGACTTTTATGTGTATAAACATATGCTCCTAGAATGTTTACAGGTGAAAACTATGCAGCTTTCCTGCCAGCTGACTGTTGTTTTTCCATTGTGGCCTACAGTTTCCCATTAGAGTAATACCAAATGAGGTAAAGTAAATCTTACATCCTTAAGCATGCCTTTCTTCTTATACATTCATTATCAGATAACTTTTTATTCCAATAACTCATGCCACTACAATAATCTTCAATAAAATAATTGCTTTGTATTAAAAATCAAGACTTTGACACTTTGAGAGAAGATACAGTTTTGAACTAAAAAAACCTATGAAGAAAGTGAAAGCAAGAGAGTTTTTTGTAAATTGTCCATCAACGGTGAAAAATTTTGAATTTATTAATCAGTCAGTTACTCTACATGTACTTCAGCATTATAGTTTTTGTGACAATTCAGGAATGATTGCAATTACTTTGAATCTGCACATTGTACATTAGTTATATAAATCACGTTCATGTTATCAGATGACATGATGCAGCAGAGATGCAGATGTGAATTAACTGTCTGTAAAAGTCTACGTTATGAGTCTTCAGACTTACTGATGAAATTTCAGCTATATCTTCAAGGGACTGTCAGGTTAAGACTTAATTTTTCATGTCCATCATATTAGATTTTTTTTTATTCAAGTACTTCAAATTACTGAATGTGATCAACATTTCAGGCAAGTAGTAATGAACACTTTTGACAAAGTTTGCATGACTTGTTCAAATATTGCATTGAATAATTTTATATCTCGGTCAACCTTAAGTGAAAGTTCATTTCCTCTTATAGAATATGGTATTTTGCTCCAGTACAGTATGCTCCAGATGCTATTTCTTCAAGGCTAGTTGTTGTAAGGAGTTTAAATCTTCATGGACTGTATGATTTATAAATACTTTTAGTAGCTCTTTCCTACAAATACTGGAAATTACAAAGCTTTGAACATTTAGTATTGTGAAAAGATACTCTTTAACAGGTAAAGGTTTTGTACAGTTCTTTGGAGTTTAAGTCATAAGAAAAACATAAGCAAATTGCCATATTCTTAAAAGTCTTGTTTTTTCTTTTAAAGTAACTAGAGTTCAGTGGTGATGTAGCTGTGTGTGTGTGTATAGATGCACATTAAATAGATTTCATAAATATGATGTGCAGTTTTGAAAGATGTTCTCAGCTGTAGTACATGGGAGAATGAGTTATCTAAGTATGTAAACATACCTACTTTCATACCTGTTAGTGACAATAAAATTGACTTATTTAATCTGAAATTCTCATATGATTCAGAATGTGTTAAAATAAGCATGCAACTACTTTAATGTTGCATTACAGCATATAAGAGTTAATTTTAGAAAAAAAATCTTTTTAAATTTCTTTGCTTTCAGGAAGCTATATTCTTTACAAGGAAACATAAGGGAGGAATAGATTTTTTTCTAATAGACAAAATAGCTTATTTTCATTTAAGACATGTTTTTCTCCCGTGTTTCTGAGTCTTGTCCTATTGCGTGTGGTAAGAGGACAACAAAAGGAAAACCCAGAATCTTGTCCTACAGTTCTACTTGCACAAAAAGAACTGTTTGCTCACAGAGTTAGTAACATGAATGAAGTTACTTATGTGCCTCAGTATTTGCCAGCATGTGTTCTGAAATACTTCATTAAATAACATTGCTTTGACAATACTCATATAGAAATAAATGAGGCTAGACAGTTTATTCTTGTATGACATTTTCCTAGAGTAGCTTCCCTTAGTGGAATTCTGTTAACGAGTTGAATTATCCAAACCATCCTGCATGCCTCAGGTAACCAGAGCAAGCTGTAGACTTTCAGAGTTTGTTTTGTAGATGCCGTACTGGATCTGTGTCTTGTTGGTCTTCATTGTGGAGGGGTAGATTGCCATTAGCATCTAGAAGTTGGTCCAAGTGGAGGCTATGTGGTCAAAAGCTAATGCAGAGCTAGGAAAAAAAGCTTGTGAGTATATTCAAGAACTTAGTTTATCAAGGCTGGCTTTTGGCTGTCTGATGGTTTGTTAAGGTTACTATTTTAAAAAAGAAATCCAAGAGTGAAATTCTGCCTTGTCTGACATCAGAGCGCATGATGTAAATGGGCTGAGTTGCATTACCTAAATCATGAATCTTCTCTTGACTAGAAATATACAAACTAATGTTCCTTTGACCTTCTTTTTCTTGATTTAGTAAGTGGTTTGCCTTCAGCAAGACATTGATCTGGAACATAATAATATAGACCAGTACCTGCCTCATAAGACAAAGACTTTTTTTTTTCTTTTCCATTCTGAAGAAGCCACATATAACTGTATATGTTGGTGTCTTAAAAACCTAGGTTTTTAAATTTAAATCACAGTGGTTGACTACTAATTCTAGATAAATGTGTAAGAAGTGTTTATAAATTTGCAGTGTCTTTCATGTTATAGCTGTTGATATAATTGCTCTTGATTGCAAAGTAGTTATGATCACCAACACTTATACTATCTAATCTAGCATGGGAACAGTAACATGTATAGTTACTTAGCGGTTTTGTGGTTGTTAACTGGCATCTTGTCGTTACAATGTAATGTCTTTTATTCAATCTGGAGTTGACTGTTCATGCTAAATTTTGTTATCAAATTAAGTAATCAGTCTTTGTTGAGGTAATTTTATAAATAAGATTTCCTGAAAGAAGTGTCTGCAGGCAAGTTTGCTCTGTAATTATTTGAACATTTAAGAGTTGGAAGTCCCAAAGGTGAAGCAGACATTTATGTGAAACTAAATCTCTGCACAAAATGCAATTTAAAAAAAATTTTTTTTTTCTTTTTTTGTTCAGCTGCAGACTGTTGTCTCCCTGTCAAAGACTTTGTAGCTTCTGTTGATGGCACGTAGGCCTCTTATGCACTCTGTTGACTTGTATAAAGAAAACAAAAAACTTACAGTTCTGTAGAAAAGTCCTTAGGTAAACTGTGCCAGTGTATAAGTGTATTGATTCTGATTTTAGTATTCTATGGTTTTTGATAGGTATATCTAACTATTTTAATTTTACTAAATGCATTGTTTTTACCATGACTTATTTCTTAATTGGAAAAAATGAATCAGTCAATCTAAGTTAAATAATTTAGAAAAAAGTTCTTGTGAAATAGTATGATATCTAAAAAGATATCTCGACTTGCTTGTATTCTATGAAAATAGTTAATATATGAGATAACATTAAAAAAAATCATTTATTAATGAATGAATGATTTGTAATTCCTAAGATGAATTGTTCAGTTTGTAAATGCAGCTAAAAGGAGTATCGGTATTTCAGGAAAACCTACATTTATTGTGTGATGTATGGCTACAGTGGAAGATTTTCCTGGTTTTCTGTTTCTGCTATTTAGAATTTAATTCTAGCCTTTTGAAATGCAATATTTCAATATACTTATGTTTGATATTAGACTTTGAGAATGGTATTTTTCTCTCTCTCTCTCCCTTTTCATTTGCAGTGTTGTGTGCCTGTGCCCATAGGCATAAAATGTACCCCTGCACCATCTCCTTGAACCTTTGACTCTTCCAGGTAGCAAGAGGACCATATACTAATTAAATGTGGTTATTATGAGATTGTGATTAGATACTGAAAACTGTAACTGAGAGCTGATGAATACCCCCCTACACTGAATTAATAGATTTTGTGTGTGTCTGTGCATGCAGTATTTCAATAATTGCAGTTGTAAAATTCTTGAAGTTAGGCTATCAGTTATGCTTAAAGGTGGTGGTGTGTCTGTCTGTGCCCTATACAGGGCATTCATAAAAATGACTCTAATTAACTTACAAAGTGGATTAGTTACATAGTATTATCTCCTTGTATAGGTACTAATATTCAAAAGTAAGTTACTTTTGAAGTGAGTTAAGCTAAGCCTGCCGAAGACTACTGAAGTTCTTAATGAGAGTGTTCACACAGGGATTTCATGGAAATCCGCATTAAATTAATTTCCACCCTGTTTTTGGAACTACTTTTTAAGGAATGAAGGCATGAGATAAGTGCTTTGAGGTCTCTAAGTGGAAGACAGGGAAGTCCCAGATGAAGTGTAGTGATCCGCAAGTCTATGCAATTCAAAAACAGTGGTTTTTCAATTTGAAGTAGAGTTATTATATCCCTGTGTCTCAGGGATGTTTCCATACTGTCTTTGATTACTTGCAGCTGCCTCTGACACACATATCAAAGCTTAGAAGAATCACATACTCTGAAATCGGTATAATCGGTGATCTTGGAATGCTTCACAAATTGTAAGGCAAAACTCATATTTAAGAATTTTCCACTCAAGTAACTGCAGAAGCCTAAAAGTCCTGTTACTAATATATATATTGTCAATCACACACTTGCAAATATGTTGTGTTTTAATTTGAAGCTTTGCAAATGACTGATAATCATTATTTAGACACAAATGACTTTAAACTTTAAGCATGTGTAGCAGTTTTCTGTTACTCATGCAAGCTTCAAGGAGGATATTAATTGGAAAGACAATTTCATTTAGAGATAATCTATTTTATACCTAGGTCATAAAATTAGTGTGGCAAAGCTGTGAAGCAAGTGTTAAAAATTAAACCTAGTTTAACCATTCTTCAGCTATTTGTACTTCACTTTGTTACATAGATCTGTTTTGAACAGTAAATTTTTAGGACTATTCTGCATTGTTCTGAATGGGAATGTTCAAATTTTCTTGCAATAGATGTGCACAGACATATATAGGCACAGGTCTAGCACTTGCTTTTTCTTTCTTAGATATTATTTTGGCTGTTGTTTGCAATATTTCATTTAAGATAGCCATTATTAAGGTGGTGAATAGTTCTGTGCAGTGATATGCTTAGCAGTAACCTTTACTCATAATGTGATATTGTCTGTATGTCTTATTTTGTTCAGCTTTCTCTGGCACTGATGAAGCCTAAGGCTGCTGTTTCTTTGAGTTGCCGATAATTTTTTATCTGATTAACTGACACATTTAGTTGAAATCAGACACAGCCCTTAGGCTGGGCATGGATTTAATTTAAAAAGTATCAAAGGTTTGCACTGTGTGCTGTTTAATCATCATGTTTATCAGGCAAAGAAAAATTACCGGAAGGACCATAGGGAGAGGGTTATCTTAAGGAGCAGTAACTTGGGAAATCGATAATAACTCCGAGGTAATTTACAGCTAACTTTTACATTCATTAATGTAACATTTCCCACGAATAATTACAGTGCATGTAATACACTAATTAAATTGAAAACATTAGCTCTAATTTTCTTTTTGCTGAACTCTGAGAGGGTCAGGTAAAGACATTAAAATGTGAAATTAAAGAAAACCTCTGTACTAATACTAGTGCAATGAATATTTTACTTACTAGTAGAACACTTCTACAAGTATTGTATGCTACAATGCATATGTAGACGTTTCCTCAATTACCATCACTATCCTTGAGTTTCAGTTACTGAAATTAAAAAAAAAAAGCAAAATTGAAATCACAGTGTGCTAGCATAAATTGCTCTTACATTTCTGCTTATATTTTGCTTCAGCTGTGAACCAGTATGTTGGTATTGTACATGGGTATTACAAAGCCCCTTCACAACAGCATAACAGTAAGCATACTCATGGCACTGATGTTTTGGAGCTTTCACAAAACTGTTTAATTTTTTATACTATTTTCTGATAGAAAATACAGCTAAAAGTAATTTATGATACATGGAGAGCAGCGATTTTGAATTGTGTTATTCATTAAACTGTTTAAAATTATAAATATCTTTAAAACTGAAGCTTTAAACGTAAATTGTACATTTTAGTACAGTCACAGTTGCAAAGAGTGATTTGCTATTCTAACACAATTGTTCATGAAGATATTCTTCATGAATGTTATGAACAGGAATAAAGTAATGGTTATAACAAGACATGTAATAATGATGTAATTTCACAGTTAAAACATAGCTAATAATTATCTTACGTACATATAAAAGCTGTATACTGCTGCTAAAAAATTTGTGTTATTTAGGTGCTTTTTAAAAGTTGATTTTTATACCTGCCTTTTAAAATTAGTAATTTTGGTAGTTTTGAAGAGGAAAACCAGGTTATTTTCCATATGACTTTTTAAAAAAGGTTGTTAGCATCTGTTTGCATCTATGTTTAGCATCTGTTTTTATGTATACATTACATAGTCTGTGATGTAATACTTTGTGACAGAGTATACTGTACTGAGTACAAGTGCTTTCTGTATTACCCAAATGTTTCAGAGATGCAATTTATATTTACTTTAGACTAACCTATTGCACTAGCAACATATTAGTAAAGTTTTGCATAATTTATCTCTTAAATTAACAGTACGTGATGTGTTCTTTAATAATAAGAAAAACTGAAACCAACCCAAGAAAAAGACCACCATTCAATATTAACTTCCCTTGAACATTTTTCTGTTCTCTGTTACTTTTTATATGAGACAACACCTATCATCTTTCCCAAATTTTCTTCCTTGGCTTTTGAGTTCAGTGCAGATCCCTGATATTTAGTCTGCAAATGTCAGCCTGCTCTACCCATGCTGAGACTGCAGTTTTGTGAACATGCTTTTTGGGGTACCAAACCTGCTGAGATTCCACATTACAATGGGAAGTGTAGTACCCGAGACCTGGCACCATTGGTTCTGGGATTGATTCTCTGCTAACCACGATCAGCTCTGAATGAAACAAAATCCTATCTGTTTGCAAAATGCCCAATAACTCTTTCAATACCAGTGAATCCAGTGAAGAACTAGTTTTCAGTTAGTACTCTTTGCATGCTTCAAGCTCTGAGCTGAACACACTGTGTGGCAAGATTTTATGTAAACCTTGTCCAGTTGAGGAATTTATGAAGGTTGTTAGACCATAGGTTTTTTTTTCCTGTTCCACCTCATACTCCATCCTTCTTCTCTTCAAGTCTTCTTATTTGTTGAATTTGTGCCACTCCAACCTTGATTTGTTGAACCGTACAGAGTAGGGGGATTGAATTTATTCCATTTCATGGTATGTAAGTATCTTAACTAGTTCTCCCATTTCAAAGTGTGTATTAAGTATATTGATGTTTATCCTTGTGGAAGCTGCTGTTTGGACAGTGATGGAAGTTTATATTTGCTCTTTACCATCAGAAGAACTAAATGAAAAGTGATGGTGGTGAATAGCTCCCTGTCAGAAGTCTTTAAATGTGGATGCTAACCACAACTGAAAAATTACATGATGTACTGCCATTTCAAAAGATGATTAAAACTTGCATATTATCAAAGGAAATAAACTAGAATAAGTGCAGAACATCTTGTATATGATTATTTAAATCAGATTTAATGTAGCTTGTAAGCAAGCAGCCAGTGCTGTTCTTTTGCTACTAGCTCCAAGATATATTATATCCATATGTACATATATACACGTGTGTGAGTGTATATACACATACATATACATATTTATGTGTTCGTGTATGTATGTATATGCATTCATACACATGCACATCCACCCTCTAAATGTGTTATAGGTATGTATAATTGAAAAAACCCCAACCCCCAAACGAAACCTGTGAGTATTCTACGTGATATTTAAATTTCAAGTTTGGGCCATCGTTCCAACAGTTGTTTAATAGAAGTTCTGTGACCTTAAAAATTATAATAGCTTTTTAAATTATTTTACCATAGGATGATTTTGAAAGTTCCTAGGATTCAGGACTAAAGTTTTTAAAACCCCAAACAACTAGGTCTGTGAGGCAGTTCATTTTAGTATAGAAGATTTGTGTTTGTACAAGAACCGGACACTGAAGTCTCTACTTCCAGGTACTTTTCTTTTTAATTTGAGGTAGTTTTCTTACTGAGTATCTTTGCTGATGTATATATTTTGTGTGAACTTGAAAAACAGAATGAATATTAAAAAAAAAACGTTAAAAAAATGTTTTGGGCAAGTCAGTTGTCACCTTCATGGATGAACAGGAGATTCTGTGAATCTGTGTATTTGGGAAATCATGAAAGGAATTCCTACAGGTATTCATTCACTGCATATTTGTTAATTATGAGGATCATATCTTTTTTTGAAGTTTGTAATATAGTTACTGTCTTCTTGTATCTCTGATACAACTATTAATTTCCCATTCTTAGAGGAAGAAAAATATATACAATGGAAACTGTTGTGGTAACAACATATTTGCAATACACTATAATCACTATAATAAATATTATGGTGATAACAGTAAACATATTTGTTTTTATGAGGAAAGAGAAGTGTATGTGTTGTAAAACAGGTTGCCCAGAGAAGTTGTGGATGCCCCATCATTGAAGGTGCTCAAAGTTGGACAGGGCTTTGAGCAACCTGATCCAGTGGAAAGTGTCTCTGCCCATGACGAGTGGGTTGGACTAGATGATCTTTAAGTTCCTTTCCAACTCAAACTATTCTGTGATTTTATGATAAAAGAATATGGAAAATTGTGTATGATATGTGTCTTTATGTAGCCATGGAGACTAATCTAATTCTGAGACAACAGTTGTACAGCCTTGTGTTTGTTTCTAGCAAATACTTCAAAAACATTACTTAACTGAACTTAGTTGATGGGATAGTTTGCCTCTGGTAACTTAGAACTGAACAATGAAAGTTGTTACTAAATGGTCTTTAGTGTCTGGTTTTCCAGAATATCTAAGGACAGGGTTTTTTTATCAAGAAATAGGAAAAACCCTGTGATAGAACATTGGATGAGAACTTCCCTCAAGTGTTTGGAAAACATATACTGAATATAATTTCCTAAGTATAATTTGCTATCCAGCCACTATGGCTGAACACTTTTAATTTATATATAACTTTTTTTTGACAGAAATAGTCTGAAAAAACCCTGAATATTTCAAGTGAACTTGTTAGGAAAAAAAAAAAAACAAACCCTCCTCTTGTATATATATCATGTATTGGTGGCAATACAATTTTATGTTGGAAAAGTTTGTAAACTTAACTGTTCAAAATTATAGTAAGAGTAAAAATTCAGAATAACTTAAAATTGTATTTTATTTGTGTTCCTTCACAGCATAATAATACTACACACAATAGACAGATGCATAAAAATAAAACACTACTGTTAAGTAGTGATGATATTGGGAATCTGTGCTTAATCAGTGAGCTCCAAGCTCATTTGTATCATTTGTATTGTTATGCTACCTTGCATGAAGAAGTAGTAATGAAAAAGCATTTGAACATTCAGTATCTATAACACTGGGAAGCTATGGAGGTGATCGTAGAAGTTCTTGTGGTTTTGGTTTTGTTGTTGTTCCCTGGATCATAGACTAAATCTGCTTTACTCTTCCCTTGCCATCAGGCCTGAGTCTCCAGTGTGCTTTATGATCATATAAATGCAGATGCTTTTCTGCAGTGTTTTTCTGGTTTTGTCTTCTGCTGTTCCTTTCTGTAGTTGAATACTTCTTTCCCTATAAAGACATTCAGTTTTATTACCAGATCTTGTCCTAGTCTCTGATAGTCTGGGCGTACTTCACAGCAGAAGTCCCAAGTTTCTTTGCAAAAGTGAGAAGCCTCAGCCATTCTGATTCTGTGATTCCATTACAAATACATTATAGTGTGTTGAGCAGAAAGGGATACAGGCTACTTCATTCCTTCAGACAGAAAGATGTGTGTAGACTTGGAAACATGAAAGTTAATATTTAATGTATTAATTGTTCATGATGTCAGATCCTGTGCATGGACCACTTCATGATTATTACCTTTGAGGATGCGTTGCCTGTGATTAATTGTTCACATATAATGTTTCTGGACATGTTGGATGATGTCTGAACATTGTGACAGCGCGCGTTTTGAAGGAATTGTTAGTGTTACTCTTTTTACATAAAAATACAAACAAACAATACTTAGCTGTCATGTTTTCCAAGACTGTTATGCAACTTAACTTTATAATCTTTCTAAAAAGAACTTTGAAGAATGCAACTGTAGTGCAATTGGAGCAGTACAGGTAAACTGCATATCAAAATTGCATGAAACAAAGGAGTATGGGGAAAACATTTTAGATGTACTTGAAGTTCCAAGAAGGCTTCATGAATCATTTTATCAAATTTGTTTAAAGAAAGCTCTACTTATATAACTGTATTAACTTTTTAAGAAATGTAATTCTAGATGCATGAGTTCAGTAAATTGATATGTCTGTGATTTGTCTTTATTCTGGAAAGAGCTTTGAAACATTGTTGCACAGAAAGCTCAAAGAGAAGCAGAAGTAATATTGTCTGGACAATAGTAATAATAATGATAATACCAGCAGTGGATAATGAACAAGTGACAGATAAGCTAAAATTGATTTTTATTAGTACTATTGCTTCTGGATATGTGAAAAACATCAACCTGAATCCTGTATGATTTGGCATGAAGTTTCATATTAAATGATATATCCGTTAATGATATGTAGAAGTACATAAACTGAACAGTGATAGAATTTTCAGATTACTATAGCTAGGGATTTTTGTAAATACAGTGACTCTTAAATCAGAAGTATAGATGGGTATGAGTAACTTAGGAATTTGGTTGGGCAATATGAGGTGAGAATAAAAGAGGAATAATAGATTGAAGAAAGAATATCCCAGACAGACATAACCCAGGAGTTTTTTTCCTACAATATAATTATGAATAAAACACCTTCCACATCATTTTATTGATAAGAAACTGAAAATGAATTTTAAATTCAGTACCATGGCAGGCAAATACTGATTTGATTTTGAAATTCATGTCTAGGTATATAGTTGAAAATTTTGTGATAAGATCTTGCTGCAAACTTCACAGGATTGCTGTCTAACTTAGCAGGTCCAGAAGGTAGGTCATGCTGTATAGTTATGATCAACCTTGGTTAAAAGAGGAAAACAACGGTAACTAAAGTCTAGCTGGAGCAAATTTTAGGAAAAGAAAGTAAATTCAGCATGTTGGTTGGGACTCAAGCAACTTTAAAAATGCAAGAGCTCATGAAATACTGTAAGTATGTGCATTTTCAAATGTTACATTCTCAGCGTGTTTACAAGAAAAAAGTACTATTGGCTTAGGTAATTGAAATGAAACGAGAAATATGTCTTGGAAAATCTTTTTTTATAGCAGAATTTTTAAAAGGTGACATTGAGTAAGTTGTCTGTGAGTTTTCTTGTTTTGGTGTTAGGATGAAAAGAGTAATCTCACACCCTCTTGTGCTGCATATTGTGACTAAATGCTAACAGTTTAATATTGTTATTCTTGTATGTTGCTGGTATTTATTTGTAGGTGGAATAGTTAACACCTCAGTTATAGTGAAGAGCTGGAAGTAATTTTCAGAATGTCAGGAAAACTTTAGGATAAGCTATTAAATCTGGTACTTTCCAGTTACCCTGGTTATTTCTTCCGTAGAATGGTACTTGAGTAGATTACTGTGTTAGAGTAATAACCATGTAGCAGGTCAGCTATGCTGCTCTTTTCTGTGCATGATCTGCATTCTAGCCCATTCAGTTCCATGTACTGCGCACAGTGAAAAAGATTTATTCTTGGTTGATTCTGCTAGTAGAGGTACTGAATCTCTATTGCTTAGGCCAGCATATACTGCTATCATTAATATTCCATGTCATTTTTCAGGACAAAGAAGGAGTGGAGGGTGTATCTGTGGGAGCCATTCTTTCTGACTACCAGAGAGTTCGAGTTGAAGATGTGTAAGAAAATATTAATCTTTATTAATATACACATTGTGGAAAGTGCTTTACTTGTTTGTTTTCTAATTCAAATTCTGGAGCAGAGACAGTTGCTTTATTTCTTATGTTTTATGATACCCAATTCATGCAATTTGTTGATATAAGTATCTTTTTTCTTCTTTTTTTTTTTTCCTGGAACCATATGTTCATTAGTAAAAATCTAGTAGATTCTATACTGGATTTTTGGATTGCTCCTCAGGTCTGTCATGGATCTGTTGAAAATACTCAGAATTTTGGTATGAAACTAGTTGAGTAGGTTTCAGATCTTTAATTTCAACAGAAAGCTAACTCAATTCCAGTGACTACCATGTTGTGGTCAAGTATCTCTATTTTTCAACAGAGTTTTAAAATAGAGGGACATCCTGTGACTTGTTATCAGGAGTTAAATGCAAGAGAATCCTTAGGTACATATCTTCCCTTACTTCCTTAAAATCTAAAATCTGTTATCATTAATCAGCTTTTATTTGTCATTTCTACTCTGTGCACTCTAAGTCTAGATAGATTGTGATATTTTTAAGTCTTAATTTAAAAAAGGATTATGTAATGGGAATTGTGTGTGTTATATATGGCAAGACTTGATTTGGGTCTGGAAAAAAATTTTTCACTATATATGTCTGATGAAATGCAAAACCACCTTGTGTTAAAAATTAATTACAATTTCATGAGTTCATTAGTTACTTTTGATGATAAAAGCAAATATATGGAATCCTTTATGAACTGTAAGAATGGTGAAGTTAATGCTGTGCCAACTGAACTCACATCAGCAAGTTCCACAGCATGGGTGTTTCCTTTACACTTCACATAGGTAAATTGAGTCAGGAATAGCTCTTTTCTTTTTCTTTTTCCTTACACTTAAAACATTTTAATGACTGCCTGATCATGTTACTAGATATTTTAGAAAAGATTGCTTTTGTTGATCGTGGGTTTCAGATCTTTTACCACAGCCAAAAGATTGACAGGACATCACAATATTTCGGACAGACCTGATTAATTCCAAGGTCGCTCAGTGGTAAAAAAATTTTACATTGATCTGTAGATTTACCCCTTGATATAAAGTTGTTGCACATAAACCATCCTGGTTACTTGGACTCAGCAATTGATTAGCTAAAGTTAGGCACACTTCACATTCAGAGTTGCTAAATATTTCTGTTAATTTCACAACTTAGTGTGCTGTTAATATATATGAAAGTAATAACAAAACCAATCAGATTATATGGGTATTAACTGTGGATTTACATGTCAACATTAAACATTCATTTAACTATAAAGTCTTGACACTAATACTAGTGGGTCTATTTAACATATAGGAGAAAGCCCATGTATTAGTTAAACAATGATAATTGATAAATATCAATTTATGTAATTTTTTAGTGCTCTGAACTAGTCCTATAGTTAAATGTTTTTAAGTTTTCAGGAACTAGGCATTACACATTTTATCACCAACTGATGGTACTTGGCAATTTGCAGAAGGGTTACCTATCAATAGTGCAAATTAGTGATTCTCTAATATGATAAACAATCAAATGCCGTGTATCAAATGCTGTCTAAATATTATATGTATCAAAACAAATAATTAAATTTACATTAACAAGTTGTTACTTTGTATCACAAGCTGTATACATTTTCCTGAGTGATTCTTTTCCTTGGGTGTTGATCCAAATCACAGGTTTGTTGAGTGTAACAGATTCAGCATATTGTACTAGTGATGTGTGCCACATTTATCAGAGCGCGGTAACTTTTGCCTTAGCTGTGTTCATAAAATGGGATCACTTCCTAAAGTATTAATTGGTTTGCATCCCTAAAGGTTTAGGAATGTGTTTTCTCATGGTTTTACTTATGTTCCCATGCAAATCTGTTTACATCAGTGAATTGCATCTCACTTACATAGATGAATTATAGTCAGAACAAGTTTATTTCATTTTTTAAATATTAGACTTAATGTATATACTGAAATCTAGGAATAGTAAAGTATTGTATTAAAGGTAGGAAATTGGAGAAATTAATTTTCTTTAGTTTTACATGAATCAGGCTGTATAAAAGCATAATGCTTGGCTTTATCCAATTTTTTCTTTGTTTTTAAGGTGCAGAAGGCTTAATCTTCAGCCTTTAGCTTACCTTTGGCGCCGGAAACAGGAAATATTGCTCAAAGAAATTATATCATCTAACATTCAAGCCATAATCATAAAAGTGGCAGCTTTTGGTACGTATTCAGATTCTGAGCAATAGTGTCTACTGAAACTTCCCATGGACAAATCCACAACATAATAGAGAAAATCAGAAATTTTGTTCTATATTTTAGGATATGAGATGTTAATTTGAAGAAAAATTTTAAAAATTACATTGCTGAATAACAGTCATGATGTCTGAATAATTAATTTACCTGTATGCAATTCATTCTTACAGGAGACATGGAAAAGCTGGAAAGTAATTTTTCCTAGCATAGTCATTAAGTTCCTTTTGTAATTTTTTTCTTCTAGTTTGGTTTTGATTTGCAGTAAAGATGCATTCAGTGGTTCACAGTATTGTCATTTATAGATAATGCAGGCTAGGGTCTAGACAATATTATAAAGCAACCCTGAAAGTTTTAATAGAAATACAACAAATTGACATCAAACAAGATGTAATTATATGAGGCCAAAACGCTTTGTGTATCAACAGTCATTGAGTTGGTAAAGCATATAGCAAACAGAAATAGTTTGTCATTGCCTTAAAAAAATAGTATTTACAAAATGTAGTATTTACAAAAATGTATTTACAATGTAGTTGTTTAGTATACCAGAAAATCAACATCTTTTCATTGGTCAAATATGTATATGTAAAATGACATTTGTATAATGAAGCAAATCAATATGAAAGATAACCTGTTTATTTATTGTTTGAATGTGAAGATAAGGTCAAGTTATAGGAAGGCTTATTGAATGACATGCTCTATAACCCTAAGAAGCGCATAAGACACATATTAATGGTACAATATATTCATTTCAGGCCTCTGTGCAGTTTTTCATTTAAGAGTATCAAATGAGATCTTAAGCATAAAGTGTGACCAAAGGACCTTTTCTTTTTGGATTGGCTATAGATTTGTGATCCATTGTACCAAAGAATGGCTAGTATAATACAAGAGTGTCAGTGGCATCAGTGGTTAAAGATGTATGTTTAAAAAATAGCGTTGTATAATCTTGCATTAGAATTCTGATGGCTGGTTTATCTGGGCAACTTTCACATCAAATTCCTAATGTCTGTTGTCTTTAAAGAATGCTTTCTAACAGAGTCATTTCTCCTTAAATATTAACCAAGAATTGAATTATAATCCCTTTAGACTGGATGAATTCCATGACTTTTTATTTATTTATTCCTCTTTAGCTGGTATGGTTTCTAACTAGTTTTTTACGTTATCACTATGATGGTCTTGCTCTTTTGTTCTATAGGATCTACTAGGGCTGCTAGTGGGATCAGAATGATTAGAAATACCCCATTCCCCTCGTTCACTTACAGCTAACAGGCAGTGTAATTTAATAGCATTTTCCTGAATTTTGGAAGGCCAGTTACAAATACACAGGAGTTGAATGCTGTGTTTTCTACTATAAAACACTTCTTTTTTAAATTGGAAAGAAAACCCGCCTTTTTAAAGGAATAGTTTTCAGGCCTTGTAAAGTACATTTTTATATTTATGTTATTTTTCCATAAAATATAATGCTTTCATTGCTTATGCTGACATGATGAAAAAATAAAAGTCCACAAAGAATATGTAACATGTTTTTTCACATCAGAAATATTTTTTAAAGAAAATATGATTTAAATAATAGATAAAACTGTTTCACCAGTAGACATTGTTGATGACCTGTGATATGCCTGAAGCAAGATGAGCTTGTCTTTTGTATTCTACAATCTTAAAAAAAACTTAAAATGCACTAGTTACTGCACAAAGAGTGCTTTGTGGGCTATTCATTGAAGGAGCGAATACCATAAATACTTGTAGATAGCAATTAGATAGAAAATCACTCTGAGATTTTTTTCCCTTTTTTTTTTTTTGGTTACAGGTAAAAGAAAGATCTTATCAGAGTCAATTTCTCACCTGCCTCAGGCAGACGTAATTAGATGTAAGCAAATTTAATGGAGCTTGTGTGCTCTGGGGCCATTCTGTAATGCTTTAATAATTGCATGCCTTATTAAAGTGGATTTAAGGTATGAAGGCTGTTTAACATATCAAGTGGGAAAGAAGATAAGATACAGTTTAACTCTTTGCCTCTTAGATTAATAATCAAAGCTAAACTGCAATGAAAATATTTAAAATAACAGATTTAAGAGTCTGAAGGGTAATGCATTAGATGGTACATTGTACAGATGTTAATGCAAGAAGCAAATCTGTAACATGAGCTTGACATTCATCAGCGCTGGCATACTTGTACACCCGCCTTGTCCTGTTTTCCATTAACTCAGTGCCAGTATTGGCAAGGTAAAAGCCTGTCATTTTATGTAGAAAACACATAATTATGCAAGTAAATGAGCATTAGTTTAGTACATTTCCCTAAATCCACCATTACAAATTAATACCATAAACTTTGCCAGTGGCAAGAGTTTTCTATCTCAGAATAGTGTGCTTTTCCAGATGGGATACCAATTGCTCTCACTTACATGCAAAAGAAGTATTGTTAGCAAGCCTTCTTCACATGCCTTCTGTTGATCTATAAGTAGATCAGCTTGCTTTCTTTTAGGGTGTATTTCAGAGGCTTTAATGATGAGAGAAAAACATTCCGTGATCTAGCAGCAAACCTGAGCTATAAAAAAAAAAACCACAACTGCTTATGCGTATTTATCTTCAGTGCCATTTTCTTGCTGCTAAAGATGCCTGTATGATGCATGACACTTTTATATTTGAAATATACACCTCTTCAGTGGAAATCCCAGAAAGTCAGAATGAGGTTACTTGGTAATAGCTAAAATAGAAGCAGTTACTGTTTTTAACATGTGCGTGCCTGAAATTCCAGTAATATCCATTGCTCATGTAAGGCAGTATAATATAGCACTGTGTAATATAACAGAGACTGTAATATAACACAATAATAAGATTAATTTTTTATATTCTAGCTCTCTGGAGACATTTTATGGATTTAAATACTAATTAACTTGCAGGGTACGCTTATCACAGATTCAACTCCTAATCTTGGTAACTTTATATACTGGTCTTACCTGTGCCATGTTCTAAAGCAAATTGCTTCCACTGCAGCACAAGGTGTAATGGTCAGGTGGAAGTGAGAGAAGGAGAAAGGTTACATTTGGAAGGAATCTTTGGGTTCCTCACAGCAGGGTCCTTAGTAAAAATTGAGCACCGAGTTTTATTTAGTTTTACTTATGTAGTTAACTATACCTAAATCTTGTTAAGAACTAACACTAAAGCTTAAGCACCACTATACATTTTAAAATATGACAAACTTCAGTTCTTATATATATATGAGAATATAGTTGAAATTATTTTTATGTCATGCAGTTAAAGCAGTTTGTCCTCAGTGATTCTAGTCTTTCTTGAAGTTTTGAGAGTGATGTTCACCTTCTGTAAGTTTTATAAGTGCACATTATTAGCTTGAGAAAGCAGGGGAAAAAATTGCTTCTTCAATGTTTCAGTCAAAATTGGAATATTTTGCTCAAATAACTGCTCAAATTTCTATCTTTTATGGAATTAATATGCATTACTTAGTTTATACATTGCAGCTTGTTCCCAATTTGGTTATAGTAACTTAATGACTTATTGTCGGATTAAATACCTCAAAAACATTGTAATTATGAGATCAGAGAATAGAAATACTAAGTTGGAAAAGAAAAACTCTTTCATGGTTAAACTATGTTTTTAACTTCTAGCTGTTCTTTGGACCACAGGAGAGAAGTGATACCATAATGCTGTTCAACTGTTGGACAATAATAAAAGCTGAAACTTTGTATCAGGGCTGATTAGCATGTGGTCCTCAGCCTACATTTGAAGTGGGGCTCTTATGCCATGGCAAGATGCTTTATCTTGTAGGCCTGGCTGCTATGAGTGCATCTAGACAATCTGCATGCTCAGCCATGGGTAGAGTTGAAATTACAGGGGCTGTGGAAGCCTAAATTTTGAGATGGTGTGGGCCCTAGTTGCTTACCCAGGCTATTTCCCTCCAACAACGGAGTAATGAGTCCTTAGGGAGCCATTGCCGTCTCCTGCCTGTCAACAAATCCTAAAGTTCCTTCTCTAAAATGAGCCGTCTGAAGTACGTATATTTAACTTGAGTCTTTTTTGCTGTGAGAAGATCTTGATGCTTACTCACAAGGTCAAGAAGATTGGTATACCCCTGTTGTACATAGAATCCTCTGAAAAGCTACTAGTTTAGGGATGCGTATGTTTTTGTACATGAGCTTTTAATTTAGAGAGAGAGGATGTTACTTTTCAGTATAATGAAATCTGGAGCTTCTGTTTATTATTTAAACCTAACCACCTAGACATCTGCATTATTGTTTATTATTTGCATGCCACTAGTGTATAGAAGTGAAATCCTGACTGACTGAAATTGATAGCCAGACTCCCATTAATTTTCATGGAGGTAAGATTCACGTATAAAGTAGTACATTAAAAAAGAACTAGCACCACACAGTTCCTGGTTAAGCTCCTGAGGGCATAATTTGGTGTTACAGATAAACTGACCTAATAGTGAGTTGCTGCCAAAGGTTGATCTTTCCTTCCCCCCTCTAGCTGAGGCTTCCAAACTACAAGTCTCTACTTGCTTCTGCCCCTGTAAAAGCTCCAGTGATTGTGTGGCTGCAGCTGGGTGATCCAGCAGAGAAGTACGGCTTTTTTGTGTGTGCAGGGAACTTGCTGTATAGATGCCACGGCCGCATAGTGGACAAAACTCTCTCTTTCAGTAGAAAGCTTACCACTGAATTGGGTCGGCTGTAATGTTCAATCATATCCTGAAGTAAAATTGGCGGTTGTGAGTTTTGTCTGTGCACATCATCTGCGCAATGGAAAGGAACAGTGTTCTTTGAAAATGTATCTCTAGTTTTTAGTACTGAGCAATTTTGAAGTCATTATTGGGGAAATTGAAGAAACTTGTTACATCATCATCACAGGGGAACGTACTTGCTTCCTCTAAATATTTTCAAAAAATTCTCAGATAATTCACAAACATAACAAAAAGAAGTGAGGAACGTTTCGTTGAGAAATCAATACAAGATCCCAGTTGTTTTCTTCCATATTGTATCGTAAGGATTTGTTTACTTACTTATTACTAAATAAACTAAACATTGGCATTCTTCTTAGCTAGTTCAGTTTATTTAGAGGTGATTGTTCCATTGCTTTTTCCTTGGGCAGTTACCAGACACTGGAGCTGTAATGGAGTCTATGACAGTCTTCACAACCTTTGGTCTTGATAACGTTTGGTTTTATTAATATGAAAAAGACTTAATTCTGTTTATCGTAATTTGAAGTGGAACATAAAATGACCAATAATATGTTTCCACGTACTGTCAAATTTTAATGATTGTCTATTCTGTTGGGAATAATGTATTCTAAAAAGTAGCCTTAAACTTGTATTAGAAAAATTATTCCTGAACAATGTTAAAGTAATATCTTGTATACACATGTGATAGCTTTTAATTAGTTTTTATTGTAATTTTTTTCAGATTATAAATTTGGTGAATTTACGCCTATCACATACTTCAAGAAAGATACTCTTACTAGTCTTTTCCCTCTTCTAATCCTTGTTTTCCAGCTAGCACATGTTATTGTCACTGAATTTTCAAACAAAGCTTCCAAAGCTTAGTTGGTCCTTTAGAGTTTAAGTGTATTTGACACTTTTGCCTTAGGCTTGTTCCCTGATACATTTGTCTACTACCTCATTCATCTACATCATTCATATTATTTACAACAAAAGAAAAGGTACCACACCTGTTTGTTCATCAAACATTGTATGAAAAGATTTGGTAGCAATTACGAAACCACAGGAGCCATTTTAGCTCAGGCCCTTTTTTTTTCTCCTGAGGGAAAAGACCAACATGGAAAAAATGGGAATTGTATGCAAGACCAGAAATCAATCAAAAATTAGCTTGGGAATTTAAGAAGAGTATGGTGCAAAATAGGTGTGTAAGAGAAAAGAGAACTAGGAATGGTCTTTAAGTGAAGTAAAGTTTTGATTCAGAGCAGAGCTGAAAGGTTAGAAAAATAAGATAAGAAAATAATCTTTGCATTTGGGATGTTATTTGCCTTGATGCTTGTATATGAATGACAGATACTTTGCTGCTAGTGTAAGATGAAGTTTTGAAAAGAGCTTTTAGTACATGGTATAAAGAAATGTTTGAAAATAAAGTGTGTAACAGGAAAAGAAGAAATGAGATTTTGTAACAGTTTGCATGAGTGGATCTAGAAACAGGTTTGAGAGCGCTATGATTCCCTCTTTGCTATCTCTTGAGCATGTAGGTGGAGATTGGGAAGGATGTTGATATTTTCAGTAGTAACAGGTGAGAGGAGTTAGATTGAAAGTTGACATTCTTGAGTGCAGTGGTTCTGAAGATGTCAGAGACAGACGGAATTGGAGAGAGATGGCTTAAGAGTGGAAAGATCGCTTTGCAGTTTGGGGAGATCAGATCATCTAAAGAAAAAGTGAAATGGAAGCAGCATTCTAAAAATGGACTATTAGGCATTTAAAGTGAAAGAGAAAAGGAAGTCAGGGTTCTAGTGAAGGAGACAGAAGAATAGTCAGAGAACGTTGAGCTGAAAAATAGTGGAAGAAAAAGAGCTTAGTAACAGATGTCAAAAGCAGAAATAATCTTAACAGAATGAAAATCAAGAGGGAGAAGTGGTGTCTTGTTAATACTAGAATATTACTTGCTGCTCTTACTATTTGGTAAGATGTAAGTTCTGGATGCACATTGACTGTGCTGAAACAGAGCATAAACTCAAACTTTTAAAGGCATATCTGTGTAGTTAGAACCACAGATGCTTGCTTTCCAGGTCTCTGAGAGTTGAAGTTTTACGAGACTTCTTGTCCTAATCTGATCCTTTGTTTCTGCTCTGACCTTTACCCTTTTGCAGGAGATCTACTGATTTCTCCTGTCAGAAGTCTCTGTTGATGGATTTGGGGACTGTGGCTTTTTAAAGGTTTATAACTTGTCTGCATGGGAATGGATTTAATGAAAGTGACACAAATTTACCACTTGCACCATGCCTCTTTCTCTGCCACTGAATCAAATTTCAATCCTTTTCTTCAAAGCTTAATAGCACTAGAACTGTTCAAAGCAGGGAGTTGACAGATTTCTTTAATGGGGACAAAACAGCACATCCTTTTTTATCCAAACTGTGGTGCTGGAATGGTTAACTCTTAACAAAACATTACAGTATGCAAAAGTTAAAAACACTGAAAACAGATTACTATTGGCAAAGTCATACATATGTGGCTGTATGAACCAAACTTGTTATAACTTTTGTTTTAAGTCTCTGAAGTCCATTGAAAGTCCTGAGAGGAAGTTGACTAGGGCAGTATTTTCAATGAGCTGAACCATTTGCTGTATAGAGTCTTGGATTTGATTAAAGCAGTTTAATGCTGTTATTAAACAATTGTTCCACAATCTCTTTTTAAACTATGAACATTTTAGAGTTTTAAAAGCATCTGCGTGAAAATATTGCCTTGTTATTTGATGAAACAATACAAAATTTCTTCAAAGACTTATTGAGGTTTTTGTTCCTGAAACTGCAGAGCTAAGTTGCTTTGAATCCTAGATGTAACTAGAACACAAATAACTTTGATGTTAAAAAAAAAAAAAAATCACAAGAGATTACAGATAAAATTAACATTGCTGGTATGAAGAGTTTTAGAGCCTTTTACCTCTTAGAATACTAAAATTTGATGACATCAGTCTAACCTAGTTTAGAAAATATTTGATGAATTTCCGAGAAAGCAGATAAACTGTGATCCTAAATAAACTGCACGGGAAATATATGCTAGAACCACTTCAGGATTAATATCTTATAACTTCACCACTTAGCTTGAAAAGCAGTACTGTATCTTCAGATTCCATCTCTGTAGTATTCCCATACTGGATAAATTACTCCATACAGAAAAAAAAAAAAAAAGGGAAAAAGAAAAAAGAAGTAGTCACATAATGAAGTTGCATGAATTTTGCTCTTTTATACAATAAATTAGAAGTATGTTCACCTCAAATCTTTTAGAGGTGGAGTAATTTCCAGTATTTATTACACTTTCCTTCATTTTTGTATGAAAGTTATGCAGCTTTTACAATTATTTCAATGTTTTGGAAAAGGAAATTCAAGGAATCTGTCCAGTTCACCATTGTTATAGAGCCTTTCATGTGTGAAAGTTATGAGGAAATTAAGAATCAACTATGAAGATGTCAAGGTGTGCTGCCAGACAAAAAGTTCACTTCCCAAGTCTTCGTGGAAATGAAAACTCAGTATGACACCAGGAATAATTTACCTCAAAGCAATTTAAGATAGAGATGTACAGTGCATTAATATCTATGTGGCGGGTGCACTCCTATATTGTGAAGGGTATCTGATATTCCTGCACTCCTGCAGAGTAAACTTGCTTTACCAACTAGTGCTTTTGTGTGTGGGCTTTTTCTGTGCTGTTAGAAATATACTCTTTGATTCTGTATCATTTAAAGAATAGTGCTTGATCCTGCTTCATGCAAATCAATGATTTTGTATTGTTTACTTAGAAAGAAAAAAACCACCACATTTGAAGTAGAGGATTTCACCGTCAGAAATAATCCTATTTTCTCTGTTCCAATTCTAAGATGGGTCGTTGCAGCTATCCTTTATAGTCTTTTGCTTTCTCTCCATATTTCTGTACCTTAAAGGTCCCATCACCTCCTTGTTAACTCTGTTTTCTTCTTGAAAAAGGAATTTAAAAGAGAGAGAAAGAGACTAGTTTTGGTTCCAGAAAACTTAAGTCTTTCATTGCCTCTTTTCTTATTTAAAGTTCTAAATAATTCTGCTTTTGGTGAGCAGCTGATTAGGATCTTTCCAGAAACCTTATTGTGCCTCATACTGCCCTCCATCATCAGAAGTTAAGTCTCAGTCCCTGACGTTCATAGTGATGGCAGTTACTAACCTTCTCAACAATAGTTCTCTTGAATGAAAAAGAAGGGAACTTTAAGTTGCTGTAACTTTAAAACAAGATCCAATTTTTTCTCCAAAAGTCTATGCTAATTTTATATATATGAAATTTCAAGAATACTGATAATAGATAGTGACTTTGGATATTTGTTTTTAACCTTATTTTATGGAAGAAGTCAGAGAGGAATAAGATGTACTTTTCGGATGGTATGGTTGGTTAGTCAGGGAAGGACAGAGGTTTTTCCCTATATTATCAACAGATAATGGTTAACTCATATTTGATTGATGTGTGTGTGGTAGTGATTCTTTCACAATGTGTTCATGTGTTCTAGGTTAGAGTTTGGTTCAGTGTAGCTTTTAGAAGAACTTTATGTACCACCATTTCTTAAAACCAGTAATTATGATTTATTTTTATTTATTCAGCATTTTACTAAGAGGTGAAAGTAGAATTTTTTATAATAAAATACTTTCTTAAAAATCAAGACTATTTTAAATTCTGAACATGTATAAAACATGTTCTTGTTAGTAAGAGGAGGCTTCAGAATATGGGTTTTATCAGCTGAATGTAATGCCATGAAAATGGAACTTGATTTTCTAATGGTCTTGAAAAATGCAGGTAATATCAGGTAGTTACCCCTCAGGTGAGGGCTCTATGCTATACTAATACATGTGTACAAAGTGAACCATTTAAAATACAGTTCTTTTGCATAACTTAACACTAGTGAAATGCCTTTTAGTAATCTGCTTTGGTACATTTTTTTCACTACAGAACAAAGCCCTGAATTTCTGCCCCAGTCTTTGACATTGCTGCAGTTCTCTACAGCATTTGTCTTGTGGCTGTGCATAAGAGGGTTGTGCAGCCATTGTTGATATCTGCAGGAAGGAGTTCTGCTCCTGTCAGTGGCTTTATCAGGAATTACAGATGGAGTAGAAATTACTTAGAAGTGATTATACCATTTGTGCTATCACATACTGATTTTATAGTAAAACTAGGCCACAAAACTGGAGGTGAGAGCACAATTTGCTTTACTGAGCACTGTTAAAAACAGCATTATCAAATCTTTCTAGATGTTTCTGTCATCATATACTGGTCTATCTCAAAGAAATAAAGCCCCACTTGCTCTCTTGACAGCACATAATAAATTGACTGATGTAGTTCAGTTGGAGAGTTAAAAATGCATTGAAAATAATGGGGCATAACATTCTAGGGTTAACATTTATTCATAGATGATGCAATTAAATAAAATGGGCATTAACTTCAAGGTCAGTCAGTAAAGTAATAAAAGTGAATATTTTAATTGAATTGTAATTGCTTCCCATTGATACATGCAAGTTAAGTAAAATAGATGTCAGTGCTGCAAGTTATAGTTCCCTTCCTAATTAATTTCTTAATTCTACACACAGTCATCCAGGCCTTGAACCTTGTTGTTGGTTTATCCACCCATCCAGCTTTCTTCACATCTAGTTTCATGGAGGAAAAATCTGGAGGATGTGGTTAAATGGAATGTACTAAGAATTTACAATACATTGTTTTTCTTTTTAGTCTAAGTAATTTTAAGAATCTGAATCAATCTACTCCTTTGTTTAAAGAAAAACATACCAAATAGAAGTACAGATTCATATTAACTGGTTTTTAAGTATGGTTATAGATACTTTATTATACTAATGGTAGCAGTAGACATACAGCTTCATCTATACATGCGTACCATTAGAGATTTGAGATGTGGGTTGCTGGTTCTGCAAATTACAGGTTACATTGGTTCTTGATGCCTTTAGCAGACAGTCTCTATTCACTCACAATACAAACCTATTAGAAACTAAAGGAAATAATATTTTTCAAAAGAAAGACAAGCTATCAAAAAATAGAATTCTACTGAGAAGCAGAAGGGGTGCATTGCACTTTAACAGATTTTCATGTAGGTGTGGGATATTACTGAAGAGTTTACCCATAGTGTATACATAGGCAATTTATTTGTATTTTGTATACTATTTGTATAATAGTTTCCTTAATTTACTGTTTTGTGTTCATTAGGGGGCAGAACAGTAGGTGTTATCCTTCTTAATATCAAAGAGAAGTTGTGAAAGAAATAATATGTTAATGTGTCTGGTTCTGACAACTTTTTCCCTTCTCACATGTTTGTAATGTATCCCTTGGTTTAAATTTAAAGGAAACAAATTTGGTTTTATCAAGGACAGGGGTTGCTTTTCTTAGAAAAGTAGTTATGTTACTGAAGAATGTTAATGTGAATGTGTGAAATGAGCACTGTAATGTGGTACTCATTATTTGTTTGTTTTAAGAAAAAATGCTTGTGTAGCCTAATACTCATCCCATTAAAATCAAGGACATAATGCTAAGCTGGTGTAAGTTGGAAGACATCACCAGAATCACTGGAACTATTGAAATGAAATTAAGATATTTCAAAATTATTTCAACAAGCATAAATTATCATTATCTTATATCTAGCAATACACATTTTTAGTCTGTTAATAAAGAACAATAAACCAATACCAAAAAAGAATAGAGGGAGGAAAAAAACTCAGTCCTCTTTCACTTTAATTATTAAGCAGTTTTTAAAGTGTTCCTCTAGATAGTAAGGGAATTTTTAATGTGCTTTAATGAAATATTTAAAAACTTTCTTAATGTTTTGAGATCTCATTCATTCTTACTTGTTTTAGTTTCACAGGAATTTAAATATACCAATACTATCATTGTAAAAATTAAAAGGCATATCAACTATCTGAACTCAGCAACAACTTTATATAATAGTATACCATACATTTATATAACAGCTTTCATCATCAATGATCTAAAGTGCTTTACAAGGTACATACTTCAGAAATGGCTTCTAAATGGAGTCATTCTGGTGGCAGCTCTTTAATGATACCCATTATTGTATAAAGCAGTAGAGTAGGAAAAAATAGACAAGTATTGCGATCAGTACAAAAAACCCCTTCAAACCACAATAATTAAGAGTAGTAAAAAATGTGATCACTGAAAATTTTCTAGTGTTCCTTCACTTTCAGAAGTCATCCTTTTGTTTTTTCTTATTTATTTCGTGTGTAAAGACCTTTTGACCACTTAGTCTCAAATCCAACTAGGGTATTTATTTGGCTGAAGAAGATGTCAGCTCTTGAAACAGTTGTTCCTGGATGTTTTTTATCCCAGTACTGATTTCTGCCAATTATTTGATTTATTCCTGAGAAGTGACCATTTAACAGCCATGAGCTGGCAAAACTCAAAGTGAAAAAGCTGAAACAGGAACACAGAGGGGCAAGTTAGAGAAATTATCAAACGTTAATAGGGCTTACGTTTTTAACAAGAAAAATAAATCAAAATGTAGACATCATACAGAATATTTTGTGATGGATCAAAAGGTACAACATTCAAGACATTCTATAAGTCTGAGGTTTCTTTATATCTCCATCCTTTTTAATTCTTATCTTTTTTCTGTGGGTCACACACACACAGGATGTGATTTAGGAAAAGAGTTTTTACTGTGGAAAACAGTCTGTGTCCCTTCCAGCAATTTGAAGGAACTATAAAAAAATTAACTTGTATTTTAATTTAATAGGTATCTACAAAGGTAACTTCTGACTCAAAGAGGTAATTTCTGTGTAGTATTTTTATTACCGTGGACCGCATGTTGACTTCACTGGTTAGTGAATTTTCTAAGAAAGGAAAACAACAGCTTTTCCAGTTTACATGCAGTAGAAAGGTGATTGGCTTTATTTTTCCACAAACGTGGAAACCAGTTGCCCAGAGGGGATAAGAGAAAATTCTGACTAAGTGTGTTTTCTTTAGGATAGAAATGATTTTAGATACAGTGGGACTAGTTTCTAAGGGAGATGTGCTACATTGGGGGGGGGGGGGGGCGGGGAAGCAGTCTTTCTTGATGTCATAACACTACTTTATTAAAAATATTTTTACACTTTTTTTCCCCCCAGGTTTAGACCCAGATAAGCATCTAGGAAAAACTCTGGATCAAATGGAGCCTGATCTTTTGGAGGTGAGTATTACTTATAGGATACTTATACAGGTAAAGTTGCAATTAAAAAGTAGTCTAGGCAGAAATTCAGTAAAATTAACTTAATAAAAAATTACTTAGTTACTTTCAGAAATTAGGTGCTAACCCAAGGCTTATCTTTCTATGTAGATGTCGTGGTTTAACCCCAGCCAGCAACTAAGCACCACACAGCCGCTCACTCACTTTCCCCCCACCCAGTGGGATGGGGGAGAAAATTGGGAAAAGAAGTAAAACTCCTGGGTTGAGATAAGAACGGTTTAATAGAACAGAAAAGAAGAAACTAATAATGATAATGATAACACTAATAAAATGACAGCAGTAATAATCAAAGGATTGGAATGTACAAATGATGCGCAGGGCAATTGCTCACCACCTGACGACTGACGCCCAGTTGATCCCCTTGCGGCGATCCCCTCGCCCCCACTCCCCCCAGTTTCTATACTAGACGTGGCGTCCCATGGTATGGAATACCCCGTTGGCCAGTTTGTGTCAGGTGCCCTGGCTGTGTCCTGTGCCAACTTCTCGTGCCCCTCCAGCTTTCTCACTGGCTGAGCATGAGAAGCTGAAAAATCCTTGACTTTAGTCTAAACACTACTTAGCAACAACTGAAAACATCAGTGTTATCAACACTCTTCACATACTGAACTCAAAACATAGCACTGTACCAGCTACTAGGAGGACAATTAACTCTACCCCAGCTGAAACCAGGACGGTAGAATATAAGCCTCATATACGCACTTCCAATATGAAAAACATTCTTTCTGGAGGTAGTTCACAAATTATGACAGTGTCTTTAAAACAAACTAAAGGCAAGAAACCTCAATGTTAAGGGAACACTAACTTGTATGTCAATATGATAAAGCTAAATAATTGCATGCAAGTCAGAGACTTTCACAGCAAGGAATGGTAGCGGCAAAATCATAGGTGATACAAAACTTCCCCACATATCCCCATCTGAAGGTTTTGTACCATTTTTTAGTCAGACTACATACAGCAGGGCCCTTCAAAAATGGAATAAGAGGTTTACCACTGAGGATGTACGTAATTCTGTACAAAGGGTTATGTAGTACTCAAAGCAGGAAAATGCTTGTGGGCAGAGCTAGTAGATTTATTTAAAGAAAAATTATTTAACTAGGGAAAAAAAGAGACCAGATTTTGTACATGAGTCTTCTTTGAGTTTGAGGTAGAAGCATCAAACATCAAGCTAAGTACAGTTTAACAGCTCTGAAAGTGTCTTTTCATATTTGTATATGACAAAGTCAATTTACCACACTTCCTTGTCCTCGAGCCTGTTAAAAACCCACAACTACTTGCATGTTTGGCTATTAAGAGAGTCTTGCTGTAACTTTTATCAGTGCAAGCTCTCTAAATTTGTGCAAAACAATCTCCTAAAAATATTTTTTATTGTTATTCTGTGTAGTTACCGTTCTGCGTGGCTTCATAAGCAGTTTTTCTGGAACAATTAAGGGCATGGCAAACTTGCAGAAGAGAAAGAAAAAGTAACCAGAATTTGTTAGGAGCTTTAAAAATCTCTTTTACTGCTGAAAGATAGTGGAGTTCAATAGGAATTATATCTGGAGTTTAACTTCATTTTGTTAGTCATTTACATGGCTGGAGAGAAGGGGATAGATAATTGGTACTTCGCAAAGCTGAAGAGGAAGAATGAAGGTCCATGACATTCAAATACTCTTACTTGAAGAGATTGGTTTTGGCCTGTTCTTAGCTTGAAGTTTGTTGCTTCTGCTTCAGAGCTGGAGAATCTGCACAGAAATCTCCCCTCCTCTCCCCGCTATATAGACTAGTTGATGTAAAAATGCCATTCATTCTCTCTTTTTGTAAGTCTTGCTTAAATCTTTAGATCATCTCAACTACAGCGAAGGTTCAAGATTAGCAGGGGATGGTGTTCTGGTTTCAGCTGGGATGTAGTTAACTGTCTTCCTAGTAGCTGGTACAGTGCTATGTTTTGAGTTCAGTATGTGAAGAATGTTGATAACACTGATGTTTTCAGTTGTTGCTAAGTAGTGTTTAGACTATAGTCAAGGATTTTTCAGCTTCTCATGCCCAGCCAGGGCACCTGACCCAAACTGGCCAACAGTGTATTCCATACCATGGGACGTCCCATCTAGTTTAGGAACTGGGAAGGGGGGGGCAGGGATTCGCCGCTTGGGGACTGGCTGGGTGTTGGTCGTCGGGTGGTGAGCAATTGCCCTGCGCATCATTTGTACATTTCAATCCTTTTATTACTACTGTTGTCATTTTATTAGTGTTATCATTATCATTATGAGTTTCTTCTTTTCTGTTCTATTAAACTGTTCTTATCTCAACCCAGGAGTTTTACTTCTTTTCCTAATTTTCTCCCCCATCCCACTGGGTGGGGGGGGAGTGAGTGAGCGGCTGCGTGGTGCTTAGTTGCTGGCTGGGGATAAACCACAACAGATGGGAAGGAGAGGTGTTTTCTCCTGCTCCAGAAAAAGGGAAGGAAGGAAAATAGGGAGGTAAATATCTTCCTAAATACTTGTAGTATGGGTAAAAAAGCAGTGGCAGAGACATACAATAGGAGTACACAAAACCAAGTATATATTAACTAGATATATAAAATACTCGTTCATGTTGTGTCGTTAGCAGATGTTTTATTTCATGGGGTGGTAATAAAGGTACACTTAAAACAGTAAGTAGTTGCTAAATCTTGGGATATGTCTAAGATCCAAGAATAGTTAGAAGAGGGAGTGGATTTATCCTTTCTGAAAAGTATAGATTGGATTTCTACAGGAAAAGGAAGGAGGAGGGAATGTGTGCATCAGGGAGCTTTTGGATTAGGTAATATCTAATTGAACACTGAGCTAACTTTGAATTGGAAACTGTATTAACATGGCTGTTCGGCTCAGCTAATAAGCCACTGAGAACTAGAGTCCACAAGTTTCAGTTCACCACTTGTGAACATGGTTAGACGGCTTCCAGGAGCTTGACTGCTGAGCTGGCATTGCACTGCATGAACATGCCAGACTGGAGTCTTCGTTGCACCCCATGTTTGTGTCATAGGCCTGCTCTGACTCTAGCGTGCCGTATAGTGCAAGAGACTAACATTACTGTGGAAAAGCAGTTTTACTGACATGTGAAGTCATGTTCTGCATGTACTGTAGAAATGGCTACTGATTGATAAATTACCAGAAAGGTTGTTTGGAAGATCTTTGGAGTCATGAGTAAATAATACTTAGTTTAAGAGTACGACAAACATTTAAGTGCTCCTCCCACGGTTTGTTGCTGCAGATCACTTAAACAATGTTCTGTTTGTCAGAGCTGCTTCTTTAGAATCTTAGCAAGTGACAGCTGAGGAAGGATAAAACTTTGTAATCATGAAACAATGAACAATTTACTATGGAACAGATTTAACAGAAGCATCAACTTTACTGTAATATCAATACCATACTGGTCAGTCACATTTGGATGAATTAATATTTATTTGGGACTAGTTAAATAAACCAAAAAGGGGAAAGTACAGTCCCTGCATTCGCAGAAAGTTTCTGTTACCAAAATTCAGGTTACAGCTCCAATGGGGCTGCAGATGGGTAGCTGCTCACCTCAGTTGAATCAGTAGTCTTGACTTTCTTTAAAACAACAGCAGTAAGTATTGCAATTTTAGTTGTGTTAATAGGGTATAATTAAAATAAGGCTTAAGAAGTATTGTTCTCCATTTGATTTCACCATCATTCATTTTAAAAAGAAAATAATAAACTAAGAAATCCAGAAGTACCTGGTGTTTTGTGTAATTTGGGATTAAGCATATTCTTCTTGATGTTTGGCTCAAGTGAAGTGATTCTTACTTACTTGGTTTCACTGAAATTTTTGCTGTCATGGTTTAATACTTCTTGAAACCCACATTTGCAGGTTTTATCTTTTATTGATGCAACAATAAACAGAGCAACAACTGCATAACTTAAGGTGTAGAACTCGTAGGGCATTCTGACCCTACTTGGAACTGGTTGTCAGGTCATTGGACTGCACAACTGATTATTTGTTCATGTAGCTGTTTCTTGTGCATATGCATGCTATGAAAGTCAAAGTCAGTACAAATAAATTGTTTTTACTGGATACTTAGTTGGCCTTAAGGCCTAATAAAACCAAATCATTAACTATAAACTGAAGAGAAATGTTTAGGTTTATGATGTGAAAAATACTCTTTTGCAAAGCAATGAAGTCTTCAGCCTCAGAAGTTCTGGTAGACAGAATGTGAGAGCAAGGAGTTCACAGTTTTCAGTAAGGAGGAGAGATAAAATTTAATATTCTGACCATACCAAAGAAAACACCATAATAAAGTAATTTTTAACATTGCACATCCCCAAAACTACCACAGCTTTATATACTCTTGTATCTTTGATTTGTGTTGTATTATCTAACCAGTAATTTCAAATTTCTTGTTGTTTTTTTCTAATTTATGCTTTTTCCTATTCTTGCGGGATTTTCTTTTGGGTTCTCTATTGACATCTAATGTTACTTTACATACTTGTTTATTCAGCTAGGTGCAGGGTTTGTCATTACAGCATTTTCCCTAGTGTGGTGTGCCAGTTTGTGAGAATTTTTGCAGTTCTGTTTAAAATTAATTAAATAGTCTTCTACGTGTTCTTTGGTTTTCTTGAAAGCCAGTTTATATCTTCATAAGTTCAGTGCCCAGAAAAATGCCAGTGTTGAATATAAGAGGGTCTTTGATACTGAACCATGACATGTATGACATGTTGAGTCATTTGGGATTGGTAGGGAATATCCTGCTTTATGTTTTAGCATGTATTCACAAAGTTCAACTTCTCCGATACTACAAATCAGGAATTAGGACTTTACTTACTTACTTTTTTATACTAAAAGTTTACCTTAAGGAACAGGCAATAAAATCAAAATCAACTTGTATTACTATAATATGCCTATTATAATTTGTCTTTTGGACATACAAGAAAGCAGCATGAAGTAATCATTTTCTTTTTAGAAAAAATCTCGTTGGGCATTATAAAAGGTGTGTCAACGTTAATTGGGGAAAAAAAAGGCGCAAAACAAAAACCAACCAACCAACCTACAACCCAGCCCTGATTTCATCCACTGAATTATTTAACTTTGGAAAAATACATTGTCACCGAAATTTTCAGTCTTCTGATTTACTTTAGTTTATGTGTACCATAGAAATGATAATAATTACTGACATAAAGGTGAGGTGGTTTTGCTGTTGTAGCAGCAGAAAAATGGGAGAGTATTGAGTGGGAAAAGCTTTGATTTAATTTTGCAATTTTTTTTTCTGACTTTACATATGTAAGGTTGAACTTATGAGTACAGTCATGATCTGCAACCCATACTTTTATCAGGAGTGAATTTTACTGGCTTAGGTCATTGGCATTGTGGCAAGGAAAGTTCTTGAATTTATTCCTTTTTTCTAAATGATAGGTCTTTTATTAATTATTGATGAATGGTTGCTACATAATTGGTAAATTATTAAATTGTGCTCATGTCCCACTGTTTCCTATATACTAGGGGCCCTAGCTTTTTACACTAAAGAATTTGTTGGCAACTTGCCAGATCCCAGGGGCTGCTCACACTCTCTTCAGAATTTATTAATAGAATGGTAAATGTATATTATGGTTATATTTGTCTGTACTTCTGTCTCTGCTAATAGACAGTAAGAAAATGTTTAGTCATTTATATGCTTGCATTAGAAGTTGATGAGTAGTTGTGATGTAAAGAGCATTTCAGTAATTATGGAGAATTTACTAAGTGTTACAATTTCTGTCTGGAGACAAAGTCTTCACTTGGATTCATATCTTTTATCTTTGATTACTAAACTTAAATGAGAAAGTCAGCTTTAATCCTTGTGTTTCGTTCCCAAGGTAGGAAGAGACTGTTCTTTGGGTAATGTTTGTGCTGATTGTCTACACACCTTGTGTCTTACTGTGTATTTGAGTTAAGGTTAATTTTGTGTAGTCTAGAAGATATTTTCATCATATATTTCTTTTGGATTTTGAATTGGACTTCCATTTTTAGTTGAGTGTAACTTGTAAATTTGCTGTTTTCTGGCTCATCTGAACTAGAAGGCAGATTTAGCAATCAAAATTTAGATTAGAGTCTAAGCTGTTGTGTTGTTAGGAATGTAACATCCAACTTTCAAAACAAAATAATTGGTCTTCAAAAAATGTTAATATTCTAAATGACTGAAAGGCAAAGTTCTGATGTCATTGATGACATTTTAAAAATATTGCTGAATTTGTTAAATGAACATTAAGAATCTGTTTTATGAGCTGCTGAATATTCTCAGTTCCTGTTGACATTAGTGGGAACTGAACATCCTTTAGCACCTTGTATAATTGGTGTCAGGAACGATCTTGAAGCCAGTGACATTGAAAATGAGGATTTCCCGCAACAAAGATAGGAAATAGTCTCACATCTTTTGAGTATTCAATGTTAATTGCCAATAATTATTCTAGGCACTGATGTTTACAAGCAGAGGTACCAGTTTTGAAAGTGACTTGTAAACAGTCACTCCTTCTATTCAGTGAAAGGTTACAGTTAGATCTTTTCTGTTTTTCTCTCTTTCATTTTTTTAATAGTTTTGTTTAGGATTTTTTGCAGTGGGAGCTACAACGAGAAGAATAAAAGGTTTTCACTAACTGTTTTGTAGGCTGTCCATTCTTGTTGCATCAACATTAATTATTCTTGATATATTTGTCCTATAGAAACCTTGTTGCCGTCGTTGACAGATGGAGTTCTCTTTTATGTCAGGAGTATAATTTTTTAATGAGCACTAGATTAAAGGTTTTCTTCTGCTCCTTTTCTTTAAAAGAAAATATGAAAGGAAAAATGAAAAATACTTCTCATAACAAGACATTGAAAAATGATTTAATATATGTTCCGAAAGAGATTTAGATTTTACACCACCAGACAACTAAACAGTCACATAGAGCATTACCAAGGTATTGTTTTCTCAGAACATTTATACTTTTCTCCAAAATAAAGGCTGAAGAGGATTCAGGCCTTTTGTTTAACTAACTGAATTTTTAATTTAAAAAGTAGTCTTTGATTTTATGAAAACATTCAAGTTACGTGTATTGCATTTTCTTCTTTCACATCTAATTTTGAATTGGTTTTTTTTTTAGCTAAGATGATGACTGAAGTTGTAAACACTCCATGAAGTTTTAAAATAAACTTTGAAAGAGAACTGTGAAGTAACACAAACTATACATTCAGCTTCAACAATAAAAGTACAGTATCATTTGAATATATCAAATAGACTTACTACACAAATATTCTGGTGACCATATAAAAAATTGAACCTACAATGTATAAATAACCCAGTCTCATGCTTGCCTAAAAAAAAGACAACAGATCTGGAATTATTTTCTAGTCCCCAGACAGACTTCTTCTAACCATCTCCTACATGTTGTGGAGAACTGCATTGCTACTTTGACTGTAGAAGCATCATAGGTGGGCATCTGTTCCTCTAAGGAAAAGCATAAGGGGGTTAAATAAATATTCCCAATAGTAACTCTGGTGTCTGCAATGGAATTGAGGACTGAAGTTCAGCTTCTTGTGAACTACTTGAAGCAGAATGTTAATGCTTGCTCAGCGTGTAAAACCTGGACTGGACTTGGCTTGAAGCAGCTAGTGCTGGAACACTTTAGAAGGTGATATATTCTGCTGATGAGGAGGTGAATTTCTCCTGCAGAAAAAGGGAGCGTGTCCCCATGCTCTGGCATGGTACAGGTGCTTGATTACTACCTATCAGTACAGTACATTAATACAGAATTACAGTGAACTATTCAGCAGTTGTGCACTCCTTAATCCAACAAAAGAACTTTGGTTCCTGCTCAACACCTGCTCATTTATAAAGCAGGGAATAATTAAGATAGTCATGTCTCTTATTTTGAATGTATTGGTTTATGTAGTTATGTGTTTTAGTGGGCTGTCCAGAGCTTCAGGAATATTCATAAATTTATATTTTGATTTAGAAAGTATATTCAGTACAATTTATAAAGGAAACAGTGTGTTGCTACCTCTTTAGCTCTTGCTTTACCTTTTTGCTTTTGACTTAGAAAACTCTTGTTGGTTCTATTTGTTAGAATTTTTTTGAAAGAATGGTTGTTTACCAAAATATAGAATGTAGTTGTTGAATCTGTTGCCAAAAGTTGTGTTCATTGTATACTTCTATGTGAAGTGCAACTTTTTGTGTTGATTTACAGTACAAATTTCTCACAGAAGTGAACTACTTATGCTAAAGAAAGGTAGACAAATACGAGAGTCTGAGCAACCTTTCATGTTTGCTGAGGAAGAAAGACTAGGAATTAATTCGTTTATATGAATGTTACAGTGACAGTTCTACTTAAAATATAATGCATTGGTAATTTTTAGACCATTGTAATATGCATATGAAGAAATCAAGAACTGTCCGTATGATACTTGGTTTTTTTCAGCCTTGTAATTGGTAGTCTTTTAGAAAGTGCACACTGAAATTTTCAGCAAAATATATTTAATAGACTGCTTTAATGTAATACTTATGTATTTTAATTTCCCTTTTGTGTTTAGCTTTCTGAGAAATATGGAGTCCATGTTTGTGGAGAAGGTGGAGAATATGAAACATTCACTCTGGACTGCCCTCTGTTTAAGAAGAAAATAGTTGTGTAAGGAACAGTTTCTTCCATTTCCTTATATTAAAGCAATGGGAAGGTATTCACATTTAGCTTCAGGCAACTTTTGTTGGCAGAGGTAAAACATGTCCTCTAAGTTCACAAACACTCACTTTGTTTAACACTGGCAAAGTCCTCTGAAAACCTAAATCAATACCTGACAAGACGAGGCCTTCATAGAGGGCTATAAACTTTTTAGACATTTGCACTTTGGTTTACTTGCTGATTATGGCCTGCAGTAAAACTGGTACCTACACACTGACACTTTTATCCTTTCATGAAGTGCGAATTGCCTGTAATATTTATCTGTCATTACAGCTACATTTGATAAACTGCCACATCAGTAGCCTGTGGGTTCCATTAACTGTGTCTGTGTGTGTGTGTGTTTTGAGTTTAGCAGCTTAGAATGATAATGATAAACATTTTTCTTCAATTATTAGAGGATATTTTAAATACAAACTTTGCATGAATCTTTTTCATTTACACTGACTAGTTTATTCCTTTGACATAAATTGCTGAAATCTGTGTAGTGGCGTATGGAAAATATTTGTGTCTTGATGCGAGTTTCTTACTAGTCTGTTAAATAGCTAAGCCTGCTTGCTTCCAGTGAGATGTTTTGACTGCTGTTCCTTTTCTTAGCCAAGGAAACAGACTAGTAATCATGTATTGGTGATACTCAGTCATCTTAGGGAAGGTCAAGATTGTGGAGCATATAGACATGATTAAGGCTTTCATGGTGAAGGTCTATTTGTTTCATTTTTCTGTAAGACTGGGATCTGTCTGTATAAGGAATGGAGAACCAAGAGCTGTTAACTGTTTCATTGCATGGCATCTGGGAGAAGAGCAATAGACAAACTGGTAAAAGGGGTGGCAGCTACTCTGGCAGATGTCTGCTGAACTATTGGTTGATGGGAAGATTTGTCCTCTGGAGTGAACTAAAATACTAGATAATTGAGTCTGGAGATACCTCCATGCAGGAAAGCTATGGAATTCTTTAGTTAGGAGAAGATTCGGAAAGTAACAATGTAGAATCTTTAAACAGGATTTAAGTTCATGGGTGGAATTACGAATGTATGGGCCAGGAAGTGAGATTCTTGGAGAAGATTCTCTGAGGGGAGCCAGGTGCTAGGTAGAAGCCATAGGTTGTGAGCCAGCCTGTTGACTAGTAGGAGTTGGAAAGTTAAGCAGGAAGTTAGAATAAAATGTGCATCATGCTTGGGTATATCTTATCACAAATAAATTTGGGGACAAAGGACAAAACTCCCCAATATGCCCTCAGATAGAATTAGTTCAGTCTCTTCTAGCAAAAAGGAAATTATTGTGAAATCGTTGCTAAAGCACGATTCATTTTTACATTTAAAGTCTGATATGATTTCTATTAAACTGACAATTTCTTATCAATTCCAGTGTCAGAGACAAATTCTTATTGATTCCAGTGTCAGTTTTGTGAAACTTTGTCATTTAGAGTAATACTACCTGTTAGCAGTTATGTGGCCTATTCAGTGTTTGTATTGCAACACTTGCAACAAAAAGTATACTTCAGAAGAAGGACAGCTAGATTTTAATGGAGAGATTAAATGTGCTTGTATCCGGTTTTGCACTTGAATGTGTTTGACTGATTATCTACATTCTTTCTATTTTTTTTAAGGCTTCTTCTGTTGCAGATTAAATCTGGGAATTCACTGGAATTGGATGCATAATTTCCCAGTGCTCCTTTTCAAAGCTCTCTTTGCATAGATACAACAGATTGGAGAAAACTATGTCAAATCTCATGAGAAATTCTTGGTTGGTGTAGTGTGGAGAGGTTTGTTGGGGTTTTTTTAATGTAGAATTTGAGGAACACTTTTAGGAAGGTACATTGTGCCCTTGGTTTGGGATCAACCAAATAGCGGTTTAGGTAGGAATATCTCATAATATATTGTAAATGTATTTCTGGTTATCAGTGGTTTAATGACCATTCAAGCAACTAGGAAAAGCTAAAACAGAGGTGGTCTGGCTGAGTTGTCTTTATTTCTATTGGCAACACTCCAAATAATAATGAAAGTTAACAATAAATGCACAAAAAATACAGGAAAAGACAAATATATAAATCAGTGGGTATTTAATAATAAATATATGGCACAGCAGACTGTTAAACATTTACTCAATTAGTTCTAAATATACATTTCTGTAATGGAAACTGAATAGCTACACTTGGCATTGTGTGTCTCTGGCTTGATTAGCCCTGCTTAGCTCTTACATTATTCATGTCATAAAGACATGCCTTTTGACGGGCCGTTCATGTGAAATCTATTACTTTATGAACTAAAGAAAAATATTTTGTACTTCCTTTGTCATTAAATAAGTTTACAAGCTTTTTTACTTTTTGCTTTTCATTCTTCCTTTTCATATACACTGAATCTAAACAGACTTTGTAATCATGTTGTTAACTATGCTAGTATAGTTTCCAAATGTTTAGATAGCCATGGTTCTGCTATACATCCTGATACAATTTTTGAAGCTTAAATGGATATGTAAGGATTACAATTTAGAGGTTAAAACCTGTCAGAATTTTCAAGGTCCCTAAATTCCTGAACTCCTCCAAGATGTCTTCCTAGAGAAAGTTTCTGAGGAAGACACTGAAGATTACTTTTGCCTCCAAAAGAGGTGTGATGGATTAACCTTGGTTGGCTGCCAGGTGCCCACCAAGCTGCTTTCACTCCCCCTCCTCAGCAAGACAGGGGGAGAAAATAAGATGAAAAAGCTTGTAAGTCAAGCTAAGAACAGTGTGATGACTTACCAATACTGTCATGGGCAAACCAAACTCAACTTGGGGAAAATTAATTTAATTCATTGCCAATTAAAAAAAAAATAGAGTAGGAGAGTGAGAAAGAAAGACAAAACTAAAAACACCTTCTCTCCCCACCCCGTTCTTCCCAGGCTGAACTTCACTTCTTTGTTCCTGACTCTTCTACATCCTCCACACTGAGCAGTGCAGGGGGATGGGTTGCAGTCAATTCATAACACTGTGTCTCTGCTGCTCCCTTCTCTTCACACTTTTCCCCTGTTCCAGCCTGGGTCTGATCCATGGGCTACAGTCCTTCACGAACTGCTCCAGTGTGGGTCTTTCTCACTGGGCAGTTCTTCAAGAACTGCTCCAGCGCAGGTCCTTTCCATGGGCTACAGTCCTTCAGGATCAGACTGCTCCAGCATGGGCCCCCATGGGCCACAGTTCCGTCAGAAAACCTCCTCCTGCCTGGACTCCTTTCCACTGGCCACAGTTCCTGCCAGGACCCTGCTCCAGCACAGGGTCCTCTACAGGCTGCAGTGTGTATTTCTGCGCCGGTGTGGTCCTCCATGGGCTGCAGGGGAACAACCTGCTCCAAAATGGTCTTTTCCACAGGCTGCATGGAATCTCTGCTCTGGCACTTGGAGTACCTCCTCACACTCCCTCTTCACTGATCGTGGTGTCTGCAGGCTGTTTCTCTCATGTTTTTCTCACTCCTGTCACAGCTGCTGCACAGCATTTTTACCCTTTTTAAACTATGTTGTCACAGAGGCACCACCAGTGTTGCTGATGGGCTCTGCAGCCCCTGGCCTCTTCTCATACAGGCCACCCCTGCAGACCACCCCCTGCTACCAAAATCTTGCCACGTAAACCCAATACAACAGGAGAAAATCTAATATGCCTGTCATTTATAACACTACTTTCGGGTAGTGTTTTCACTGGTCCATGTTTTTGTCACGTGAAACTTGTGACAAGATATGTTTCTACACTATATTCTTTGGAAAAGAAGGAAATCTGCTGGTTTAGGAAAGCAAAAATATAGCCTTGATGTGTTACTTACTATGGAGAAGTGGGAGTCTCTTTAATGTAAAACTATGATGAATTTTGCTTTAAATATTAAATTAAATACTTGCCATTCTTCTCAGTCTTCATTAAAAAATATGCCTCACAAAGGAAGCATGGCAGATTGAGTGATATATTTGAAGCTAAAAAAGATCTAGCAGTGAAAGCAAGATCTTACAATCAAAATAATCATCCAGGAGTCAGATGGGTTTTTATCTGTTTTTCCCAGGTAGACTATTGTAATCTGGTTGTCAGCTTTCTTATGCTCAGAATTTGAGAGGTACCAAGCATATCCTGTCCTTCTTACACTGGTATTTAAAGTGCAACTGATTGACACCTCTTCAAATCATAAAGATATATTTCTCATCTATGTCAATGCCATCTAATATCTACTCTTATGATAAAGGCCCATTTGTATTTATGGAACACAGAATAGTGTGATTTTTTTTCTTTTCTTTTTGCATAAATTGGCATATTTGAAATATTTGGGAAGTGTAATTTTGCATTATTATACCATACTATTAGATCTGTGTTTGGGTTTGTAATTCTAGGTTTGGAGTTAAAAGCAAATCTGTAAGCATGAAAAAATAATCATGTAATGAGAGTACTGATTATACTCTCAGACTTGCTCTAACTTGTCATATTTGTCCTGTGAAAATATTATGGAGTGTATTAAAATGATTAGGTATTTCCCAGATCTTCAAGGAGACTTGAGGGATCAGATTATTATGATTTCAAAAAACAAATAATTAGGACAGTTTTTCAGCTATTCTTTATTGTTTCCTAAAGTCTTCTGAAAACCTTCCTCAGCAAAATTCCTGTGTTTCCATCATAATCAAACATGAATCATGTTACTACTCAAAATTCAGACTTTCAGCATGAAATGGCTTTTATGTAATTATTGGGGTCTCTCAAATCACTGTTTTTCATTTTAATCTCTGTTTTTCATGTGGGTTTGGGGTTTTTTTTATTGGGGTTTTTTTTGGTTTTTGGTGTTTGGTTTTTTTGCTATTTCTGAAGCTACATATGACGTGTAAGTTCAGGACTTACTATTTTTTTTTAATTGGTGATTCATCATTGGACGCAGACAAAACTGTTCTGCTTTCCACCTATTTGTTACAGTTACTATTGAACAAGACTGCAAATTTTATCAGTTAGAACAATTATGTATGGAGAGGCTGATAGAAAATGAAGTAGTTAGGAAAAAATACTTTCCTTTTATATGTATTGTAATACTATTTTCAGCACCCCATAATCTACCTGTTGTGACCCATCAGCTGAGAAATAATGGCATATTAAACTAGGTATCTATTATGGTCCCATCAAATACCCATGTGTTAGCTGTACATCATAGGAATATACTTCATACGAAGAAGAAATATTTATGATCTCTTAATATTTGCAATACTTTTTGAGCAGCAAATAAGTACTCAAAAATTCTAAAGTTATTGAACAAGTAGTGTAGGTATCAACGCTTGGCGTCTGTTCTGCAGTACTAGTGAATTGGAACATGCAGGGATACAAGTAGGACTGCTTCTTCTACTTTGGAGTTAAATATATTTTTAAAGGTTATGTCGTGGTTTAACCCCAGCCAGCAACTAAGCACCACGCAGCTGCTCACTCACTCCCCCCCCCACCCAGTGGGATGGGGGAGAAAATCAGGAAAAAGAAGCAAAACCCGTGGGTTGAGATGAGAATGGTTTAATAGAACAGAAAAGAAGAAACTAATGATGATAATGATAACACTAATAAAATGACAACAGCAATAATGAAAGGACTGGAATGTACAAATGATGTGCAGGGCAATTGCTCACCACCCACCGATCGACACCCAGTTAGTCCCCGAGCGGCGATTCCCTGCCCCCCACTTCCCAGTTCCTAAACTAGATGGGACGTCCCATGGTATGGAATACACCGTTGGCCACTTTGGGTCAGCTGCCCTGGCTGTGTCCTGTGCCAACTTCTTGTGCCCCTCCAGCTTTCTCGCTGGCTGGGCATGAGAAGCTGAAAAATCCTTGACTTTAGACTAACACTACTGAGCAACAACTGAAAACATCAGTGTTATCAACATTCTTCACATACTGAACTCAAAACATAGCACTGTACCAGCTACTAGGAAGACAGTTAACTCTATCCCAGCCAAAACCAGGACAAGTTAGTAGATATTCTTTAAATTCAACAGACACATACATGTAATAACCATAAATTTTTGTTTTTCCTTTCTGATACAAGCTTTTCTGTTAATTTAGGTTTAAGTAGTTAATGCATCACTGAAAAGTACCAGACTTCCTCATATAGGACTTAAATAACAAGCAAGAAACGTTTATTGAGACTGTCCTTAGATACTGAGGATACCCAGGTACCAGGTACTACTGGAGTCTTGGTGTCTGCTTTTTATTATTTCTAATTACGTATTCCTCTTACTAAAGATTTCCAAAGCTATTTTCTACCTATTTCTGTTACAATTAGAAGACACCATGGTCATTTGAAAAGAATGATTTTAATCTTAAGGGACTATCTTTAAGATATCTTAAAAGAATAAGATATTTTAATCTTAAAGAATCTTGATAATAACCCTCAAGAAAGAAGCTGAAGGCTTATTTATCAAAATACTTTAAAAGTTTACTAAAAGGGAAGTGGAGCTTCTTATGTTAAAGGTATTTATTGTTATTGTGCAATGTAGTGATGGTTACTTAGGAGTTTTGTTATTTTAAATCCTAAAATGCATTTTATAGAACAGATATTTCCGTTAATTTTACACTTCCATTAAGTCAGTGGAATCTGTCCAAGACTTCAACTGTTTCCAGTTTACATGCGTTTTATGTGGCATTACTAGAAATCTATCTCATCTCACTGAATACTGTGAAGGTATCAAGGGCACTGTTGTTTCAAGAAAATTATCTGTGTGTCCTTAGCCTTACTTATAACAATTTTAAGATTTTCTTGTACTGCATCTGAGTTTCTCTCATGTTTTCTTTGAGTTTCTCACCTTCTGATGTTTGTTTCCTAGAGCTACCTTTTTCTTAAGTAGTAAAACCATGCAGATGGATATAACAGATACTGCCTCTTGTGAATCAAAGTGTGACAGATTGTGTCTGTAAAAATGAAAACTAAAATTAGCTAATTTGAATCAGCTCACAGGAAGTTTATCATTGTTACCAACACATTTGGCATTAAAAAGTTGTGTCTAGTAGTCTTCAATATCAGATGCAAGATGGTCGAATCAGTCAGTTTCTCAGCGTGAAATACTGTACGCTGTTAATACTTCAAGAACTAATCCCTGGAGCATGAATTGAGAAGAATGGACTTTTAAAAAATCTCCTGTAGATGAAATTAAAAGATTGCTTTACATATTAGTCTCTAGAATGTAAAACACAATGTCGTTTACGCTTTCATAGACTACAGCTAGCTGAATCTCTCAATACTGATCTGGAAGTGTGGGAAAATAATGGAAGATTGACGAGGAGGATTGTAAACACACTCAAGTGACTTGCAGCTGGGGTGTCAAAAAACACATATATCATACTAATTGTTGTTTGGCCTTGTGTGTTGGACAAGTAGAACATCTGTGTTTAGATAACATAGGCCTGTGATAGACTTAGAGGCACCCTAGCGAACATGCTTGAGATTCCTGCCCTGCTGTGGGAAAGATCAAAGCACCGTGGTAAATTACGCCTGAGCAAATCCCTGAAATATAGGCAAAACCAGCAGGTTCGGTGATCCTCTAGCATGGACCAAGCTCTGTGGTGCCTGCGTCCCCGCTTGTGTGCCTCTGCCCAGGTGCTGCTTTGGGGATCCCCTGGTTGGCGAGGTAATGAAAACAAATTTCCTCTTTGCATTTCATCAGTGGTTATGTGGTTGTTCCTGCGTCCTGCCTGTGACAGCTCACACAGGAAGTATAGTTTATTCCTTTTGAAAATTGAAAATTAATGAAGATAATGTGTTGTTCCACAATGTGATTTTATATAGCAAACTATTTTTTCTTAATTTATATGAAAAATAAGAAATTAGTGGATTTTCAGTGAGTTACCTTGGAGTCTGTGTTATACAGCCACTAAGTATTGTCTATATGTAAAATTATATACTAATATTTGATGCTAAGAATTTTGTATTTCAGAGATTCAGCCAAGGTGGTTGTGCATTCCGCTGATGCATTTGCACCTGTGGCCTACCTTCATTTTTTAAAGTTACACCTGGAGAATAAGGCAAGTAGATTGCAAATGTCATCTTCCTTTAAAACTATATGCATGCTTTCTATTTCGATGTTGCTTTGTCACAGTTTGGAGTGAACCTATATATACTCATGTGGGTGTACTTTGAAATAACAATATACATATTTAGTTGAATTTCAGAACTTAGGATAAGGAAAAACTCAACACAAATGCTTCCTTGTGTCAAATGAATGAATGGAGGTAGTATATTTGTGTAGCATTTTTCATCTTGAAACCTCACGGTGCTCAACCAACATGGTTCAGTCAAGCACATGTATAACGTGTAGTACAGCTAGCCACACTGTGGAACACAGCTGCATTAGGAAACTGTATGAACAGTGTTGATTTGCTGGGAGGTGGCATCTCTTTTTGCTGTTTCTGATGTAAAGTGGATGATTTAAAAACTTGCTGACCCACAAGTGCTCAAGTTTTAAACATACTGGTTTTTGGTTTCTCTTCCATATGAAAAATACGTCTAATGAACTACTTCAGATCATGTTGAGGAGATTATCCTGGTCAAAGATCTTAAAGCAATCATTGGTAGTTCACTGGGATTCATTCTTTTAGCTTATGATTCCATAGAAACCGCAGAACAGGAATAGGAACTCTAGTGGTTTAAATTTTGCAGACTTTTATGTGAGCAGAGCTAAGAAGGTCACAACAGAAGTTATTTTTCTTAGTATTTGTTATCACTTTTCTATTTTTCATTATTTTATGGGTAAAATTAATTTTTTTTTCCTCCTGAACATCTATAAGTGCTAGTATTTTGTTGAAGAGAGCACCTTATGATCCTCCTACTACTGTTGCAGTCATCTTTTTATAGGTCTTCCTACTTCCCTCTACACTTTGAGGATCACTGAACCTCTTCTAGGTGCAGGGATTGTTACAGAACATTATTATATTGGTAGTTCACATTTCATGTCTCTCAAGCAGCTACATTTCCTGAATTTCTTTCAATAGATCATGCCTTTTTTTTTCACCCCTCTTTTTTAATTTTATTGTTCCAAACAGATAAAATACCTGTACATTTTTCTTCCACGATGGCCTCATTCTTGCCTTGGAAAGTAAATTGTATTTCATCCTGTCAATTTCTAGTTTGGGATTTCTGTCAAAAATAAAACATTAAATATTTGTGTGGGAGACTGTGAAAAGGATATCAACTAACTATGTGAAGCAAAACCAAATAGGCTGAAAAAAGGAAAACTTGGGAGCAGGGCATGGTGGGGAAGAGTGATAATATATTAATATTTCTTTGGGGGCACTGACTTTATTGCTCATGGCAAACTTGATGCTAAAATGCACCATACATCACTACAATGTGACAGGCTAGGGAAAATGAAAAACACAAAGCTTTACATAAATCAGGCAAAAAATCATATTAAAATGCATAACATTTTATATAAGAATCAAGATTTTACTTTTATCTGTTCAGAAGCTCTTTTCCTCTTCTTATGTAGATGTTTTAGATTTGGTTAAAGCCTCACAGTTTCAAGCAGTGTTGTAGTAAATCATATTTCAAATCCATTGTAGACGAAGCTGTCACTCTCAAAGGGGTAAGGTTTACAGAGGCTTGCTCTGAATTTTGGTATATAAACTAATGTCTTGTATAGTTAAAAGAAAAATAGTCTATTTTGTGCAGTGGTTCTCATAAGGAAAAGCATTAGAATCTTTTGGCTACAGATTATTTTATGTCACAATAAAATAAGCGAGGTTTTCAAGAAGTTATGAATATGGAAAACCAGTCAGTCTTTCAGAGCATAACTTGTTACTAAGTTAGCAAGGTTTAACTGCGTAATGATAAAGAGATGCCTTCAAGATTGATATGCCTGTAGTACTGTACTTTTTCTCACTATTTGGTGCTTACAAGCCCTACAAAAAAATTTAAGTATCAGTTAGTAATTCAGCACTTAAAAGCCAATCCTACAATAACGAATCTCCGCAGGGGAAAACTGCTTTAGAAGGAGAACTAATTTTAGTTTCAGGCTTTCAAGGGATTACTGAAAATTGGGCAAAAAATACTCCATTATGAACAAAGTGTAAAAGTAGCCACTTGTGTAAGCACTTTGTAGAAACCATTAATAGACTGCACAGTGATGTGTAATTCTAATAAGTATTATGACATCAGTTTTGTTATCATTTCAACTGAGAGATATACATATTTTTAACTTTTATTGTATATTCATTTTATCTTCGTTATGTGCCACAGGTGTTAATTTTACATTCTTTGAATTTACTTTTATAATCATTATGCAATTATAGCTAGTGTACCTTAGTCTCTGCTGTCTTTCCTTCTCTATAATGCATTTTCTTCAGGTAAATCTCTTCATGTTTAACTACAAAGCCTGCGTAGAAATTTGTTTTAGATTGTTTCTGGCAGCAAAATGAGCCCTTGTGCCTGGGGGAAAATAACATTTTACTCACTATTCTGGTTTAATACATTACTGTGCAGCTTCAAGATGTGTTCTTGAATAATAATTGAAACTTTTTTTTAACACGCCCTCTTTTCTTTCATTACCAGTTATACAGAAAAGGCTAAAGAGATAAATAAATACAAGATTTTATTATGAAAACATTGTTATAAGTTTGGTAAACATGGCTTAAGATAACTTTTTTGTAGGCATTTTACAAAAACTTTAAGAATAAATAATAATGCTAATAAAACGCTAATGCTCAAAATTCAGGAATGCCTCATTTATTTCATGGTAAAAAACAAGGTCACCACTGTGATGTACATAATACAGATACCTAGCTTCATCAAGGTGTTACTTTGCCAATAAGACTGTCACTTTGTACATTTAAAATGTAGAATGTTTTTTGTTGAGGGGGAGGCAATTTCTGAAGCATATTCCAGAATCTTTAAATCAAGTATATCAGCTTTTGTGTTCAATAAAAATTTAATTTTTAATATTTTCAATTAGGAAAAAATACAACTGTGAAACAAATTCTTTTACTTTGACAGCACAACAAATTTGCAAAACATTTTTATTTTCCTCATATTATAATATTCTGTTATTCTGTTAAGTTGAGTTGGCTTTTGAATGATCAGAAACAGAAATTAAAGCTGTTGGAGCTTCTGCTGATGTGAACATACTTCTGATAACAGAAGTGAACGTATTAGCTATCATTCATGGTTTAAGATTTGCTCTTTCCCACATTTAGTAATGAATAATTTGTTCCCCGAGTTCCAGTGAGAAGGAGCATACATCAAACAATAAAAGCCGTGAAACTGCAGCCCCTCAAGTAAGAGATAGTGTGGAATTAGAGGGAGTCATGTAGTTTTCTTTCTACACTTGGCAGAAGAAAGGAGCCTGTTTGCCTGTAAGACATACAGGAGTCATGCCTGCTGCTGCTCTTTCTTGTAGCATACTATTGCATTATATTTACCTATCATAAACTGATATTGTGAGGCTTTTTTGTTTTCCTGTTTATAAAAGATCTTCACCTCTTTGGGTAGAACACAATGCAGAAGTGTGAGCAGTTCCACCCCTGTTAAACATCAGCAAATCTATTTCACAGGTCAATTTGGAGATGATTTTAAAAACATTTGTAAAAGTTAGAAAAGGTGTTTGGGAGATACTTACATGCCTTGTGTACTAAAGAAGCATGATCCTGCAGGTTAGCTTTGATTTAACTTTGTAGCCTGTTTCTGTCCAGTCCTTTCTGGCCTGAATTATTTTAGTTAATCTCCATTTAGGACTTTAGCTGTAGAATTAGACTTTTAAGTGATGTCAGGGGGAACGGGAAGGAATTTCAAGTTGCAAAATATGTTTCGTTGGTGGCATTGTGGGTGGCATTTTTTTAATACTTTCTCATCATTGAATGATACTTCTCCCAGGTAACCTTTAGTTTCCCTTCTGCATCATAAGAATATAGATAACCCTTGTAGTTATGTTTTCAAAACTTTGTAACGAATACTGCAAAATTTTTTTTTTGTACACTGATTTATTTCAAACATTAAGATAATAAATAAAGGAATTTTTTTCTACTCCATTTGATTGCAGATTCAGTCCAGTTCTCTGAGAAAAGAGAGGTTTTTGTTCTCTTTTCATAATGAAGAGACTTTATTTGAAAGTCTTTCAGAGTAAAGGACTTTCTAGCCTATGTGTCTGTGTATTGTACTTGAAATACTGCAAGGAGATGTACGTGGTCTCTCTCATTACATTTATTTCAAGGAGTTCTGTTATCAATATACACCACAAAGAATAAAGAGATTATCATAGTCTTTCCTTATGTCTTCTGAGCTCTCTGCCCCACTGTATCCTAGTTGCTGCTCAGTGGGAGAACTATCAGTTTTGGAATTGTGTTGTGTATCAGTTTCTGTAGTGGAGGATGTAAGCTTTTAAAGACAGCAATCTGTTGTTTTCATAAAAGACCACGGCGTGGAATTTCAGCTCTATCAGTCAAAGTCCTAGCTCTGAGGCTTTTTCAACAGGAGAATTTGGATCTTGGAACACTCGTGCATTTGCTTAACTTCATTCTGAGCGCACTTGCATCAATGACATGAGTTATGTGAATACAGTTAAGCATATGCATGCATGCAGGCTCTGATCCAAAATTAGGTTGGTATCACAATGTACAGTGGGTGTGGGAGAAACAGTGTAACAAATGGGAAAATATATTGCTTCTGTGAAGTAACATGAAAATGTTATGTGATAAAGTGGGTTCTGTAAGATTTAATTAAAATGTCATTATAGCGAGCTTGGTTTTTTTGTTTTTAAAGTGATGAGAATATTATTCAGGGAAAGTTAGTCTGTTTGTGGCAGTCTGTAACTTTAAGTTTTAAATTCTTAGATTACTTTCTCTGTCGATAGGAATGGAAGGCCAACATTTGTATGAGATTTGAATATAGCTACTAAACAGTCTGGCAGCTCTAGTTAGGCTGGCATTGAGCCTGTTGTTCTTCTGGTGCCAGGTTCCACACCTAATACTTCTGCTGTAGCCTGCACCTGTGCTGCTGCAGAAAGTGATTGATTACCTATGTGTTTGGAGCATTGTGGGAGTCAAACTTGAACGAATCATTGTGATGTATCATAGGCATTGAAATCAACAGTAGTCTATAATTATTTTTGTGGGTTTTGGTGTATGTAAGAAACATTATAGAATTCCTAGTATTTCTTAGTAATTTCCAAAAATTTTGCAACTGACCAGCTACTTATGTATGTGTATTAACACAGATGTATAATTTTATCTATATCTGTGAAGCACTATTGATATAAGCTTAATAACTTATAAAATATTGACATATTTAGGAAAAAGGGATGTGACTGGATTATACAAAAATTTCATGCAGCATCAATTTGGGATATTTGTAATATTAACAAATTACAAAGCTACAGGGGAGTTCTGCGGGTTACAGCAAATCAGTTGTGATATAGTCTGTGAGTCTCACTACATCCCTATTAATCTTTTATGAAGCACATTTTGCAGAAAACATGTTTAGAAACATAGTTGAAAGAACGATTTTCTCAGGTAGCATAAAAATGGAATAGGCGCTCTTTTCATGTTCACTTGCAGAGCATGTAAATTCAGTCCTCCAGGTTAGGGAATGGAGAGGTTACAGGTCTCTAATAATACCTACAGAAGATAGCTGTAGCTCGAGATCTCTTAAAGGGTAATTATGTAAACTTAACAAACCCAGAAACAAAGTGGCTGTCATACGGGCAAGCTGGAACTTTTCCCTTTCCAGTTAACATATTTTTTGCCTAGTGATGGATTGTTACACCATATTGAAGTTAAAATCCAGGCAATGTAAAAACAAAAGCCAAAGCAGCATTGTGATAGTATCGTTCATTTCACCATGTCTGTGCATGCTTCTTCAGGGGGCTAGGACCAAGAGGTGCAAACTCTGTATATGTTACATTAGTAGTCAATGAATGCCCGTGCTACAATGCAAATTCATTGTTTCATGATGGATGTTACAACTTAGCCAGGGAAAGCAACTAATTTAATAAAACAACAATTTGGAAGAAGGAAATGGTAGCACTTCTAGCACTTCATGCCACTATACAGTCTGTATATTTCTATAAAGCAATGTCTCATGGATAAAAAAATAGAAACTTTAAAAAAAAAAAGGAAAAAATGGAATTTTCTTGGTTCTTGTAGCATAATCCAGTTTAAGGTCTATTTCAATTATAGATTTGTGCTCCTGCTGCTTTGTTTTCTAAACCATACCTGAAAGGTCAGGGGCTATCAGGCAGCCCTCTGGATAATGGCAAAATATATCAACCGACAGCAGTAGTTGAAGGTGTAATTCAGTGAGTGGGAATGGTATAGATGCTGTTGGATGCTTGTATATTGTAATGTTGGAATGCATGTTGTGTTTGTGCTAAATGGCAGTTTTCATCTTTGTGCTATTATGTTACATTTAGTTGACTTCTTTTAACCTCTCATGTACAATTGATTCACATAAAGTAGATTATTGCCTTGACTTTCATGCCTTTCTTGAAGGAATTAATAAAATGAGGTCCAATCAAAGAACATCAGTCCCTCTTAGAGCATAGCTTTAGTGTTTACAGTGCTTATAAAACTCCCCTTGAGCCCTTTTAGAGGCAGCAGAGCTGATTTTCCTCTCACAGGTAATGACCTTTTTGTAATTTAGCCTTTCCTGAGAATTTCCAAATACACTGCTTTAACTTAACTGGGTCCTTTTTCTTTCCAGTGAAGTCAAATATTGATGTAAATGCTGAGTTCTTATTGCAGACTTCTGATGCATACTATAGTTTTCTGCCTTTTTTCCCTCACTTTTTTTTTCCTTAATATGGAGAGAAAACTTTTGAAATTGCAATAAGATATGTTTTATTTTCCAAAGAAAAGAAAAAAATGCAATAAAATTACTTTTTAAGAAGAAGTCTATATTCGAATTTGATTAGTAATTTTTAATATGTCCCATTTTGTTTGACAGCTTGATGAGATCCAATTGTTAAAAAGCAGAGAATGCAGAGGGTCAAACTTCATATGACCTTATGAGTGGTTTGCTGTATAATGTTAATAATATTCTTTTTCATAGACATTTTGCATGGAAATTCTATAGATAGTACACTAATTTGTGAGCTAAAAGAATATTCAGCAAGTTTCTAATCCATATTTAAGGATTGCCAAAGGCTTCATGTTTTGTCAACTCTTTATCTTGCTTTATTTGGCTTTATCATCATTTCTGTGAATTTAGTATTTAAGAAGCCTACAGTAAAATGCTAGTTTAGACACTATATGAAATTTGAGACCTTTGAGTAGAAAATTAATCAATAGAATCTGGAGTTACAGCATGCAGGTTTATGGATAAATTCTGTCATAATTCATATTGGTTTTAGATGAAGACAAGTAGTATTAGCCAAGGTAGTGATTCCAAAGTCAACATGCTCTGTGGATTAGGCTGCCTTGGAAAATCAGGTGGAAGAGAGTAGGGGTTCTGATTGCTCTAAAAATAAAAAAAATATATATACGTATGCTGTAATTACATGACTTGTTGAAAATATAGTGAACACAGAATTTTGGAAGACTAGTCAGTATGCACTCTGCCTATGTATTTTGCTTTAAAAGGTACGCTGGGTAGTTTTTTCTTCCTAGGCCTAAGAAAGCGTTTGGGAAGAAGAGAAGGTACCATTAATTATTTTCCTTCCTTGTCAGGAAAATACTTTGATGTATAAATCTTGGGAAATGCTCTTTTCTGTATCTCAAAACTCTGAACATTCCAAAGTGTGGTGACTTTGATGGAAAGGATGGTCTTTTGTGAGATGAAGAGAAAGAATATTTTTTTTTTTTACATGGACTGCATTCAAGGTTGCACAAAGTTTTAAAACTTTCTTGTTAGTCTTTTGCTCTGTTTCATGTGTTTAGTGACAGTGTTAATTATCAAATTTTTACTTTTCTATTTTGTTCCCTTTTTCATTTAATTTATACTATTTTTTGAATACATAATGGTCCTGTATATAATTGTGGAATAGCATTTCTTCATCATAGTATTCTTTCTGTCTCTTATCTTGAGTCTCATAATTTTTCATATCTGTTGTCCTTATTTATTACTAAGTCTGCATTTTTATTCCATATGATATGTCAACAGGAGCACATTGTATTCTGCCAGTTTCTGCAATCTAAATAGTGGGAAATCCTAATGCTGTTCTTCCAAGAATTGTTCTAAGCTTACGTATCCATTGAGCTATATTATTTTTTGTAACTGAAACCCAAAATTTGAATGATAAAATGTGCTGATTTCATACTGCTTGGCGTGCTATTTACTTGCTTATTTTATGTTTCTCTCAAGCAGGGGGAATCTTCAGGTATGTTTATGGCCAATAGCTGTTCTTGTGAGCTAAGCTGCGATGATGATGATATTTTCCCTTCATCAGAAGAGGATGAACCACAGAAAAACATTCTAGTCCTCTGGAAGTCTTCGAAACATAATACTTTGGATTTCAGTGAGTCTTGCACAGCTTTCATTAGAAAAATAATATTGAATATTTCATGCCGTGGTGGAGTATGCTGTTAAATTACTATAAGAACACTCCTGAAAAGAATGTTCGTGACCTTTAATAACCAGCCTGAAAAAAAAAAGAGTTCATACTACAATGCAGCTTTCTGATAGGAATGAATAGATCTCTGGTAATGATGAATTTCATGTTATTTTACAGAAGGAGCATAACCCATTTTCCTTCTTTCTTTCAGAAAACACACATTTATGCGTTCTGTTTGTGTGAATGAAATTACTATAATATAATCATTCAAGTGGAGGGATTGAGTTTTATTTAAAAGGTCTAATTACACCTGTACTGATACTCTACTGTTTTTAAACAGAAGCTAGACAAGCAAACTCTAAAACGAAGTACAAAATTCAACCGTTCAACCTGCTTATGTAGTGTATGAGTCTTTCCCCACCCAAGCAACCTCAGGGTGACATTCATGATCGCATGATCAAGTTTAGCAGCCTAGCAAGTTACTGTCTCTTAGGTGAGCTGCAGTAACTAATCATATGCCTGATACTAGCACTGCCTCAAACATGAGGCGATTAATGCAAGATAAACCCGATTCCATAGATTGGTACCTCATTGAATTACCACAGCATCACTGTTACCCTACACCCAAAGATTAGTAAACTTTTCCTGAAAATTAAGTTTCATAACATAACAGTGTTTGATATTGAATGGTATTTATGCTCTTGAATATGGGTAAGTGCCTGGTGGGATGTTAAAAAAAAATCTAAACACGTTATGCATTTGCTAATATGATCAGAACCAGGTTAAATACCTAACTTCCACTAAAATTTGGCATATAAGTTTGAAAATCTGTTCCTGTGTCACTTAGATTATTTTGAAAATTTTAGCTTTTCAGTGTCATGTCTTGTGCCAAGTCTGTATCAAAACAGGTAGAGAAATTGTAAAAGGTCAGCAAAAATGGAAAGGAGGAAAGAAAGTACTGAAATTCTCAGCTAAGTACTACTTGCAGGTGTATTTTCTGAAGGCAGTGTTGGAGAAGGATTTGTCAAGTAGCATTTGGAAGCTTTGTTACCAGCACACGTACTTTTAAGTTTTTGGTTTATATCTGTTTGTCTGTAAATATTTTTTGAAGCTGTTTTTACAGTTTGTGATTTTTTTTTTTTATTTTTCTGTAGAAGTTCTTCTTGCTTAAACAATTTAAAATATATTCTAGGTTAATCTGAAATCCTTCATTATTATAATCACAGTGCTTTTCTTCATTTCCCATAGCCAAGGTGTTTGGAAGTTCAGGAAAATCCCCAAGTGGTTACCAGTGGTTTTCAGGTATCACTGCCCACTTCCTTCCATCAAAAGGCAAAAATGCTCAAGAGGCAGCAAGGGAAGCATTTTCTTCTCTCCAAGGTGCTTTATTCAGTTAATGCATTATCTACTGTTAACTATACTGTTTTTAATATGGTATTAACTAAGAATCTGTATTGTCGTATGGTTTTATAACTTTAAATGTTGTGGTTGGCAGTTTGCCATTGCATTTTGTATTTGATTGGAATCATTGATATCAAGACTGCCAGCTTTAATATTGAACACATCATAATTTGACTGGCTTTTGAAGACCCTAGAAAGCCAGAGTAGTGTTCATATCACTGTAACAACACTATTTCCACAGTACTTACTCACTTTATAACTTGTTTTATAGCTTTCTTGCAATATATACTGTGTGTGAGTGTGCATGTGTGCTGTGGATGCTGTCTACTTGCTAAAGCACTTTTGTAGCTACCATAATTTTAAATTAAGTTTCCTAGAAAGCTGTTGCACGTTTTCGCATCTAGGATTAGGTCAGTAGCAGTAAATCTCATTTATATTCTTAATGTAAAGGAGACATTGCTATCTTGGGAATCATGAAATCCAGGTCCCTTACTATCCATCCCCCTCTTACAAGATACTGACATATAAAATAAAATGTGAACATTTTTGTTTCATATTTTTTTTCATTCTAAATTTTAAATAAAGCATGTTTACACAGGCTTCTTTTCATTCATAAATATTGAAATAATTTTTAGTATCTAAATGGGTAGGCTCATATTCTTGTTCACGAATTTGTGTGAGGTATTGTCCTGTAAAATCTTTTTTTTTTTTTGCATGGGCTGCTGAGTATTCATAATTGAATATAGGATGATAAACCCTAGAACTTTTTTCAGAAGCAAAGAAGTTGTACTTTGTAGAACATCATTAAGCTAGTTTTCGATTGCTTGGAAATCAGCAAGGTGGATGTGATCAAGCGTCTAGTAAAAGACAATAGTATTTAGTGTAAATCTTCTCATTATATTTGAATGGAAATCTGCCAGTACAAACATTATATAATTTGCCTTAGCATCTGTTAAAAAAGATGTGTCTTTGACTAGTACAGTAGCCTATTGCTTTCAGCAAATTACTTGCATTAGCTGTATTATAGTAAAAAAAAAAGTGGTAATATTCTGATCCTTGGTAGAAAATGCCAGTTCTCACATTTTCTTCTGTTTTTCTCTTTTTGGAAGTGGGTGTGGAAGACTGAATGAATTATGGTTCTGTCACGGCAAAAGAAACGATTTGTTTCTGAGAACTTAACTGATCTGCAAATATGCACAAGGCTTTTTCTGAACTCACGATCTATACAGTTCTGTGAGAATGGCATAAGCACAGTCTTTTTAACCTCTTTGCTGGGTTAATTGATTTAATCACCTCTAAAGCAGATAAGTGCTGCCAAAAGGATTCAGAAATGGAAATTTATTACTTGATGTTATGAAACATGGTTGTTCTGTAAAGTGGATGGAATTCTCCTGTGAAGCCAAGAACGGGAGGGAATGCAGTACATTATTGTTTACATTTATTTTCTTAAACTCTTTTGCTAAACTTTTCTTTAAATATGATTGGAAGATGACAGAGATTGCAGTGCTTTATATATGAAGTAACTCTTGTGCAGCTGTACCATGGAAAAGTTCCAGAGGCTTGAAGGGAACTACATAGATTGTTATTACATGAAAACTTAGTTTAAAATGCTACTTCCTGTAGACAGTTTGCATACCATCTTTTGTGGCTCTTAGCCTATGGATCCTGGATAACCCATTTAAAAAAAGTAAGCTGTACTTCAGCCGATATTACCTTTTGGGTCAGTTCTTTTTAGGCAGTTTTGCCTAAGTAAGGATGAGTCTCACCTGACTTTTTAATTATATAAATTCTTAGGAGCGGTGAATGGCTTGAAATTAGACAGAAAGGCTGTATGGTTTCCCTGTACATCCTGGAGATGTGCTGTGTAAGAGTTGTTGTCAAGAACCCAAGTGGTGGGTTGGTAACTAGTTCGTTTATGCCTTTCCGCTAGATGGAGTGCTTTGGGAGGTCAGTTTTATTCTGCTTACAAGCTAGGGGCAAGCTATTTCCAATCGTTCCTCTAATTCTTGCAGAGGAAAAGGATATTGTACTTTTACTTACTTTAAGAAGATTTTTTAAAATAAAGCTAGAAATTACAAATTTATCCAAATCTCTTGCCTTCAATTTGCTCTAATACTGTTATATGTCCACAAGTTAGAGTTAGTTTGTTGGCTTATGCATTTTAAATTTAGACTGGGGCAGGGGGGATGGGGGTGTCAGTTTGGGCTTTTTTTTCCCCTCCAGTATTCTATATAATGCTGCAGAACTTTTAACTGCAGGCCAAAACTCTTTCTTCTTGACTAAAATGCTGGCTGGAAATTTGAAAAATGTCCTTGTTTCCTCCTTGACTGGTGACATAGCAGCTGGTATTGACCTAGAGATTGCTATCAGGCAGCATTCAAATACATACATATTTCTGGACAGAATTATCATTGTGTGCTAATTTCTCAGCTGATATTTCTGGAGATGTATCTTGACTTAATAGTAGTTCTATGTCAGTTGCTATATAATCTTTTATATCACTTAGTGCACACTTCCTTTTCTGTCAGTGACAATTCCCCTTTTCAGATTGCCAACACTAATAGCAGTATGACTAAGTAAATCTGAGACATTTAGAGCAAAATTCAGCATTGGTGTGACCAAACTAACCTTTATGGAAGAGTGCCAACTCCTGAACTGTCTTTAAAAGCACAGAAAAGTTTTACACAAAAAGTATTTGTTTATTACTGAAGCAACAGCCAACAGAGATTGTCTTTATACTCTTGTACTTCTCCACTTGAAAACAAATATAAAAGTATATACAGGTACACACTGTAACATTAAAGGACAAGATCCCCAAAGCTACACTGAGAAGAACTTTACATAGCTCGTTTAAGTTAGGTCACATGGGACTGTTATTATATATGTTCTGTATTCAGAGAAGATTTTGTCTTCATTTAGTTTCTGTTGCTCATGAGTTACAAAGGGTCCAAACTGCAGAGCTGATTCACGTGTCTTGTTGTGGTATTGACTATGTAAGAGTAATACATTCTCCTTAAGTGCTATGACTGGAATCTTCTTGCATACACATTCAGATGATCATGACTTCCCAGTATCTTTTCTTTAACTGTCTGCTTGAACTTGCCTCTGCTCTCATCTTTCCTTCATTTCTCCTGTGGGCACTTCTGTTTCCCATTGTCTGTCTTGCCGTTTATAACTCTTTGTTTATGCGGAGATTATTATTGTAGTGAGGGTTTTTAAAAACAGCTTAGACAAGCATCCCTGTGGAATACTATATAAATATCTGATCTTTTCTTTGAAGAATGTGATGTACTACAGGACCCCTTATTGTCCCTTCCAGTTCTATACTTTTGTGATTCCAAGTCCTTTATAGATTACTAGCTGTCATAGGCTGAAAATAAAAAAAATAGGAGATAATAAAACTTACATATACAAGGAATTCGGACTGTTACATATCTCTATACGCATTAATGCATGATATGTTTTCTTCGGGCAAGAATTCACCACTGCTCAGGGTGGATAAAATTTATTCATATTCTGTTTCTGTATATTTGGAAAACTAACATGAGAAAGCATTTCATGAAAAAAATGGGTATTATGTGGGGAAAGGTAATATGTTGCAAAGCCTTCAGTCATGTTTAGACAACTGTTAGGTTATTACCAGTTGATTTTGCTGAATGAAACCAGGATGCCTATGCTGTCTTTCTACACACATTTAAAATATTCTGTCTTTAACAGCTATATTATTTTTATCCTGCAGCTAATATGACTTCAGAGGGATTGAAACTGAAGGATATTATTTTGGTTCATCTGTATATAAAGAGCATGAAAGATTTCAGTGTTATAAATTCAGTTTATGTGACACAATTTGATTTGTGTCCACCAGCAAGGTAGGATTAGACTACTGCTATAGTATATTTATGCTACTGCTATAGTATATTTATGATACACTATAATATACCGAATTATTGTTACCATATTTATGAAGCTTTTGTCCAAATGTTTGTGCCTCACAGACTTAGAAGTAGACTTTTGCTGCCTTTTGGAGTAATCACATCAGGTCTGCTCAACTGAAAAACACTAGGGTCAGAAATTTTTGCCTTAATATATACCATAAGGTTTATAAATGCTCCCCTTAAATAGACTTACAGAAGCATAATACATTTTTGCAAGTCTCAGTTCTCCTCTGTGACTTGATTGAACTGACAACTCTTCTGTATTGGTGGGATTTTGTTTGCTTTTCTTGTTTTTTTGCCTCCCTTGACCTGCTGGCAACGCCCCTCTGAATGCAGCCCAAGATATCACCAGCCCTCTTTGCCACAAGGGCACGTTGCTGGCTCGTGTTGAACTTGGTGTCCATCAGGAGCCTCCAGGTCCTTCTCTGGACCTTTGAGCCAGTTGGCCGCCAGGATATACTGGACCATGGGTTTGTTCCTCCCCAGGTGCAGGACTTTCAAGTTCTCCTTGTTGAACTTCATGAAGTTCCTGTGTGCTTTTTTCTCCAGCCTGTTGAGATCCATCTGGATGGCAACACAAACCTCTGGCATATCAGCCATTCCTCCCAGTTTTGTATCTTCTGCAAACTTGCCAAGGGTACACTCTGCCCTATCATCCAGATGATTAATGAAGATGTTGAATAGGACTGGGCCTGGTATAGACTCCCGAGGTACACCGCTAGTTACTGGCCACCTGTGAGACTTTGTGCCGCTACTCTCCACCGTCTGTGCCTGGCCATTCAGCTAGTTTTCAATCCACCTCACTGTCTGCTTATCCAGCCCATACAGCAACAGCTTCTCTATGAGTATGTTATGGTACGTGGTGTCAAAAGCCTTGCTGAAGCCTTACTATCAATCATTATTAAGTCTTCCTAAAAGTGATGAGGTTTGGAACCTTCTAGGTCCTTGTGACAAACCTTATTCACCTTGTTCTCTTTATTTTGTTAAATACAAAAGCAAAATTGTTAGCTGAGGATGTGCCTGAGATGCACATCATGAGATACTGGGAGTTGTTTCAAGACAGTACCAATATCTACTTACTCTGTTCCTTTTCTTCCCCTGCTTGGCTGTGGTTGAAGATGAATACTGGACTAGATGGATCTTTGGCTTGATCCAGTGAGGTTGTTCTTAATATCTTGTGTTTCCATCAGATAATGATTATTAGTGAGTAGCTTAGCTGCACTTACATATTCAGTAAGAATGGAAGTATGAAAAGAAATTATTTCAGACTTCTGAATACTCTGATGCTAACACTTTCATTCATAGATCCCCAAATCACAGCTTTTAAATATCTGTTGTACAGAATTTTAAACGTTGCATCCAAGTCCACCTCTGACATAATGAAACAGCTTGATGGTCTAGGTATGCAGTATGTGATTCCTGTGTTATTTGGGTGTGTTGGTTGTTTTGTTTCTTTCCATTGGAAACTGGATAACAAACACCTAGCCCATGAAATTTTTGTTCTGGTTTTTTTTTTAAAGTTGTGTGTTAATGCTAATTTTCCATTTGTAAAATTTACTGCCTTTGTCAAAAGGGCTTGTTCCTTATTACAGTAATTCATATTCTTAAGTATCTGAGATAATATGCTCAGTATGCAGAACTGCCATAGCTTGAAAAATTCAACTTGGCTCATAGGTTAATACAGGCTGGAAGGGACCTCTGCAGGTCATCTAGTCCAATCCCTTGCTCAAAGTAGGGTCAACTGTGAGGTCAGACCTCACGTCTTGTTCATATTTTTAAAACCAACTGTTTAGCAATTTTCTAATGTAAAATACTATATTTGATACTCTTATTACAAAATATGAAGTGTAGTATAGGCATGTGAATTTTAAGTATAGCATGACAAATAGTTAAAAGACATTGTTAAGATAATGTATATCATCATAGATTCACATTCTCCTACACTGTCTGGGTGTCAGAAGAGACTAAAAGAGGGCAGGAAGAAGCTTCTTCAAATGCTGATTGCAGGCCAGGATTACTAAATCACAGAGGGATGGAGTATTGGTTGTGTGTGCCTTCAGAGGAGGGATCTAGTCCCAGCTGTAAACTACACAAAATGAATCTCCACTCCTATGTATGTTAAGTTCTCTTTATGACACTTCTCCTGATTTAGCTTCCTTCATTTCTCATGCTGCTGCATGTTTTAAGCCTCCACATTTGCATAGTGAGCCACGTAGTCTTCCATCACTAAAATAACATGTAGAAAGATTAGGAAGTTGCAGGAAAATGGCTTTTTATGATTATATTTATGGAACAAACAGATTTATGTTGCATTTTGTCCAGAAGAAAAAATTATACAGCAGTTTGCATGGCTGCATCATTGCATTATGCACAGAGACCTGGTTGTGGGAGTTCTCACAAGCAGTATGCTGGAAGCACTGACTCAAGGGTGTGGATCTGCACTAAATTTGCAAAATTGTCTTGAAAATTTACCAGCCCAAGCAGAAAATCCATTCATCCATGCTTATGATGGTGGTAATGAAGAAAAAATACTGTATTTGCATGTGGGAGGAGGGGAGAAAAATAGTTTTCTTGGAAGAAATAAGCAAGATGAGAAGAATTTTGTAAGATTATGTTATATGATATGTAAAGAGAACCAGTGATTTTTTGTTGGATTCCTGCTGGGAGCTAAATGACTTTTTTATGCATGGACTGCAAATATAATTATTTTTCAGGCTTTGAAATGATGATTTCCCCCCGTATATCCCCTGCTTTTTCACTGGCCACATGCAACAGACCGTCTGTCTGTCTGTCCATGCTGGCACTTAGTCTTCCTTGGAGCAAACAAAAATGAACTTTTTAAATGAATGCTTAAGTAGGTTTTCAGTCCTGTCATAAGTGTGTGTCTGTCATGCAGTTTGAGGTATAACAGAAAAATATGCTCAGTATTGCATGATAACATGTGAGAAGCGTGTAAAGGAACAATAAGCTGCTGCTTTTTAGAACCTGAACCTCTAGTCCAACCATTGGAAGGAGATTCAGTGAAAAATGCATGAACGTAAGAATATGACAATGATACACTCAGTCTGAAGGCTGCTTAGCATAATTTATCTGGCATTGCCAGAGTTCTGTGGTCAAGGTTTTTTTAATAAAAAATTCATGTATTCTTAATAAAGTAATACACATTATAAAAACAACCAAATGGAAATACGACATTGGATATGGTGCTAGTTTCTCCTTCATAATGGAGATTATCTTGCTGGAAGTCTGAAGCTGATCATTATTTGGAGAGGAGAAAACAGTGTAAATGCTAGCAGGGTATTGCGATACCATAGCTTTTTGTTGTTGTTGTTCCTGACAAAATTTTATAACATAGTATCCAAACGAAAAAACTATGGAAAATAAATGCTGAAACCTGGTGCAAGCAAACTTTCTGTTTGAAAAAAAATAATTGTCTTGTGTTTTCAGAGTATGTGTGGAAACCCTGTTACCTGATGGAATACTGTTTTGCATTGACTGCCTTACACATAAGTATGACACTGCAACAGATGATGTGTTACGTGATGAAAAACTGGTCATGCATGTACAGAGCATTTCCCACTGGGCACCTGCTAGCATAGGACCTTACAGTCAGTCCATCAAGGTAGGGAATCTTTGTTACTTCATGTGAACTATATGTCAGTGTACTGAAATGAGTACAGTTATAAAGTCTCCTTCTCTCCCATTTGAATGTGCAAAAGAAAATGTGTAAAAAAAAAAAAAAAAAAAAAAGAGCATTTTGAATTTATATGTTTAAAACTTTTGAGCAAAAGAAAAACTTAACCCACATCAGTCTTTCATTTTGTGATCATAAGACAGGTTAAATTAACTCTTTGCAGAGAATCTCAAGAACAGCCTATTTCTGTTGTATATTATAATTAGACCAAGTAATTGTGTTACACATACACTTTTATAGTCTGCCTAGAATATAAAAACAATTTAGGAACATCTGAGGATATTTGAAATTTGTTTGCTTAAAGCGAGCAAGTTAAAACTTTTTTATAGGTAAGTCAATCCTAAAATATGTATTTAACGAAATCCCTCTTGAGGCTCTTGGTACTGCTTAACCATTTAAAAGTACAGCAAGGTTTAAGAACTGTTCTTTTTTTCAAATTAATAACAAACTGAATAGAATATTACGTACTATTTAAAAGTATGAAAAGGAGGCAGTAAAGTATCATGGAAAAGTGGACCAAAACTTTGAATAAAAAGCTTTTTTCCTAACTTGGTACTTCTTGCCCAGCTAGTACCATTCTGACAAATGATGAAGTATCTCACCTTTTCTGTTGCAAAAAATGTATATATCCCTTTCTTACCAATACTTCTCTTGTGTAATACATTGTCCAGTCCAAATTATTGTGTTGTGCAAACTCATTTAAGCAACATGTTATAGCATCTGTTTAAATTTCCTGAAACTTCTTTGAGTCTGCAAACCCACTTAGTATAATGGCCATGGAATTGTACTTTGTTTTGTCTTTGTACCATTTTATGGAAAATTTCAGGAATAGTATTTTGCTTCAGAAGCTGATGTGGAATTTGTTTCATTTGCAGGATGAAATATTGGTAGATAACTACTGTATTAACCTTGTGGTTATAGCAAGGTGGGTTTATATCATCTGTGCATATCCGTTTTTCTTGAGAAAGCAGAAAGTAGGTTTATTAAACTTTCTTCCATTCAGTCTTACACCTTGACAGTCATAATTGTATCACATCATACATAGTCCTTCAAAGATAAAATTTAATAAGCTTTGCACCTTTGTATTTGCAGGAACTTCTCTGATATATCATTGCAACTAATCTGTATTACTGTCCTGGAGCTGGCATAGACTAAATTTAGAAAAGGGTGTGAACTGAAAATTGCTTTAGTAACCCAGTGAATAGTCCCGTGCTGCAAATGAACAATAAGCAGGCACTGCCAGTCTCTTGGATCTCCTGATGGTATGGGACAGTCAGCATAGCCAAGGAAAGGCTCATTTCACTTCAAACATAGTGTAACCAGTAACATTGGTCAGCAAGTTAAACATTAAGGAAAACTTTCCATTGTTTTTTGTTTGGGTTTTTTTGGTTTTTCTTTCCCAAGGGAACGTTTTAGTCAAGCAACGTTATTTTCCCTTAAGGTGGAAAGTAAGTATTTTTACTTCTAAAATCCAATGACCACAGGAGTAAAGAAACAGTAATGAAAAGCTGTACCTCTGCTACAGGATCAGTTGCCATCCTTTATGGCTAAGTTCTGTCTCTAGCCCACAAACATCTGTATGGGGAATTGGTAATATACATACCAGCAATAGTTTTAATTTTCCTTTGCCAGATTTTGCCTTACTACTATGACCAATATGGTTCATCTGAGTATCAATATTTAACGTTATCCTGGTTTTATCTTGCTAAGAATCCTTGACTTTTTGGTAACATATTTCTATTCTGCAGAGCTTGATCCAGTAAACATCAAAAGAATATTCTTTTTTTTTTTAATTTCAGTAAATGTATTATAAATGTTGTTTTTCTTTCTGAAATAGCATATAAAAGATATAACCTATAAAAACTTTTCATAAGAATACATCATAGAGGAATGTGTAAGTGCATAAACAATATATTTGCATTTGAAAATTTATTAATGAAAGATATGGATCTTGTATCTTCTTAAATGTGAATTTTCCAAAATTAAAATCTTTAGGTGGGTTTTCAGAACTTCCTCGGACTATGTATGGGCAGGTATTAAGCTCTTAAGGTCACCAGTGGAAGTAAAGCACTTCAGTATGTTTTAGGACTAGAATATATTTTCCAGAATAAATAAGGAAGGAACAAAGGTGGCTTATTAATCTGTATAGTCAACAAAAATGATTTAAAATTATGATGAACTGTTGATCAGTTTTGTATGTATGAGGAACAGAAGCTTAATGATCTTAAAACAGTAAATGATTATTAGCCTTATGTTGTGTATATGTAGACTTTTGTCATTTGCTTGATAACAACTGGACAATTAAATTGTTGTCTTTTCTGTCCAATATGAAGTTTTGTGGACACTGGGGAATCATCATGTATTTTAGCACAGTGGTTTTGCGCAGTTCAGAATAGGCCAAAGACTGTAATATTCAGAGTATTGCAAGTTGGGATTGATGTGCACTGGCATGCAAGACCAGAGCTGGCAGCGGAAAGGTGTAGGTAGTTCATGCAAACTATGGAATTCACACTTCAGGCTCAAAAAATCACTCAGCAGAGCATCACTTTAATTCTGTAGGGACCTTGCAGGATCCTGCCAACAGTGCTATGAGGACAGAAAGTAAAAATTTGAAATTTGCCATGAGAATGTCCTGACCTCAGTCTGATAGACACCAAACAACAGTGGCAGAATAAAATTAGGATTTTCAAAGTATTTATAGCAAAATCAAACATTCTTCCTCATTTGGGATTAACATTCTTTAAAAACAACTTAAATGTTTCTACTTGTGAGAAGTAGACGTAAACTGTTGTAAGATACAATTTGACTGACTTTCTTATAATTAAGAAAAACCTGAGATCATTTAATATATTTTTCTTGGTCCACATGTTTTATTGGTGCAGAAACCTCTGCCAATCTTAATGTCTATGTCAGCAACTGGAGTATAAGCTACGTCAGAGTTATTGTAAAGGCTATACTTCTGATCCTAGTAATCTATAACAAGTGTTTTGATTATGTCCTTCTAACAGTAGTACCACAGACTATCTAGGCTATTCGGTCTGCAAATATGTGATACATGGTTTGCCTTCCTCCAGATCTTTGTTCCATAGTGAGCACCAGCCCAATTTGTGCTGGTCATTGCTAGTATCTTGGTATTTTTACTAAAGGTAGTACTTCATGTTTTTACTTGCTGTTGTTTATCAGATTATTATTTTATTTTCATGTTTTAATTCTGTTTTACCAGTGAATTAGAGGATTACAAGCAGTAATTTGTAGCTTGTATAGAAACAGCTTACTTACCATCTTCACAAAAGCTAACAGCACAGTTGCAGATGAGGGAGTTAAACATGAAGATGCACTGCAAAGCAGTGTTTGGGGTGAGAAATTTAGACTGAGAGCTTATTCATGATTATTTATTTTGTGAGAACATTCTTTGAGCATTTATGAACTGTGACCATAGTTCATTAGAAAAATAATTTTAAAAAAAGCCCAGTGCAGCTGAAACACTAACCACAAATACTTATCTAAGAATGCGTGGAAAGTTGACAGTGTTTGTACCAGATGTTCTTCTAGTATGTTAATGTAATTTAAAACTCTATTTGCACTTACAGTTTGTTTGCTTTGGCAAAGTTTCTTCATGTTTTTCTATCTGTAAATGAAGAAATAAACTGCCACAGTAGAAGTTAGCGTACTATTATATTCTACAATAATTTTTTGATGGTGACATAATGTATTTTATACACATACAGACACGTATGCATCTATGACTTGATTATGTCTGTTGAAGCTTTTAGCTTTTCCTTGTGACCTCAGTTCTTTCCCTCTGACAGCTGCCAAATCCCAGTTTCACCATCCTTCAGGCATCTTTTTCTCAGTTTTCTTCTCCACACTGTCTGAACTCAGTAGCACAAACATAAAAAACAAAAGAGTGTCCTTACCCTCTGATTCCAATGTCCAGATACCTATAAGTTGATTGAAGTTGGGTTCTTTTTTTTTTCTGTTTACTCACCTTAAAATAAATTATTTTTTCCTTTCATTTTTCTGATCATCAAGGCATGATATATTAGCGGGTAAGTACTGTGGGAACAATGGTGTGAATAAAGTGTCTTGCATCTGGTTTAAGGCAGTGATGCTTGCAGTGGTTCTGATGTTTCCTTGCTAAGAAGACTTGGTTCCTTCTCTTGCAGTGAAACTGAAAATGATCTGATAGAGCTTAGTCCACAGTTTGTAGCAGGTGGCTTTAAAAGAAGGTGGTGTTGGAAATAGCCTTGTCTGTTATATGCACCAGGAAAGATTACCTGGCTACTTAAACTATCTGGTTGCAGTTTTCCAAAAGCATGCTTAGCTGTTGTTAAACAAAATGCATATTTTAAGGAATCCATGCATTTAGGGATGCACGGATTATCCATGTAAGAAGATCAGCAGAAGAAAGATGAAGGTAGAAAGATGTCATAAAATTCCTATTAGTGAATCAGGGATTGAAAAAAATCACAGTATGATTCTTAAAGATATAGTTAACCCTTTAAAATACTACTTTTTCACATACCTATAGCTGATAAGTTGTTTGCTTCCTTCCTGTCTTTTCCTTTTGTGATTCAACAACAGTATATTATATTATACCATATGTAGCAATATGGGGGTAGGATACCTGGAGCTTCCAGTGGCTGGAAAAAAAAAGTGGTAGTCAACAGTTCAAAATTCCAAGTAGCGTTCCTCTGGGATTGATGCTTGGGATGATCCTGTTAACATCTTAATCAACAACTTGGACAATGGGATTGAATACGTGCCTAGTAGGTTTGTGGATGACAGTAATTTGGATAGTGGTTGATGCATTGGAGGGCAGGGCTGCCATTCAGAGATACCTAGACAAGCAATTGATAATGGAAGCCACATGAAATTGAACAGAAATTAGGGAAAAGTCCTGCAGCTAGGATAGAATAGTCCCATGCAGCAGTGTAGGATGGGGACTGTCTAGGTAGTAGATCTGCAAAGAAGTAACTAGAGGCCCTGATTGTCAGCAATCTAAATAGAAATTGGAAGTTCACCATTGTAGCAATGAAGGCTAACTAAATACAAGGCTGCATTAGCAAGGTTGTAGCCAGCAGGTCTTCAAAACCTGACTGCACAAGGCCCTCAGCAAACTGGTCTAATGTCTAAGTTGGCCCCACTCTAAGCATAAGGTTGAATTAGGTGGCTCTAGAAGTCCTTTCCAACATAAATTTTTGTCAGATTCTGTGATTAATATTAAAATCACAGATTTACTTACAGAATAACAGGAAGGAAACAGCATAATTACAGAAAGAAGAAATCCTTGCTATAAAACTTTCTCTTCAGGAGATCCGTAATGGTGCTGTATGGAAGAGCACTTAGGACACTGTAATTTTAGTAGATGAGAGAAAGAAAGTCATAGTCCAGCGGCACTGGCATACCCGCTCCTAAATAAGTAACCTTGTCACTGATATAAAAAATTATTGTTGTTGCTTCCCTAGCCATCGTCAGAAAAAAAATATGTATAACCTTAGGGCAACCTGGAGACTGTCCTAAATTGTATGGAGACTGTAAATACGCAAGTCAGGAAACAATGGGACAAAACTGAACTCTACATCTTTGCTGTTAATTTCTGTTGTGTCATATGCTTCTTAGCTGAAGATTAATGAGCCTGACTGTGAAACATTGTATTTAATTAGTACCATTGGCCAAATTGTGGATCAAAGCTGTCTGCCACTGCTGAGGGACGTGGCATATGGTCACACCCACTATCACAAAGTCCACCAAATAGCAAGAGATAACTGTATTAGCTCTTGGAGGGTGCTCTCAACTAGGCAGCCACTTTAATGATGAGACGTCTTAAAAAGAAACATTAGGGAGAATTAGAACTGTTGTCTTCTTCTAAGTAAATCCTTGCTTCTGTCAGTAATTGTGGTTTGGGCCTCAAGGCATGCAAAAGTAGAAGTCAGTTATTGATACTGATGTTGAGAATGGGATCAGTCATCACTGGTAAGACT